>NW_006434366.1:1956547-2008093 GCF_000325575.1 Pteropus alecto | reverse complement strand
GGCGGAAGCGGCCCGGCCGCCATCTTGGGTTAGGGCAGCGGCTGCGGCCGAAGCTGGGTCCCGCGGGTGCTGAGCTGTCCCGACTACTCCTGTTCTGGACCCAACGCCCGCCCAAGACAACCCGCGGACCACCCCCCCCGACCCAGGGCTACCGTTAGTGGCGGTCAGGGACTCCGTGGTCAGCCGCGACTCAGCAGGGCAGGCAGGGAGGGCGGCCGGCTGCCGGCAAGGTTTCGAGGTTTCTTTCTTTTCTTTTCTTTTTCTTTTTTTTACACCGTCACGTTGGCCGGGAAACCAGCCTTTGCGGAGTGTCTGCAGAGGCTCCGGCGTCTGCGAGACTTGCTACCCGTGACCAGAGTGACCCACAGCCCGGCGCCCACTGCTTGAACCCCGGGCGACCCGAGCCCGCTTGCACAAGTTGACAACTCGGCTGGAGGATCTGCCCTAGGAAGGGTTCGCCTCCGGGTGCCATCCTAGACCTCGGAAGCGCCCGGGGCCCCAGGGCGGGGTGCCGTGGCTAGCGATGAGAAGCATGCCGCCTGGCATTGGGTCGGGAGGGGTCCTAGGAGGTTTGTTTCCAGTCCTAGAGGAGTTCCCCATGTCCTCACAAGCTCCAGAAGCCTGACTGAGGTGGCTGGCCCGCCGCTTCCTGCGTCCCAGCTGAGCCCTCAGTCACCTGGCTGCCGGGGGGCCCTCCTGAGTAGTGTGCCGGCGATGAGAGGACAAGCATTGGAGCTTTTCTCTTTGGCTGCCCTCTTTTCAAGTGCAAAGCTTGGTTATCTGTCCGTGGAGGCAGGAAGTGGGAAAGGTTGGCTCTGTGCTCAGTGCAGAAAGGAGATTTCTCTGGGGTAAAAGGGCTTGGAGCCCAGCGACAAGGGGCGGAGAGGGGAACTTGTGCTGCTCCCATTCAGTGAATTCAGTGGGTCAGTATCAGGTATTCGTCTTTAATTCACATCACAGCAATCAAGGGAGTGGGGAAGGGGGAAATCAAGTGGCAGATATTTACATCTAAAAGTCACATACTTGTTGGATTTAGAACATGCTACCACAATATATACAGTAAAATACCTCTTGGGATACTAGTACAAATTTTTTTCTTTTAACTTTGCTTTCTGGTACAGGTAAGATCATTTTTGAACCACTTTTTTTTTTTTTTAAACATAAATACACAAAAGAAATGGTTAGAAGTTTTCTTATTTTAAATAAGCACAGAATGCCAGAGGTTAAAAACACATTTATAGGGCTGAATACCAATTGGACATCACACTCTATACATTTTTTGCTCAAATTCCTGTACAAATACACAGCATTCAAATAGATATTTACAAGTAAGCTTGAAAGAATGAAAATCAGTATTTCACAATCTCTTTCAGAGGATTCTCATCTCTGGCCTCCTGCTTCCTCTCAGACTGGCTGATTCTCCAACAAAAGGAATTTGGAATCTGTTCTTTTCGTCTAGTTAGGGAAATGGAGAGCGAAAACACAACCTGGCCCTCCTTGCCTACAGAAAGGCCAGAAGAACCCATACTGCTCTCCTTACCCTTCCGTACCACCAGGTGAAGGTAGATGTTCTTATGTGATGACTGCCTTGTCCAGGGATTGAGGTTCAGAAGGGCCCCCAAATCTAAAGATGCCTTCCTACCTAAGAATCAAATCTACAGCTAGCCCCCAACCCTCTAACACTTGTGAACACCAGTGGTCCAGGCCTGCGCCCCCGAGGTCGGGGCTGCCATGATTGACCCGCTTTGCCTGTAGTCATCCTTACAGTATCAGGAATGATCCACACTGGCACTAAATACCCACAGATGCCCCGAAGGTAATGTGGCCCTCCATCTTTCCTCACAGGTTACTTGCTGTCATTCCTGTTAAACAGCTGGTGTTTATTTACAAGAGCGAAACACCCTGACGATGGCCTCGTCTGTTTGGAAAGAAGGGCTCTGGGGAAGGGGTGGGGAGCTCAGGCCCAGGGCCCGACCGTGGAGGTCAGACAGGCCAGCAAACAGGGACAACACACCTGCTCAACAGGGAGAAGGCAGCCTTGTGACCATCGAAGTTGTGAACTCAAGCAAAAGAAGTCTGTGGAATAACCTAGAAACACCCTGGTAAAATACTATCACCTCCCCACCCTGTCCCCTCAATAAGAAACCAAGAGGAAAATCAGTGCCCTGACCTGGAAGATTCCTACAAAGTCTCCACTGCGCTCTGCCCAACAGACCGGGGCGGCTGGAGAAACTGCCCTCCCATCCGCTCTGAACCCTGAGTGGTGGTCCCCACGGCCTGGGGCAGGGGCCCTGCGCCTGGCCACTTGGTAGAGGATAATTCAGCCTGCGTGGTTCTCCTCTGGAAGAAGTTGCTTCCCGCCCTGCTTACCCAGGAGCTCGCTGAACCTGACCGTGAGTCCTCAGGGACTGGAAGCCTGGCTGGGCAGCCAACCCCACTGCTCAGAGGTAGTGCTGAAAATCCCTGATTCGGGCGCTGGGTGGCGCTTTCTGGCCACTTCAGAAACGTCAGGATTTCCGGCCCCTGCCACACCTCTGCCTCGCTTGACCAGCTCATCTGTCAACACGTGGCCGCCTGGGCCTTGGGAAGGAAGGTGGCGAGGGTTGTCCCTCTGGCTCCACATGCCCACTCGAGCCCGAGGATGGGCTGTAACCTCTGCAGATCCCTTCGCTGAGGGGGCTCCGGTAGGGCATGAGGTGTACCGAGTGGGAAGGAACGAATGGTCAGACGTGGAAGCGATGGAGGGAAGAATCCGAGACAGCTGGAGGCAGGACCGGCCGGTGGAAGCCTGGCAGTGCGCCCGGGCATGCAGTCAGGCCAGGTCACATGCCTGAGCGGGCAGGTGGGCCCAGCCAGCCCGTCAGTTGCATATTCCTGGACGAAAGAGTGGGCAGGTGGGCAGGCATTTGTGCAAAAACGGCTCACGGCCCCCTTGTTCGCCTGTGACATGTAGTCCACGTGGTCCACACAATCCCTGAATACAACCATGAGCTCTTCTGTCCACACAGCAAGAAAAGAGGTCCCGAGTGCAATTTCCATTCTTCTGTGCATCTCTACCCTGGAGGGAGGGCCCGGGCTCCTACCCTAGACCCTGCAAAGCTGCGAAGCGGTTCTGTCTGTGCAATATCTCCATCTAGCTCCACGTGGTCTGGAACTGCAGGAGGAAAACAGCATCTACTGCACAAAGGAAAGGAAAACACATAGAAATGGGAACACATGAAATGAAGAGAAGCCACAACCCTCATGCTGCTGCGGCCTCTGCGTGGCAGCACACAAGTTCACGGCAGTAGAACGCAGACTTGGGTGTTCTCTCCTGAGTGCCAGGCCTCTCTGGCTCCCTGGGGGCGACCTGCTTTTCAGACCTGCAATGGATGGGCCAGCTGCTCACTGAGGACGGTGTCCCGCCACCTCCCTGCCCCTCACTGCTCCCCTCGGCCGTGCTCCCAGGACGTGCGGGCCTGTTCTTCCTTGGCGCTCCCAGGAGGCAGTGAGGCCTTGCGGTGCAAGCCCCGGGGCCTGTCGGCCTCTTCGCGCAGCAGCACAGCCTCCTCATGCTCCAGGGCCGGCAGGCGGGGGTGGTAGGGCTTGGGTGGCAGCGCAGGTGGGTCCATGGGGTCCTGAGGGATGACACATCCTGGGGCTGAGTGGCTTCGGCAGGGCTGGACCTTGATGGAGTCCAGGACAGCGGACTCGGAGAGGCTGTAGTGGACAGGGAGGTAGGGGGCCTCGAGGTCTCCGTCAGCGTTCCAGGCCTGGCTTGGCATGGAGTCCATGGTGTCGGTTCGAGGCGGGGCCTCTGAGGAGTGCCCAAAGTTACTCTCACTCAAGGAGGACACGCCGCTGCTGGCACTGCCGGACAGCGTAGAGTTGCTGCCATCCAGGCCCGACTGGGGGCTGGTGGGGGAGGCTGGGATAGGGTGGAGAGGAGACTGCAAAAGAAAGCGTGGACAAGTTAGAGTCCCCTCCCTGGGCAGGTGGATGGTGGCCGTGGGATGGGACCAGAAGACTTCTTAGTGCACTTTACCGGAACCCTTGGCGACAGCGTGTTTTGATTTCTCAGCAGCAGTGCCCCCGCCCCGGCTCCCTCTTCCTCCAAGCCCATAGGGCCCCAGAATCACCCGCATTCATGGGCTAAAACATGGCCCTGCCTGGTTGCTGGCTTGTGTCCCCTGAAGCAAGGTGCCAGGCTGCTGGCTGTGGTCTGGGGTATGACAGAGGGGCTGGGTCGGCAGGCCAGCTGGGGAGGCCAGAAAGAAACTTAGTTGGCCACGGATCAGAAGAGTACTTCCTGTGGCTAAAATCTGTGGCAGAGTCAGTCTTTCCCACTTTGCTTTGGCGCCTGGGGCTTCTTGCTCTGACTGGACTCCAGCTTCAACTGTTCTGTGATCTCCCACGGGACCGGTTCTTCACTTCCCGAGCTGTGGCGTGCTGCCGTCTCGTGGTGTCCGCAGAGCCCCAGCCCCCTCTGCTTGTTGCCCTTGCATTCTGGGAGCGTGAAGCTGTGTCCAGGACCCCCTGTCCCCCCAACCCCCACTCTTACACACTGGCATCTGTGTCCCGAGCCAGCGCGTGGCTTCCTTCAGGCTGGGCTGTCCGGCCAGCGGGCAGGGCAGGGCTCTAGCTTCGATGAGACAGCTCGTCCCACAGCCTGGGGCTGGGGCTTCAGTACCTTACCTTGCGCAGGGTCCGGGCAGGGAGGGCCGGGGGCGTGTCACCCAGGGGGTGGTGGAAGGCGTCAAAGTGTAGGGAGTAATGACCTGCAAAGGGAACAGAACCACAGCCTCAGCTGGGGCCGCTCTGGACTGCACACCAGCCCGTCCTGCTGGGCCAACTGGGCAGATGTGGGAAGAGTATCCTGGTCCCCTCAGTACTGGAGGCCACAGAAAAACCTCTTTTCACTGATGTTCTCCAGAACACGGGCTGCTGCAGTAAAAGACACTCGCATTACACAGGAGGTCGTGTGTCAGAGCCCGTGAGGCAGGCTGCAGGCTGCAGGCAGTGGCAGGTCTCTGGCCCGCTGGGGGGCGATGGCAGTCCCGGTGTCTTCGGCTGTCCTGGAGGAGGGCTCACCGAGCTCCCTGCGTCCTCAGGAACCTCAGCGACCCTAGAGCCCAGCGGGATCCTTCCCTTGACGGGAGAGTTTTTCCTCGGCCGAGACAGCCTGGAGATGGGAGCCCCATCTTCTTGGCATGGGGGGCGGCTGCCCTCGCCCCTGCGCAGAGCCGAAGACCGGGGACTATCTGGGGGGCCCGCTGGCAGTCTTCTTACCATGCAGCAGGCTTCGGGGAGGCACTGCGGGGGGAGGCCAGGGGGCGCCCCATGTGGGCAGACAGGAAGGGCTGGGCCTCGCGGGCTCCACTATCCAGGCTCCAGCTGCTGGGGGCTGCTGGCGCCGCTGAAGGTGGAAACATGGCATGAAGGGAGCTACTTCTTGAGCCGCCCTCTGGGAGAAGCCCATCCTACAGCTCCGGGCTTCTCCAGGCGTGCACTATGTACCCGGCACATGTGGGATTGGTCTGCTGGCCCTGGGACAAAACATATTGGCCAAGCGAGACACTGGCCCTTAGGAAGGAGTGGCCAGGGACTGAAGCCGCTTAAGAAGATGGCAGCAGAGCGAGCTGATGTCTGAAGAGCACTTAGGATGAGGCCAGCCGAGAGAAAGTGCGGCGAGCAGCGAGCACCTGCAGCCTCCAGGGTTTGCTAGGAGGAGAAGAGAGAACAGAAGAGTGGGAAGAGGAGCGTGGGACAGGCTGACAAGACCGCGGGGACAGAGCGCGGGCCCCAGAGCTGCTCACAGTCAGAGTGGGGGGGCGGGGGAAGCAGGGAGCGAGACGCATGGGGCGCAGAGACTGCTCCTTCTAGGCTGCCGCGTGGCCAGGACCTGTCCCCTAAATTGGCCCCACAAAGGGCCTGTGTAGCGTACACGCTTTGCCGTTCCTGTCCCTTCAGCGCCCATTGGCTGGGGGTGGGCCGCACGGCGCTTCTCTGGGCCGGGGCTGGTATTCCCAGTGCCTACCGGAGGGAAGTGTGCGAAGCCCAGGAGTCGTGGCCAGTGGCCGAGTCCACCTGGATCAGCCGCTTCCTGGGGGGAGGTTGGGCTGTGCAGCCCGTGGGCGCTTTAGGGAATGTGGAGAGGCCCTGTTCCTGGCATCCACATGCCATGGATGTAGGGCTGAGTGGGACCTGGACAAAGGGAGGAATCCAGTGCCAGAATGCCAGCCCCTCAGCCACAGCTGGGGTGAGCGACTTCGCGGGAGGGGAGGGGAAGGGAGAGGAGGAATGGCTGGACCTCAGGTCGAGGATACCACTGAGGAGCAGCAGGGGACATGCACATCCTGTTGGCCAGCTCCTCCTGGAGAACAAATACCTCCGAGGAGAAGAAACATGCCCTTTCTCTGAGGGAGGCAGCCAAGCGCCATCTCCCTTTTGGGTTGTTGGCAGCAGAGAGGAGGCTCACAGTCCAGGGGGCCTGCTCGCTGGCTCCCTTAGTGAAAGGCAGTCTCAGTGAAAGCGAGCCTGAGGAGGCTGGGGTTCAGGTTCTTCCTGCTCCAGTACTAAGCGGGCGATGCCAGGGCCTAATGGGTCCTGAGAAGCTCTGGGAGGGAAGGAGCTGGAGCTTAGCCTTCAAGGAGGATGTGGCAAGAGGGGCTGGGCTCCAGGTGGTCCAGGGACAAGGTGATGTCCATTCTCTTCTTCCTTGTCGGTCAGGAAATGGTGTGGGCTTGCAGGGGAACCTAGCCTAGAACCCCACTATGCAAGCAGCCTCAGGCCTAAGGAGGACTGCTGTCCCTGGGATGGGTGATGGCTGGTGGCAGGAGGGAGGGTATGGCAGTGACTGGGTGGGGCAGGCACTCAAATGACGCCTGGAAGGAGGACAGATTTCTGAATCTGATGAACATCGGGTGGATTCCACCGGAAGGCCCTCTCAGAGGATCTGGGTGACCCCAAGAACAGGACAGGCCCGTCCCCACACAGGCTCTCCCTGAGGTGCGGCACGAGCTTCCTAGTTGGTCCTCAGCACTGAAGCTCCCTCTCCACAAAAGGAAAACTTTCGTCTCCATAAAAAGCCACCAAATTTCATAGAAGCAGCAGCCTAGAGCTGGGTCTGGGCAGCTTCCCCAAAGGGTTCTGACAGCCCAAGACCTCACGTGCACACCTAGGCATCAGAAGAATTGAGGGGTCGCACGAAGTCCACCCACAGGGGCCCAAAGGAACTCGCAGCCAGGAAGGCGACGGGGGAAGAAAGCCGGCAAGGCTGCAGCGGCTTACAAGGGTTGACCGCCTCAGCCGCTCCACATGACCAGAAACCAATGAGCTTGCCCCGACGTGGGTGAGCAGTGATGCCAGCGGACCAGTGCCCTGGGGCTGGTGGGAAATCTAAGATGGAGTGACTTCTCCTAGAAGAGGGGCAATCCCCACAGTGACCCCGTTTCTTTCTCTGTGTCACCAGCAGTCCAGCACTGGCCTGAGGTCCCCAGTGTACAGTCTATAGCCCCACAAAGAAAGCTATCTGCAAGTGAGCAGTGGAGTCCTCACGGGATTCAGGATCCTGGTGACGAGCATGTACAGCTCCGGCCCTGGAGGGCCCAGGCAGGGACTTAGGGAGTAATTACTCTGGCTTGTGTTCCCACCAGGCGAGAGCTGGCCTTGCGGCGTGGACACGCTTGCTCTGGGCTCAGCCTCTTCTGTGACGACCTGTTCTCCTCCCCATGCCTTGGGAAGGTGTGTCCAGCCTCTTGCTACAGCCTGGTCCAAGGCCCGAAGCTCTTCTGCGTCTGGCTGGTGCAAGGTCTCCGTCTGGCCACTCAGCCATTTGATCTCTGAGCCCACCTGTGCTCTTGGCTGGTTCTGAGATTATTCCACATCTCAAGTGAAGAAAAGCCACTGTGGATTCTGGCCCTCGAGGCCAAAGGGGCACTCTGATTTGGGGTCCAGGTGCAGGGCTCCAGGTAAGCCACACATTTTGGGGATGTGCAGCCTTGAGGCTAGGACAGCATCTTCAGCCAGAATCTCCATGCCCTTTGTGGTTGGGCACCCAGGGCTGGCACCTACCAGGCACTGAGGTTGTGGATCCGATATCTGGTGTCCTTAGAGAGGACACAAGCATGTCCTCCATGATGAGCGCGGGAGGAACAATGACAGTGGGGACAGCAGACAGCATTTAATGAGATGTAATGACGAAAGATGACGTCTTTGAAGGGATGTGTTCTGATGGGATGGCGGGTCATATTGTTGGGGACTGAGTGTGCCATAACCTCCAAGAGATGGAGGAGAGGAGAGGGGAGGGGAACCCACAGAGATGGGCTGACGTGGGGCCAGGTTCTGTGTGGCAGACGGGCTCAGCAGAGTCCCCTCTGTGTGAAAACTAACTCGGGCCTTCCCGTCTGGGGCTCTAGGCCAGGGTCACATGGGTCCGAGCCTGGTTCTTCCATCAGCTGCTGGAGCAGAACACAGAACAGAAGTCCACTATCTAAGCAGCCTCTGTTCTAGGGACTTCCCAGGCTCATGGTATAGTTGATGGGATGGCAATGTGCAAGATGGACTCCACAGCTGTTGGCCAGAGTGGCTACAGGGGGACTGGCCTCCCTCAGGGTACCCGGGCTCCCCTTGGAGAGGACTGTCCCTGGGAAATTCACTTTGCTACCGCCTGCCTTTCCCACTCTTCTCAGGGCTTGCTTGGCCTCAGGCCTATTCCGAGCAATGAGGAGCGGGCCCTGAGGGCCCATGCTGAGAGGGATCAAAGGGGCTACAAGACCTGCCAAATTTGGAGGTGCCCAGGATAGTGGTTATAGTGGTTACTCTCAATTAGCACACAGCAGCCTGAGTTTCCATTAGGGTAGGCTCAGGGCAGATGGCAGCAGGGGCCTCTCTGAGGTGAGCTCTGGGGAGGGAGAGATACAAACCAACATGATCCCAACCCCAGCACCAAGCCAGACGTGGGAGAAACGGTGAGCACAGGACTTGGTCAGGACCCTGGACAGAGATAGGCCTGGGGTGTGGCTTGGCCTTGGCCAATCAGTGCTCAGGGACAAAGAGTCAGATGCTCAGTCGGATGAGGACACACATGGGAGAAGGCCACCTGGGAAGGGGAACAATACCTTTTTCAGCCACAGAGAGATTGGGGTCACTGCAGGGTTTGCAGGCTCCGACCACTTGCTGGAACAGGGCTCGCTGGAAATTTGGCAGCTGAGGGAAAGAAAAACGTTGAAGAGGGTGAAAATCACCAGGTACACCTGGGGCAGGGGTGGGGGTGGGGATGCTGTGGGCCGCAGGAGCCAGGACGATCCAAAATCAGCCCTGGCATGGCTTCCGCTGCGAAGGCCAGACTGGCCGCAGGAGGGCTGCCACACGCAACGCCCGACGCAGCACCCTCCGGTGTCTGGTGAGGCTCCGGGCTGTGTCATGCGTGGCCAAGGAAAAGGGCACAGGCACCTGAGGGTACCCTAACTGCATCTTTGTGTCCTGCCAGGGAGACACACTGGCAGAAAGGATTTAGGGACCCCTTTCACCCGTGTGCTGGCAAGTTTAGCCCCACAGGCCCACGTTGGCACTGAGGGTGGGGAAGGGCGGCGCTCAAGCCTAGAGTCGCAGACAGGGCCCACTGTTTTGGTGGGCAGCTGCCAAGTAGACCTGCTCCCTCCACCTGGCAGGGCTGATCAGGTACAGGGAGGTACCACGGAGAAACTCCTGGCACTCTGGGACCAGGCGACAGTTGCTTAGAGGTGACTTTCACTAACTCTGATGGAAGGACAGGGAAGATTAGGTAGGGGGAGGGGTTCATCCCTGTAGCCGCTCTCCAAAGCCTTCGGCAGGGTATTTGGAGAGCTGTGTAAATGGTGTGCAGAGCAGTCTTTGCAGGTAGTGAGGGGCTTCGGCTGGATGGACAGGAGGCCAGTGAGGATGCCCTTCACCTGCACAGGGAGAAGGCCGCCCTCTGCTTCCTCTGCTGCCTTTTCGGAACAGGAAAGAACCAATTTCCTCTGCCAGACTCTTTAGGGATGAGTTCAAGAGGCTGAAGGGCAGACAGCCACATCAGCAATGGTGGTTCCAACCCTGCCACCATCTACCCTCGCCGCACTCTGGGTTGCTGGTCCTCAGATTCACTGCAGTCCCCACCCAGGAGCCCGGTAGCCTTCTGAGGGTCTTACGGCAGAACGAGGAAGGCATGGAGGGCAATGCGGAAAGCCTAGCAAGTGCAGTGAGGGGCGCCTAGGCCAACATACTGGCGGCAGGGGATAGTCAGTGGGCAGCATGTACTACCTGTCCATTCTCCAGGATGGCTGCTGGATACATGGCACTGCTCGGACGGTCCCGATGCGTGGGCAGCAGCAACATCATTTCCCGGGCATGGCGGTACTTATCTGGCAGAGAGGGAGAGCCTGTAACCAAGTGAGAACAATCACGCACAGATGACAAGCCACGAATGGAGCGCCCAGTGGGCAAGCATCCTTGGGGCCAGGGAACCAGGGTAGGTGTCCCCTTGCAGTTGGGCCAGGATGAACGCAGCAAGCACAAGAGAATGAAGCAGAGTCTGATGGTTAGATGGTGCTGGGGGCTGCACCTCGCATCCCAGCCGAGGCGGATATGCTGGGGCGAGGTGGACCCACTGAAGGACGCCCTCTCCATGCTCAAATGAGAGTTGGAAGTCTGGAGCTGGGTGCCTAGAGGCCCCTGCACCCAGCAGTCTTGGGAGATGGGTGTGGCCTGGATGCCGGGTCCTCTCGGGGGCTTCGACATGGTTACAGGCCGGCTTTCAATGGAGCCATCGCACAAAGACAGACATGAGGATAACACAGCGGCATGGTCTTCACTCGACACCCCGTGTCTCCACACACTTACCTTCTGCAGACACCACTGGCTTTCCACAGCCAGCCCCCAGCACCTCTCCCCGGGGGTTCCCCCCAGCGTCTGGCCCCTGCCCTCCTGGCCATCCTCCTGCAGCCCTGGAGCCAGACTGGGTGGGCACCCAGGGCCCTGCACCAGGTGGCTCTCCAGGGCCTCTTACTCTGAGACTTGCCCTTCGGGGAACTCGGGGTCCTGGGACTAGTCTGGGAGTTGTGGGGCTTTAACCCAGGCTCTCACGTTAACTCGGTTTATGCTCTTCTCTCGTGAGGCCTTCTCGGTGACCTCCTCTGGCCTAAGGGGCTGTTACGGAGGCCAGACCACTTCCAATGTGGTGTGGCCAGTCCCCACTGACGCACGCCATAGCTGTAGGCTCTGGAACCTGTCCACCCCGGCCCTCAAGGGGACCTCCCACAGAGGTAGTGGATAACGTGCTGGCTTTCCTCGGGGACGGATAGTTTGGAAGGCCCTCCAACTGTGTACCACGAGTGCCAGACACCAGCCTGTCCGCAGAAACTAGCGGGGTCTTCTGCACCCCTCATGGGGGGTTACCGAGACCCCAGTGCCCACTGGGAGCCTCTGGCCGCCCCAGGTGGTTGAAAGCCCTCTCTGCGGGTGCTCTCGGTGAAGCTGGAGCGCTGAGACCATAGAAGGGCTCCCTCTGGGAGCTGACCTGCAGCCCTGGCGGCTCTGTGTCCCTGACACCCAGGGTCTCTAGGGCCGGCCTTCGCGTGTGCGGTGGAGGCGCCGCAGGGCCGTGCCTGAGAAGGTCTGTAGCGGGCATGCCCCAGCGGTCTCTGGAAAATTCCTTTCGTACTCAATGTAGTCCAAGAAGATGAGGCTTAAATACCTTAAGAAGCTGGTATGATAAAAACCTATAATGTAGTTATTTCTGGAGACTTCTTCCAAGGGGGTCTGAGCAATCCTATTTGGAGAACTCCAGGGCTGGCTTTAAGATCTGGTCTTAAAAGTATCCATCATTGATAAAGGAATGAGTGAAGTATGCTTTTTGGAAAAGCTAGGCCTAAATTATTACTATTTGGTGATTTTTCACTGATTTCAGTGTTTTGTTACAGAATTTGTGCTCTGAGGCTATCTCAAGAAGATGGCTGTGTGGAGAAAAATGAAGAAGAGAGCCTAATCCCACTGATTTCTGTGGTGCCTTTCCAGCACGAAAGTTCCCAAACCCTGCCAGCCACAGTGTGCACAGAAGACACACAGCATCTCTACACCGACTCGGCCACATCAGACTCCCATCCACTACCCACTGCTCACCGGGTCAGCAGTTGGAACGCCGTATGCTGCCTTTTTCAGGCTGGCCGGGGGCCCTGACCTCACGGAGCTCACAGCCTCGTTCACCAGGCCGGCCCCAGATTTGCGCACTCAACATCCTGATACACGCTGAGGGGCTAGGGGGCAGGGCAGCAGTCTGCAGGCACGGGGTGCCACTGAGGATGTGTGTCTGTGTTGCAGAGGTCCCTGTGGTGCTAATCCGGAGGGGTGCTCTGTGCTACCACTAAATTTCCCAGCTCCACCACCTCACTTCCCTCCCGTTGCCCTCTGGCCTGGGCAGCCAATCCCATGGTAGGAAACTGATGGCTGCTTTTCAAGAAAACATTAAAACTGTTTTTAAATGGACACAAAGGCTTTTGTTTCACAGGACATCAGAACTGCTTGGGCTGCAGTCTGGTAAACCCCAGGGAGGCTAAGCCCCAGCACAGCTGGGTTATTCAGGGAGGCCCAGGCACAGTTCCCACGTTTCCTAGGTCCTGATCAGTCCTTGACCACCAGGGGGAGCTGCTGACTTGCAAGAGTTTGTGCCTTGCAGGCGGTTTAGCCTGAAGGTTTCCAAAGCAACGTGGACCGCAGCAGAGAGCGTCAGCGGGCATGGCGAGGAAGGCCACTGGTGTCACGGCCACTCTGGGGAGTGGGGGAAGTGACTCCAATGTGAAGGAGTCTCCAGAACACCTGCTTCATGAAAGCCTTCCTCTCACCCATAGCCCCCGACATAAACCCCCAGCGAGGGGACTGCCCTTCCCCCTGCTCCCCCAGTGCGTCTACCACCGTATTTACGGCAGTCTTCCTCTGTGACGCTGGGTCGGGCTTCTATGTCCTCTCACAGGGCCCGTCACTGTGCCTGGTACCTGCCGGGCCTGTGGTTTTCTCCAGATGGGCCTGCACACAGATGTGGCAGCCTAGAAATAACTTCCTGCTCTTTCTTAATTGCCCTGTCCTTATCACCATCCTCTACGTTGGGCCCAATTCTATTTAACCATTTTGTTTACTTCTGTACTTGATGTCTACTCCAGGAAGGGAAGCGGCCTCTCTCAGCCTTTCTCTACAAGGTATTGTGGAACTTGGCCATTGTGATAGCTTGTCTCTAGAGACGGTGACTATGAATGCCTTGCCTCTCAAAACGCACAAGCCACTTCTCACACAAAGCAGAGTCTCATTCCCCACCCTGGTACCTGGGTTGGCCTTAGTGACTAGCTGACAACAGAATGTGCCAAAAGGGACATTCTGAGGCTTCCAGGCTGGGCAATAAGAAGCCTTGTAGCTTCTGCTGGGGGCTCTTGGAATGCTTTCTTTGGGGAAATCATCAGCATGCTGTGAGAGCCTGAGCTACACAGAAAGGCCGTATGCAGGACTCAGGCTGACAGCCTCTCAACTGGCACCATGTGACAGAACCACCTTGGATGTCCAGCCTAGTCGAGCCTCTGGATGACCCCAGCTCCAACTGCCATCCGGCTGCCAGCTGATGAGAGACTGCAGTGAACTGCTCGGTGACCCCTGTCACCCCACCGGACCGTGGGCCATGATAACGAATGGTTGGTTTAAGCTGCTAAGTCTGGGGGTGGTTTATTATGTAGCAATAGCTAGCCAAGGCATCGGGGAGGGACTACCTCTAAACGGGGAGAAAACAACTTCTCTGTTCAACTCTGGTGGCGCAAGAGCCACGCAGATCCGTCACCAAGCCCTTGGAAAAGCGTGACGAGTGAACAGATCGGCAAGCGGTTAGCGGAAGGACAGAGGTGGGGACAGCCAGCCTGCAAGGTCCCTGACGGGGTCTCTGTTCTCTCCAGGGCACAGCCTAGAAGTGTCCTAACAATGTCAGAGGGGAATCGCGCTACACCGTCCATCTTTTGTGGCCTGATTTTATCAATGGTTATGGTTTAGAGAGCGTCTTCAGCAAGAATACGCGGATCCAGACTCATACATGGCTGAGTACGTCTTGTGTTCGGGTTAGGGAAAAGAACCATGCGATTCATCACAAACTTTGTTTCCGCAGCCCTATTCAGGAGTTTACTCCAGGACACTGCGAACGCTGCCTCCGCTGCCGCGTTCGTGGCTCACCTCACAGGGTTCCCTTCCCTTTCGCTCCTACAGCCATCTTTTGTCACACGAATCTCTAAAACACAAATCCCTGTTTCTTCTTTATGTGTACAGCCTTCACATGTTGACGAATTTCCAACAAGCACCCACTGGCTGGTGCATCGTCTTCTCTAGTCCTAGCAGGGTCTGCTCCCGAATGCGGCACCCTTCCCGAGGGCCACGGTCCATGCCGGGAAGGCAACCACCGCTGTGGAACGGGCAGCACACTGACAGCTGGCGCGTGTGAGAACCTGTACTCCAAACTCCATTTGGCCATGAACAGGCTAGACGGCCTCAAGCCCCTCTCCCTGGCCCTGTCTCCCCCACCGGAAGTGAGGGGTCGGGCTGACCGCCTCCAGTGAGTCTGGACTGGGCCGGAGCAACCTTACCCCGCACCTGCTGAGGCTCTTCCCGTGGGCTCCCGCCTCTCTATCGCTTTACCCTGTTCCCTCCATCACTCCTCTGAGGTTTTTTTCTTAATGACCCTTCATGTCACCAGCGGGTGCTGTTTCTCTTTGTCTCCATAATAATCAGAACAAAAAGACCTCATCCCTCTGAAGCCTGGAAGCAGCCGCCAGTGGCCAGCTGGCAAGCTCCGAGCACCCGCTTCCGCGGCAATCCTGCACGGCCAACCCTGGCTGCGCTCGGGCTCAGGTGCCACGGCTAATTTCCACCCCACTGCACATGTTTCCCTCTGAAAGAACAGAATCAAACCTCACTGCAGGAACTGGGATCAGAATGTGAAAAAGACGCTGGCTCTCAGAGAACAATGTTTAGCCAACTGAATTAGAAAGTAAGCAAAATCTGGCCAAGTAAATAGCTTTTTACAGAGCCTCCTCTCCTGATTAAGCCTTTCCTAACCGAACAGGTATTTTTGGTTGTTGATACTGTTTAGAATAACATTTTCCAGGGTTAATTTTAGCTTTCAAATTTAATTTTAATACTTTGCCATGATGCTCGATACCTAAAGACCCACTGTTGCCTTAACTTTGATCTTTATTCTCGCGAACATTTCAATGGAAAAGAACTGAGCCTTCTCCTAGGCTGTGCCCTCTTGCTGAGGTGGAGAGGTGACCATTGGCGACCCTGGCGTCAGTACAGCTGTGACCACTACTCAGAACAGGGCCTGACGCCAGCCTGAGAGAGGTCTGGAGGCAGAGGCCTTCAAGTCCTTGCCGCTGAGAGCACAGGTGAGCACGCTCTAAGTCACAAGGTCGCTTTCAAAGACAGAGCCACACATGAGAGGACAAGTGGGGCCCACGAGGCCCTTCCTTGTCCCTTCTGCAAGCAGCGCCCTGTATCCTTACCTCGGGCACTGGAAGGGGCAGAGGTAATCATCTGGGATGGTGCTGAGTGAGTGGAACTCAGGCTGGAGGAAGAAGGGCTTGCCTGGGACGAGGACAGAACAGAGACATTCGTGACCGAGCCCTGGTACCTGGGGTTGGGATACGCGAGCTGCAAAGGGAGAGAAATCAGCAGGAGAGAGGTCTGAATCGCCAGGGCTGTAGGACTGGCCTAGACTTGGCTTCTTCACGCCATGAGGTGCCCAGACCTGGCATCTGATGCTGTACTCTGGGTCCTGATGGAGGCCAGGCTAATAATGGCCGGCACTAAAGGTCACCCACACCACCCACGGAGCAGGGCTGTTGGATTCTGGTGGGGGTGCCCATGGAGGGAGCAGGACTTCACCACTAGAAATGCCAGGCAGGAGGGCAATGAGGCAGAGGGTGTTTCCCACGGGATCTGTGGGAGCGGCCAGCACTGAAGCTGGGTTTCCTTCTTGGGCAATATGGCCTGGGAGCTGTGGCCTGGATGCGGTAGGGGAAGGCAGTGTTGCTGGAGAACTAGGCAGAGACGTCGACCCTCAGACCAGACCAGCCAGCGGAGAGGTGAGTCCTCCAGGGACAGTATCCCGGCCCACTCTCCTGGGACAGCTCCGATACCTGCATGTGGTGGTACAGGTCCTCGGGGGCCTCGCCCATGGAGCTGTCGCCCAGCATCACCACATTTCCCGCTTCGCTAGATGCATGTGAGGACAGAGAGGATGACGAATGGCGGCCTGTGCCCATCAAGTTCACGGGGCTGGGAGAGAGTGGGAGACAGGCAGGGGTCAGGGCTGGAGCGGAGGTTCCACAGCTAACACTCATCTCCGCCTGGGGCCTGGAGACGTCCTGAACGCCCCCTGCCGCTCAGGGCCCTGGTCTGGCAGGTCGAATGGCAGGCTGGCATGGCCTCTACCTGGAGCTGGCTATGGCCACTCAGTCTGATGACATCAGCCCTTTCTTAGGCAGGAGGAATGAAAGAGACACTGAAATGGGGCATGGATCCGAGGTCCCCCTGCCATGGATGTTAACCTGAGCCGGTGCCCACCCTCTGCTGGGACCTGCTCCTTGGTCAGGGGTGTCTTCCCGGCAGGAGGAAGCTACCAAAACAGCCAGCTGTGAACCACCTCTGGGCTTCCTTCCACGCCTGTGGCCCCACGCCTGCCAGCAGCCCTCCTCGCCCGTTCACCCCTTCTCATTTGCTGAGTGCCTGCTCTGTGCTGACTTGCTGCTCACACCGGAAAAGAAAGCCGAGCGAGGGGCTCCCCTCTGGCCTGGCCTTCCTGTTCTAGGCCCTCGAGCATCTTCAGCAGAGCGCAGGCAGACCAAAACTCCTGGGTTCGGTACAGCCACACCTCGATGTCCCCAGCACTGTGCTGTTCTCTTCCAAAAAACCAACTGTGATCCTCATTCCTCCTGGGATCAAGTCCAAAGGCCTGAATGAATGAGGCCCATTCGGAGCTGGTCCTGGCCCCCCAACACCCCTCCTCCCGGATTCCTGCCCTTCAGACACTTGGTTCTGCTTGCGGTGCTGACCAGACTGGCTTGTTCGCACCTTGAGGCATCTGCACGTGTCACTTTGCCTGGATCTTGCTCTGTCACCTTCCTAACCCCCACTCTTTTATGTCTAGCAAACTTCTACTCATCCTTTAAGATTTACCCCAAACGCCCCCTCCTCCCATAATACCATGTACACTCCTCTGTCACCCAGGATGGCTGGATGCAGAGCGTGGGTCCTGGTGCACACGGGTGAGAGGGTGTGTGAGTGAGCACACACTTGCTTGCTCTGACCTCTGCCCTTCAGACTTACCTCTGTGGAGGGGACCCTCCCCAGCCCTGAGGCCGTACCTGTGCCGGTGGGTCATCTTGATGCTCTCAGGGCTCATGGGACTGTGGGATGCTAGGACATTCCCCCGGGGGGTGCTGGTGCCTGAACATGCAGGACTTAGCTTGTCCAAACCCGGAAACTCCTGTTGAGAAATGAATGTCCCTTCATCAGAGAATAAACAGCAAAGTAAGTGAAATCTGAGAGGAAAGAATAGGCCGGTGGTAGAAACATAAAATTTAAAAAAATCACATCCTGTGGGTTGTACTGGAACTGCTGTCTTCTTTGGGGCAATGACCCCTTCACGACTAAAATATTCTCCTAACCACAGTGGAGCCCAGACCAGAGGCCAGGAGGCCTGAGGTTGACCCCACGGAGAACACATCTGGAATAGGCTGAAGTTGGTCTGAGTTCACGATGTGAATTCATCCGAGTGTGTCACCAGGCTTCCTCTCTACGGAATAAGTAGAACAGCGGCTCGGAGCAGGAGAGAGAGAGCTGATGATCAGCTGTCAGCCAGTGGGCGCCTCTTACATAAGGACTGGCCTTGGGTTTTATTGGATTGCTAAATGGACCAGCTCTTAGTGACCTGGGTTAAGTTGTCTGTGACACAGTTTATGAGGAGATAGGACACAAAATCCTGATGTAAGTAATTGAAAAACAGCACAGTCCTATTTTAGCATAATTAAATTCTTATTAAGTATATAGACAGCTTGGCAGAAACTTTTGATCCCAAACTCTCCTGGGTGACAGCACATTGGTCTGTGTCCCTATTTGTGACTCTGTCCAGGTGTCCTCGAGTCCTTCCCAGCGTGGGGGCTCTAAGTCCACGGGGGGGATTTCTGAGGTTGGCCAGAAGCGGCAGCAGCTTTTTTATCTGCTTCTTCCACAGCAGGCTGAAGGCTGAAGTGTGCTTCTGCAGCTGGAGAGGACACCGCCCTGTGCGCCCCAGACACCTCGATAAATGTGGGCGAGCATTTTGTGCTTGTGACATGACAGCCTGCATGGCAGAGAATGCCCTCCACCCTGCCCTCCCCACCCCCCAGTGGCCAGGTTCTGGACGGCCCGGGTCACCTTCCGTGATGGAGAAAACCCGCCAAGCTGGCAGAAGACAGAGTGAATGAGATGTGACAGAACACCCATCAGACTGAGTGACGCAACCCAAGTTCTTACTAAACGGACAACCTCGTTTTAAGGGGGAAACATAAAAGACTCTCCGCACGTTCTGCCGTGAAGTACCAGGAGGGAGTCGTTAGGGAAAGGCATCCCGGGCTCTGTGGCCTTTGCTCTGGAGGCGCGCCCACTTCTCAGACCACAGACACACTTTTTTCTCTTTTCACATTCCACGCTGTCCACCCTTGCGCAGGAACAGGCCAAGACCTGCACTGAGGGCTGGAGACGACCAGAATGTCCAGCCTTCAAGTACAAGGCAAATCGATCCCAACAGGTCGGGCCCACCGAGCCCGAGTGGTCCAGCTTCCTCAGGGCCTCTGTGGCCAGTGATGGCCCCTGAAGGGGCACTTGTCATTCACAATGGCCGTGGCCAACCCTGACCAGCTCTATGTCCCTTGCCTCCCTGCCACTTCCGCCTCCCGGTCCTGGGTCATGGGAAGATGGCAGCAGGTGCCCGGGCTCATGCGCTTGGAGATCTGGCAGCCTGTTTAGCAGGAAGGCTTCTCTAGACAACGTCTGGAGTCAGCCCCGCGGTTGAAAATGAGGTGAGGGTCTGTGAACAGGGGTTTAAGACCACCTGAACCCCATCCTCAGCCAGCAGACATTCTCTTTAAGACCCCGAAGTTAAATTAGTCTGGGAACACAGGGCCTGCTTGTTTGTTTGTGTGGATAAGCCCTCGGGCCAAACCTTGCCATGAAGGCCCAAGAGCCAGGCCACAGTCAGGGGGACCTTCTGGGTCCTGAGCCAGCCCCAGAACCTGCCTGACTCCCCTGAGGCTCCCTCAGATGCGCGCCTGGGTGGAGACATGCTGAAGGAAGAGAGGGAGAGGGAAGGCAGGGAGCTAGAGGGGAAGGGTGAAGACAGGGAAGAGAGAGGGTGGAGGGGAGGAAGATGGTGGGGGGAGAGCGCGGTGGGCAGAGCGGGCTGGCTTGGGCCTTGCCTTACCTCTTTAGGTTCTTGGGATGAAAAATACCTCTAGAGAGGTCTCTACATGTGGGCCCCACACCTCAGCTCTTCTCCTCCGCATACGAGAACCTCTCCTCACCGCACAGTACCCTGAGAAAATGCTCTCTGCCCTTGACTCTAACTCCTCCCTAGGAAGGGAGTGAAAGAGGGGGTCCTGATGGAACACCCACGTCTGCAGTGGAGACAGCTTTCCCGTCACCCCACCCCCACTCTCTGTTCGCTTGTTGCACAGGTCTGGGGCGACTACACCTGTGGCAGGGGCAGGGAGGGACCAGCTTACGTGGTAGAGACTGGCCCGCATCATCTGGAACTGATCGATCAGCTTCTTATGCAGAGGCCGCATTTCTGGGTGCACAAACTTCTCATGAACTGCCAGCCCGACTCCAAGGACATGGACCTATTAGGTGACAGACAGGCCACTCTGTCAGCTAGGGGGAAGCCCTTGAGAACTGTGGCCATCCTGTGGTGCACGGCCTTTCCCTCCTGGCCCCTGGCTTCTAGGCCCAGCAAGACATACCTGCTCCTGCATGAGCTCCTTGAGCTGGGCGATCTTCTCGGCATCTCCGGGGTGCTTGGTGATGTAATCCTTATCAAAGAAGGCCTGGGAAAGGGAAGGCCGGGTCAGGAAGACCCTTCCCGGGACTATTACTTAGATGGGGCCCAGGGAGCCACCTGAAAGGCCGCTGGGCTGCCTCCTCACAGGTACACACACCAATGCACCTCTAGTCAACGAGCCGCCTACAATCACAGGTGTGTTTTTTGTGTCTAAGAAGTGCTGATGGTGGCCAAGTCATCTAAGCCTGGATGCTAGTCCCAGTCCTTCGTGGAGCCTGGATGGCCTGGGCGGGGCAGGCAGGGCTGGTGGCCAGGGGTGGGGTGAGGGTCTTAGCCAGCCCGCCTTTCACTTCCTGTGAAGGACTGGGCTCCAGGGCTCCTCTTGGAGGCCACCTAACATCCCACCATGATTGGACAGACTGCCCATCTGGCAGAGTCAAGAATGAAAAGACAGACCCCCTCCCCCCCACATGCACGCACAGCTGGGCCGCAGAACTAGGGAGCGGGGAGCTTAAAGCCTCATCCCAGGGTATCCTCCAGCGGCTGTGGCAGGACCGGGGAGGGCGAGCTGGGTGGGCTGGAACCGCAGGAAGAGCAGCCCGAGGTCGCTCTCGCAGCCAGGCTGCCCTGTGGGCGGGCTCACCTCCTGGTAGCGGGCGATGCCTCCGTTGACCGCCGCGTCGATGACGCCGTTCAGGCACATGCTGAGCAGGCTGACGTTGCCATGCGCCTGCTTGTGCTGATACTGGCCGATCAGGGCCCGCAGCTCCTGGTTCTTATTCTCCACCACTTGGATGGCATTCTCCAGGGGACTCACCTCCACCTGGGGCACACGGCGCATGGTGTCATTGCAGGTACAATGATGACCCCCTCCCTCATCACAGGGACCTAAAACCTGTGATGCTGCTTCCCTGCTCTTGTCCCCGCGGACTTGACCCCTGGGGCCCTTTCCGACTTCCTCGCTGGCTTGTAACCGGGACATGCAGCTCTGGTTCCGCGTCAGAGCACTCTGGCTCCCTGACCTCGGCTCCCTCGTGTGTAAACTGGGCGGCTGAAAATACGAGCCGCCTGAGGGTGCTGTGAGGATTAAGTGGGAGAAGGTGTACGAGCCCCCAGCACGGGACTGGCGGCGGGAGCCCAGACCGGGCAGGTGGCCAGAGCGCACTCTTTTTTCCTTCAGTCCCTGGAGGAAGGTCCCCAAAGCCAGGGCTGAGGGAGCGGCTGTGAGTACCGGCCCCAGCTGAAACATCGCTCACCAGTTCCCTCCTCTCCACCTCGAACCACCGAGAGATGCCGGGCAAGCTGTGGGTCAGGGTCAGCGTGGTACGCTCGATCCACAGGCTCTGCAGGGAGGGCACAGGAAGGTACAGGCCATTAGGCAATTTCTGCCACACCCTGCCTGCTCGAAGGATGAGACAGGGATGAGTTCCCAAGAAAGTGGGGCTTGCCCTGGCTTCGCGATGAGCACTGCCCCAGCTTTCTTAGGTTTGTTCACCTTGAATTCATTCTCTTTGTCTTTGGGGCCTTTGTGAAAAGGCCTGTCGTACCGGAACTTCCTCACATTGTTGACCCGGTAGAAGCTCTTGACACGATCCGGGACCCGGTCCATCTGCAGGACATCCACGTAATCGGGAATGGGTGTCACCGCATAGATCTGCAAATCTGGGTGGGAAGTGAAGGGGCATCCGGACTTGCCAAAGAGCGGAAGCTGACTGGCTGGCCCATGCCATCCTCCTACGGAGAGGAGAGCACCGGAGCCCCCATTCCCTCGGGGCGGCGGCAGCAGCACCTCAGGGGTGGACCAGGCTCAGGCACAGCCTGACCAAACCTCCCGGCCTGCAGCCCTTCCCTGGGCGTCTCCTGAGCGCTCAGCTGAGCTGGGATGGCAATAGCTGAGTGTCCCCAGTACCCCTTTAACTCAGAAGGGGAAAGGGGTCAGGGGAATACAGGTGCCTCCCCCCGACAGGAGGGAGAAAATGGCCAAGGCATGGGCCTGCCCACTGTAGGTAAACTGTATTTACTGTAAAACAACTTTTAATAAAATACTCTTTGGGGTCTTTGTGGTAAAATAGCACACGGGAGTCCACTTGCCCTCCCCTCTCTGGAACAAGCTTGCACGGCCACGCGACGGTCATGTGGTCTCCAAGGAAGCTGTGTGGGGATGGGGGACAGGCCGGTGTTTGCACACAGACAGCCACGTGCCACTAAGACCACAGGCATGTCCCTCTTCTCCCCCGCTCCCCTGCCACATCCTGGAACCTCAGTCCTCCTGACAAATACCAGGGATAATGGCAAAGACACGTGGGAGCGCTACGGGGCGCAGAACTGGTGGTGTCCCCATGATAAGTCCCGGTGGGACCCCACATCACCCTGCGCAGTGACTGTTCCTGGTTGCCAGGAAGGCCCGTCACAGGACAGGGTGGGGACATGTAGCGGCCAGCCTGAGGGATAAAGGTCCTTCTGAAGGCCTGCTGACTCGCCCCCACCCCATGGCGGAGGGCATGCCAGGGCCTCCTCTGTGAGGCACAAGTGCCCTGCTAAGGGCAGGTTTAGTGATGAGGACATACTTTGGTTTAGGACTTCTGGGCGACCTAGCCTACAAGGCCAATGTCATGGCAGAGACGCAGCTGACTGGGTGGGCCTCACCTCCCTGGGCCCCGGCCTCCTTTCCCCACCAAGTGTCGAAAGATACACTGGGCCTCGCACTGCAGGATGGCGTCGTCGGGCTGGTTGGGGTGCTGCATGGCGACGGCCTGTGGGAACTCGCTGAGCATCCTCTGCTGGAAGGCCTCCAGCCTCTCGTAGTCATGGCCACGGCACACGTATTCTTTGTTCTGTCACGAACAGAAGAGCACACTCCAGGCCTTGCCGCGGCCCCACCTCCACGTGGTGTCCGTGGCGACTCGTGTCACAAACACGTCCTGGGAGCTCCGTGGCAGGCACGGGGCACGGCACTCAGTCCCTGTCCTAAGGGAGATGATGGTCGGTCGGGAAGAGAGAGGGACAGAAGGAAGAAGTGCGCTGGGACGTGGCAGTGGGGAGCAGGGCACGGGCTGCAGGACGCCTGGAGGGAGGGCGCCTTACCCAGGGCGGGCGCTAGGCGGCGAGTGGGAGCTTGGAAAGAGCCAGGCCTGAAAGGCGTCCTGGAAGGTCCACCTGGGTTCGCTGGGCAGAGAGGAGGGGGGAGGGCAACCTAAGTGGGGAGAGCGACAACAGGCAAGACAGGAAAAGGCGCAGCTGAAGAGAAGGTGCACAGGAGAACTGGTGGGAGGGAGACTGCGGGTGTGTGCCGTGGCCAGCTGGAAGGAAAGGCTCAGCGCTGCCCAGGGCCCGGCAGGTATTCAGTAGCGTTCACGGCAGCGATTCCTTTGCAGACGTGTCAGCAGAACACGCTGGTATCATTCTAAACACTTACTTCTTAAAGCCTCGTATTACATCACTTTTGGTTTGGGTTAGGTCTCATTTTTCTTCCCTTTGTGGACTGAAGTCGTGACAAGGCACCCTCAACCCTGCTGCTCTGTCCGCCTCACAGTTGGTCAAGAGTGAGTGGCTGGGGGAGGTTCCTTTGAAGCCCTCTGGTGACTTCTGTCTGCTTGCCCAGCTGCCTCGCCAGATCCACTTTGACAAAGTGGTGTCAGGCACTGGCAGCCCCTCCTGGCATGCCTTCGGAGGTAGAGAAAGAGGTCTACAGGGCCCGCCATATGCTTCCTGGTACAGGGATGACCACAGGCCGGGCCCTGGAGGACCTCGCCCTTTTGGGACAGGATTTGTAGCCCCCAAGCCCCCAGCTAAGGCTGGGCCGCAGGTCCAGATGGATCAGAATGCAAGGGCAACCCCAAGGTCAGAAGGAGCAGGAAGGACTCTTAAGTGGAGCAGACCAGTAGTCAAACGTCAGAGACATTTCTAAGTCCTTTGCTCGACATGGAGAACTGACAAAGAAGGTAATTACGAAGAAGTGGCCTTTTCACAACCACTCGCAGATGTCCGACCCTTACCAGTGTCTGTTCGTGGGTCAGATGAAGAGAAACAGAAATTCCTCTAAGAAGGGAGGGCTAGATGTTTTCCTGACTCTGCGCCCATCAGTAGGCAATCACGTTTGTGAAGTGGGGTAGGCAGATGGTCTAGAGAAACCAAGCCGACAGAGCTAAAGTAACCGATGACCTATGTGCTCAGGAGAGGCGAGGGAGCAGCCTGGCCTTCTGGGGAAGACCCAGCAGAAGGAAGGCGCACAGTGTTGACCTTGAGGCTGGTTGTTGGTTTCAAGTTTGCTCGGACGGGAGCCCCAGCCTCCCCCGTAAGACAGATCTGGTTGCCACTGCTTTAGACTCTGTCCTTGCCATCTACAAGGCAAACAGCTACCTCCTCTGGGACTTCTTCCATTTGCCACAGATGAAGCGAGCAGCTGAGAGAAGGGAGGTGGACATGCGGCTAGGCCGGGCTGATTTGCGGCATGAAACATGGCTCCTAGGGAATACTCCTTATGTGGAGACAGGGATGAACTGACAGGTGACATCTCCCAACAGCCCTTGTTACTCTCCTCCCTTACTGGCACCCTTGAAACCACGTCTGAACATTCAGACGGTCACTGCAAGCATCGTCTGGGTGGCTCGCGTGCAGGTTCTACACCAGGTCCCTGGGATGCTGATGTGCCCTGTGGCATAAGCATGGGGGACGGGAGCCGGGTCGAACCATGACGACTTCCTGTTTGGCAGGGACAGATGTGGGGACATCAGGGCCCAATTTTGTATCATACATCTAAAATAACGGTGTTTTGAAGTAAAATCGGGTATATGATATACAAATTGTGGGAGTTAAAAAAAAGAGAATAAAATGGCAACAAAGCATAATTTGCAAAGATGAAAAGAGAAAGAAATAAGTTACAGGGCCCAGAATTATTTGTTTGTCCAAGGACTTAACAGAGATGGTTTTGGTTTCTAACTCTTGTGCAATTCCTTCTTCTGCTCACCTCTGCCTCCATTGCTGTGAAATTATCTATGCCGATGGGGCAACAAACATGCCACTTGTAAAATGCCTGAGGTGAATGGTCCCTAGGGAGTGAAGGAGGCCTAGAGAATGAGGAGGTCTCTACTGACTCACCCTCTGCTGCCAGAACCGCTAGAACGAAATCACAGCTTTCTTAGGGGTCACGATTAGGCAGAGTGTGCCCACTGTCCCTGTCACTGTTACTGGTTCCTGCAGAAATCATTTTCCTTTTAGCCTGGAATGATGACTGCCCAGGAAATGTGCAAGCTGACCATCCTTACATCTGAAACGTGGTTAGCCTGGACTCTGTTGCTAGCAGACTGGCTTTTTTAAAGGAGCATTAAGCACAGTTGACCTCTGATGTGATACCAAGCTTATTACTGCTCACTGGCAGACCCTGGTCACTGCCTGTAGGAACCTGGTTGATTTGGTGGGAAAACCACCCTCACGTAGCTACAGAACAGTACAGTGGAGTAAAACAGAGTCTAAAGTAAAACCCAATGCCTTTTGTTGACTGGTCAGTCCTTCAAAAAAGAAGTATTCAGTAGACTACAAAGAAAGGTTCCAAAGAAAAAAAAGCAGACAGGCAATAAACGACTTCTGTGTATAGTATGATCTAAGTTGTCGTGACCACCTCACGGACTCACCCGGAGGAAGAAAGGAAACTTCCGGCCGTAGAAGCCGACCCGGAAGAACTCGGGCTCCAGGCGCTGCTGCTCCATGATGTTGTCGTAGTAGCTGGCTTCCATTTTCTGTGAATGAGAAAGGCAGTGGCCTTCAGGTGGGCTTGACCACTAGTGGCGTTCAAAGCAAGTCGTCCCAGGCCCAAGTACACATTGTCTTTTGGAAAGAGGACACAGCGACTCAGTCTAGTGAGCCTGAGAAGTGAGCCCCAGAGAGCTGCATGAGGGAGGAAGCCCTCCTCCCCCGCCGTCATCTGACAGCGGCATGGGACAGGCCTGCCCCTGTTGCCCAGACAGGCTGTTCTGTGCGGCTTCCCAGCGGGTGGACTTTGCTCCACGGAGACCCAGGCTTCCCACACGTTCAGGTCACACGTTTAATACGTATTTAACAAATTTTGTTCCCTGGGAATTTTCAGGTTTCACTGGTATCAGTACACCGACTGACCTGGGCTGCTGCTGCTGACAGGAGCTAAGGGCAGTTCTCAGCACCGCTCTGCACCAGTGCAACCATATTGCTTTCGTTCATCTCTCATCTGACTAAAGATGCTAGCAGTCAGTGAGGAAGGCCCAACTGTCAGCATCGCTGGTACTGGTTCCAATTTAGGAGATTTTAAACTTTAAAAGTTGAACTAATATCCACAATGTCTGGCATTTCCAAGGTTGGGAAGAGTTTTAGTCTGGGCTGACCTGGCTTCACGTTCAGAAAAATGCACCGAACGCCGACTGGAAAGAGAATTCTAATGCACTCAGTCCAGTCGGCCTGCAGGGAAATCGAAGCCTTCCAAGTCCAGTCGGGAAGCCGCTGCAAGAGGGCCATGTCAATTACACAGGCCCAAATCCTGACTGGGGTCGGGGACACAGCAGGGCTAGCTGCGCTGCCAAGGGTGCAGGCGGAAGGCGAGCCGAGACTGCTGGCCTCTCTCTGCCGACGAACCTGGCACCTGTTAGGACTCAACCCCTGCACCAGACCTTACAAAGTTTCAGACGAAGCACCCTGGACACAATCCTCTCAGGAAGAGCTTCTTCGTGAAGTTAGGCGGCCTCCTCCTCGTTGAAACCCCCACCCGATCCTGCATTTGCTGCTTCTCTCTCCCCCTCTTCCCGCTGGGTACCGGTGGCCCCTGGGGTCTGGATCATACAGTTGTTGGTAGATGTGTTTTGGTTCCCTAGCCAAACTGCGAGGGTCTCGAAGGCAAACACCTCGGCCTCTGCGCCTCCTGTAATGCCCACAGCTGGAGCCAGGGCTGGGCCTGCAGGGAAGGCTCACTCAGAAACTGCCGCCAGGAGAGGCACCTCCCATCAGCGGTGGGGCGGGAAGGAGGCAGGCTCACCCGAATCCAGCTGAGGCTCTGATAATCGTAGAGGCTCTCGTACTGACACGCCAGTTCCCTGCACAGTGGGATCCCAAACTCCCAGCTCTGCGGCAGAAATAGGAACAAGGTTTCAGCACCTCGGGCATCTCAGGACGGCCCGAGCCCGCACCAAACACATCCGAGGGCGCAACCAGACGCCTCTTGCGACCCGCACGTCACGAAGAACATATGCTCAAAGCCAACGTGCAGGGAACGTGCAGCACTTCGGCGTTCTAGCACAGCCTTCGGGTTTCTACTGAGAGGTCTCCTGAGAGGTCTCCGCCTTCCAGAGGCGTCCCCCACCCGCCCCCGACCACCTTGTCACAGACAGGCGCCTCCCACCCATCCTGTTGCACCACTCTGAAGCTATCTTACTTAAAAGCGGGATTTGTTTTTGTTGTATTAACCTGCATGAGGTCAGGGACCCTGTTTATTGACTTCATCTCCAGAATCTGGAACAGTGTCAGGCATGAGCAAGCACTCAATAAAGATTTTTTTAAATAAAGGAACCAGTCACTTTTAAATTAAGATCATTTAAACTTGGAAATGGAAACCAACAGGAAGTGGCCACCCGAGGACTTGGCGGTAGGCCTGACAATTTCCTTTATACGAAGACTCGATCTTACAGCAGGCTTTAGAGGGTCCTCGCCTCCTCAGGCCCCGGGCTGTTTCTGTAGTGTGGCTCCTGTCATGGTGACAGGCTGAAGCGACCTTCTCTAAGGGGCATGTTGTCCATTTCTTCTCTTTAGTACAGAGCTTTCTCTCTTGGCTAGATTGGGAATTATTGGTTTCTTGATATTTTAGACGGGTTCTTCTCTCTAACTTCTAAATACTCATTAAGATTTTTATATTATATGAAATTTTAAACATATAGGAAAACAGAACAGAAGAATGAACTCCAGCCTTAACAATGACCAACTCATGGCCAGTCATGTATCATTCCTGCCCCATCCACTGACTCTTCCCCACAGTTTTTAAAGCAAATCTCAGATATCATAGAATTATACCCATACGTATTCCAATATAAATGTTTAAACAATAAGGACTATATTTTTAAAAAATGCTATTTGAAAGAGCATCAGGGAGAAGGACAATACTTCATTCGGGACTGCGTTTCCCCCCAAAAGCATGCTCTTTCTATCCTTTGAGGTGATTATTGCCATATGGATTGAAACTGCAGGACCAATGAAAGAGGTTGAGACAAACCAAAGAGAATTTTAGATAGACCTTGGCTCCCTGCCCTAATGCAAGGCCTCTACCCTAGGGCACCAGAAAGACTCTCACGCCCTACGTTGCAGCTTTCATGGGGCACACGTCTGTCCTCTCCCCGACTCTAAGTGCTGCTTGGGCAGGTTTCACAAGGGCCCACAACAGGGTCTGCCTGGCAGGCAGCTAGTTAGGCCACTGAGCTGTGTGCAGATTTTCGTCCCGCCTACCAAGAGTGCCCTGTGGGGATGGCTCATGCAGGTGATGAGGGCCCCGTGTGGGCTAATGGCGTGCTGCCTGCCAGAGTAGCACCCAGTAAAGCAGGTCTTGTCCCCTACTGGGATTGGTGCTCATCACCTTGTTGGCAGCTCTGCCCTAATTTGCAGCCCTGCTGCTCCGAGCCCTCCCCCGCCCCCGATGAGCTTTGCAGGGAGCCAGGACCAGGAGTGTGAAGACGGTCTGCCAGCCTTGAGGGTTGTGCTAGGAAACGAGTTGGTCTTGGGGTTTGGGGAGCTGCCTCCACACAGAGAAGGGAATGTGCTACAGGTACCATGCATCCAGTTTCCTTACTTCTGGCAGGAGGTAAAGCAACTCTAAAACTCCTTACCAGTCTTGAAATCCAATCACTCTACCAGCTCTGGCAGATGTGAACTGCCTTGTTACCCATCCGACAGGGATGGCACAAAAGTCGCACTGACTTAGGGCTCACTCTCATCAAATTGGAAAAGAAGGTAAATCCTGGGGCTCCAGACAGCAGTCTTTGTACTTCCTTTACACACAACGTATTAGAAGCAAAAGACTTTATTTCTTCCGAGGAGCATGCGCAATAGCCGTCCTCAGGAGGAGAGCCCAAGCCCAGCCCACAGAGAAGGCTGGTCCTCTGATGGTCTGTCGGCCAGATAAACAGGGGCCGGAGGCCTCTGTCCAGCTCCCCGTCCTGTCTGTTCCCTTTGCTCTGCGACGAAGGACTAGCTCGCATCTTCACACCTCCCCTGCCTTCTTTCGACTCCCGCTCTGCCACACCTGCCTTTGGAGTGTCCCTCTCTCCTTATCTGGCCCAGGAGAGATGGCCTTCTGTGGACCAGAGTCTGATTCGCCCTGGTGCAGCTTCCTGGGTTAACCACTGCCCACTGGAGGGAATGGCTTAGGGCGAGGCTGTGGTCACAAGGTGAACTTCTGTCTCAGTCCCTCTTGGAACTCAGGAAATAAACACGGGACCAAAGGCGACTGGGCGGCCTAAGGCCGATGACAGAGAGGCTGGCAGTGTGTGAGAGAAGGGCCGGTGGGCCCGGGTTGCGAGGCAGGGCGTGCTGGCGGTACTGAGGGCCAGAACCCCTTCGCCTGCCCCTCCCTGGAGCCTCTGCTTTTCTTGCCCTCCTCCTGCTGCCAAGAAGCCTACGGGGGCGCCTCCCCTGCAACAGCCAGGCTTGGCTTTTCTGGAGCTATTTTTTAAAAAACCCCAAATACTTTCAAGTAAAACTGATTAGCCCTACCCATTGGTTCTATCAAGTATCAAGCAAGGCACAGAAACAGAGTTGGCCTTCTGTCTGAGCCCAAAAGAATGAATGTGCTGAACACCCTTTTGAGGATGAGCTCATGAAAAGGCTCACTGAGGCCTCTGTACGCAGCACAGAACCTGCGCCCCCAGCGGCTCACAGCAGAGACAGGTTGCTAGGAGCGGGGGCTCCCAGAGAAGACCCGTCTCCCCTCCCTCCCACTCACAGCACTCAGGCAGGGTTTGCGTATCGGTCCCTCGTCCATACTAAGGTTGAAACGCGCTTTTCTAAACACTTCTGCAGTGTGGGCTAAGGAGGGGCCGTTAACGCTCACACGCCCCACCGGGAGGTCTGATTAGAGGGAGGCCCCTCCCTGCTCTGCACTCCGCCCTGGGAAAGCAAAAAGAACGAATACACTGACCGCGCGGGCCACTCACACCAGGCTCATGCCATCTCCTGCGAGCGTGGTGGGCTTGCCGGGCATGTGGGTAAGTAGAGGCACCAATGGGCTGTGTGCCAGGACGAAAGGCCTCAAAGTGTCTTTGTGTGGGGCCCTAAGTGCAGCCCAGGACCCACAAGACAGGGAGGCTTTGGGCCAGCACCGCAGGTCAGGAGCCTCTGGCTGAGGCCCGAGCATGGCCTCCTTTCTGGGCTAGGCTGCAGGTCCTGCGGTTTCGGCAAGGTCCTTGCTGACTGGTGCATTCCCTGCTTGGTGAATGTCTCTGATAAACGCAGACGTCTCCTATGTTATGTAAAACCGACAAATGTCTTCTGACTTACGGGCAAAAGTCATTAATGTTTAAATTTTTATTATGATGAAAAAACTCATTTTAAAAAACCAATGTCCATTCAAGTTAGGAGCTCAGCCACTATAGTTCCCTGAATGAGCCTATTTTAGTTTTTAAAACTAAGCTGAGTAATGAAGGGACAGCTTCAACAATTTTAGATGCCAGCCTTTCCAGTGTGTGGCCGGAGGGCCCAGGGAGCGCTCCCAGAGACGGGAGCGGATGGCCGGGCAGGCCCCAGAGGCCTGAAGCGATGCTGACCATGCCTGCCAATCCCATGGCTTCGAGTCTGGTGGAGGGTGAGCCCCGTGAGAGGAGCCTAAGCTGGGCTGTGAGGAAGAGATCCGGACGAGAACATGGACTGGTAGCAGGCAGTACCGCACTCCCTGGCTAGGATTCCAACCCATTCATTTGACAGCTCATTTTAGACGGCGAACTAGGAAGCCACAGCAGTTAAGTGAGTCTAGTGAGTAGAACGGGGGCCCAGGAGCCCTGCTATAATAGCATTAGCACTCGTAGCTGTGAAAAGCTGCCACGTGGGGTTGTCTCTTACACCCCCGATCTGGAACTGGCCTCCGAGCCACAGAATTCAGCTGGGTTTTATTTTTCTTCAGGGAAAAACATGCTGCCTCCAAATCTGATGCACACACATGGGCGTCCACCCATTCACCACCCCGCACACCACCCTCCACAGCTGCTGCCGTCCCTACAACGTCGAGAAGCCGCGCATCACACAGGGGTGGGGGCCCGAAGGCTTGCCCGGCGGCCGTACCTTGCCTTTGTTGAAGTAGTGGATGACCTTGCGACACAGCCCCTCTTTCCGCTGCCACTCAGGCTGAGACGGGTAGTGGAGGAATTCCCGCAGGGGCCGCTCCTCCCACTGCAGCAGCTCGCAGTAGAGGAGCAGAGTGAACGCAGCCTCTGTGGGGACAGGCAATAGGGAGGTCCGGGGGGCTGCGCTGAGCGTCATAGCACATGTAGCCCCGGTCAGGGACACTGGATCCCAAAGGTGAGACAGAGGGGCTTCCCAGCCAGCCAGGAACCCTTGACCATGGCAGGAAGGAGCCAAAGGCCCTGGCAGACACCTTCCTCCACAGGTGAGCCTGGTCTCACCTGTTCTGGGCTCCAGGTAAAGTACGGCCCAGCTACCTGAAAGTCTGTGCACAGGGTGCCTTGCTTTGGGAGACACGGACATGTCAGAGAGAACTCTTGGGTCCCTTTTTGCTCAACTGACTAGAGCTTTCTTTCTGAGCTTATGCGAACTGGCTCACAGGGATGAGCACTGGCCAAGGGTTCTCTCTGCCCTCCCTAAGCCAGCTTCAACGTCTCTAGCTCCATTTTCTGATCTCGGCATGGCCCGGAGGTGCTTTCTCACCTCTGCTGCTTCTGAAAGACCAGAGGGGAGAGGTGTGAATGGTGGTACATTTGTGACGGGCCTGGAGCCAGAAGCTCTATTCCTGGGGGAACCTGGAGCTGATGGTGGACCTGGGGCACAGGCCAGCGACGGCTTACCCTCTACGTGGAACAGTTGGGGAGGGTTGTATGAAACGGCAGCAGCTAAGCCCCGTGGCTCCCCGAATCTCTAGGAATGCAACGCACTGAATTACAGCCGCTGATTAGGGCCCTCACTGCGCCATCTGCTCGTCCTGTTCTAGTTGCTCCTTTTAGCGGCGTCTCCTACCACAAAGCTAAACGGAATCGGCGCTCGCTTCTGTCTGGCCTTTAAGGCCCTATTCAAGTCTGTCCCCACGACTACGAAGAATCTCGTTTCTGATTATTTTGTGACCCACTTCCAATTTCAGCCAGGCCCACTTGTTTGCAGAGATGCTCCCGGCTCCTCCTTACCCCTGCCTCTCTGCCTGTCCTCTGGCCACGGGACCCTCCTGCTCTGAGATGCACATGCCTCCTTGCTGGATCTGGGAAGACCTCTATCTCTGGAGACAAGCCCCTGAGGCACTCAAGACCTACCTTTAGAGCCTAGGAAACAATATATTCTTTCCAGATGTCATTCCTGAGGTCCCTAGAGACAGGCCGGCACCCCCTCTAGTCCAAACCCCTGAACTAGCCTCTCAGTCATGACCCTGTCCTCCAAGAGTTTAGTAAATGCCGCCACTGACACACAGAGTTCACCAAAGTCTACCACTTCGCTACCTCGCAGGGGGTCGTGGGTGGATGGGGATGCGAAGAATGACAGATGCAGCCCGGTCATCAGATTTAATTCTTGCCAAGCTGGGCTGTCAGAAAAGGTGGCATCTGTGCCAAACACTCTCTAACATCTAGAGATAAGGAAAAAAGCTTCTGTCTTTCTATAATCCATTTAATTCTAGTAATGTGTATGGATAAGAATAGCCCGAATTTCTTGGTCTACCACATAAATTTAAGTTGTACGGCCCAAGGGCTAAGATGTAGTGGTTGGTCGCCACAGTGAAGAAGGGACTATTTGGGGGGAACTATGGTACCAGGTGATCAGGCAGGACACACATGCACACACATACCCTCCTGACTCATAGTGGTGCACAATAAACAGCATGTAACAGGCACACTGAAATGCTTTTAAATTTGTTCTACTAGTAAAGGCCTTAGTACCGGATTACGTTGTGGGTACGATGGAAGGCCTGTCAGAAAGTAGATGATCACTCTCCACACTCGCCGTGGAGAGCTCACTGTGGGCTGCTGTGTAGCTGCAGGGGAAGAGCCCAGACTGCATGGCAGGTGGGCCAGAGCATTCTAGATGTCCCCGGGGTAGACAGATGTACCCGTGCTATGGCCCCGCTCAGTTCCAGCTGCACAGACTCTAGGAAAGGCTCTGCTGATGGGCGACAGCGAGCTCAGGGTGCTCTGAACCTGGCCCAGTAGAATGTGGACGTCACCTTTGAGGGCTCAGAGCAGGTGAATAGGAGGCAGGGAGAAAGGAACCGCCCAGGCAGCCGAGGTCATGGCACAAAGGTCCAAGTGGGCATCCCGCCTGCGCTCCCTCAGCCACGTTACAGAGGAGCTGAGGGAAAGGAGTGAGGGGAGGGGCGCAAGGCCCCAGCTCCGTGCAGAGCTGGCGGACACCAGTCCAGGCCCTTAATGCCAGCTGTGCATATCCGTCCAGTCTACCCTCTCGGAGACGTGGCCCTCCCTCTCCTGCTCACCTGTGTAGTTTTCGGCCTGCAAATGCATGTCACAAAGCTTATGGATGTAGCGAATGTACATCTCTTCTTTGTTAATCTCCGATTTGTAAAAGTTCTGTAAGAAAGAAGGAAATACACATAAAGATGGGAGAGGCTGCCACCCACAAAGGCCATACCAGAGCTCCAGGGAGCTGGCTAGAGCCCCAGGTGTGCTGGACGGGACAGGACGGCAGGCCGAGGACACCTGCTGGGGGTGAAGCCACTGGCAGGCCTGTGGGAGCCCTGAGGAGTGAGAAAGCAGAAGAGTGCCTGGGGAGTGGGGGTCAGGGCAGACTGGGAACTGGGGTATGTCGGGCTGGTGGGGCCTGGCCAAGAGGCCAGGCTAGAGCTCCGTCTAAAAGAGCAGCTCATTTCATGTCTTTCCCAAGAGGGAATGTGACCGAAGAGAGCAGGGCTCCAGGGTGCCGGTAGTGGGGATGATGTCCTGACTCGAAGTCTCAGGCTTCCAGCCGCGGGCTGCGGGAAGGCCAAGCCAACCGCAGGGCAGGACGGAAATGGCTCTCCTGGGCGGACAGAGGAGGAGCCCGTGCCTCTCACCATCAGGTTAACAGTGCAGCCGATCTTCTTGTTCTCCGTCTCCTCTCCTTTCATGCAGTCCCTGGAAGTGAGAGCACAGATGAGTGTCCCCTGGCTCAAAGGAGTGTTACCGAGGCATCCGTGTGACCTAACCCCAGACCGGAATGCCCTCCACAGATGACAACTGTACTGCGAGCTCTTGGCCCACTCCGAGGGCTCGGAGATCTCTGGTCCACTGAACCCCTGGTTTGGTGGTGGAGTGTGGAGCCCAGATGCTACAGCAGGGTCCTCAGCACAGAAGACTGTGTCAGCAAAGGAGGAGGTTGAAACCTTAGGTTCCCAAAAGCAGAGGCACCGAGCTTTCCTTGAAGGTCAAGTTCTATTTTATAGGACAGAGTTAAACAGAACCAAGATGCTCAATTCCAGGGACCCAGCTTCAAAACTGTGGCCACAGCCACCACAATGTGGCGGCCACGTTCACCGCCTCGCTGGCCTTCTCCCTACGGTCTCTTTCCTGTGTGCTGATCTTTGGGGTCCCTTTGCCTGGATGCAGGGCCTTGGAGCTTCTTTCTGAGGTAGGGGTGGCCTCGGCCGGGGCTGAGCTGCATTCATGCTGACAGGGTTGGGTATAGAAGGGATCTAGGCTGGCCCAGAACATGGGACCACTGAAAACGATCCTTCCCAAGGGAGAGAGGGGACGTTCAAAGCCAAGCTCCCCCGGGCAGGGGCAGAGGCCTGGCACAAGGAGATGAAGGAGAATGAGAACCAGACCAGTGGATCCGGCAAGAAGCCTCCTGTACACAGAGCCAGCCAGAGTCCCATCTGCCTGCTGCGTCTCTGTGTGTGATGCCCCCTCTGCTCTGGGGAAGATACAGCTCCTTGTGCAGGTGTGTGTCAGCAGCTCTGGGAAAAAGCCACTAAGAGAATTCATGGACCACCAGGGTCGGGGGGAAAGCATGTCTTGGCTTTGCTCCACTGACAGGCACGGGGTCCGGTGAAGGACTGTGAGTTGGGAGCCCCAGTGCAAGTCACTGAGCCTCTGGATGGTCACTGGACAAACTCAGTTATCTCTACATTCCTAGCTGCATCCCAACACCAAAGGGATGTCTTCTTTAAGGTGACTTCTTTGAAAGAAAAGAATAGCGAAAACCCACACCACTGTCACGTTGTTCCGCAAAGCCGAGTCTCTGTCCTCCTCCGGCACGCTGCTGTTAGAGTCGGCAGCATTGTGGGGTTTGGGACCAAAGCCCTTCTTTCTAGGTTTCCCTTGTCAGCACTTTCGCCCCATAAGGCATCTGGTTCTCTTGCAGCCAGACACGGGGATCCTGAAGATGCCACTGCAGAACCTGTCCTTCAGTGCTAGCAAGGACAGGAAACTGCTATGACTTTTCAAGAGGAGTGAACCTGAGGGCCAGATGGCCAACTTGTTCCAAGCAACCCACAAAGTGGCAGGAGGCATCTGCCTCTCCAACAAGTTGCTCCCGTGGAGGGCAGTGAGACCTCACCTAGCTCCTCTGGCATTTAATGGTTTGCTTTTTCTAGAAAGTAGCTGAAACATTTACCAGGCATCACCTTCTGTCTGGCCATAACCGGAAATTCACGGCCAAATCAATTAAACAGAAAAGCGATGGCCTCAACACGGATGGCGGGGCATCCCTACACACCTGGGCCCAGCACCGCCTCTCCCGACCCCTGCAGCGGGCCCTTCTCTTCTGTGCGGCTACTCAATGGAGAGAACACCTTTTAAAGCTGACTTGGGAGCGGCCACTGCTCCTTCTTTCACTTTCTCTGGAGGATGAGCGGGGAAGATTCTGCTGAAAGAGGCTTCCGAAGCATGTGGCAGTGGCAGTGGCGGCGGCTGTGCCTAGACCAGGTGGCCGGGCAGCCCTCGGTGAGAGAGGAGGGGCCCAGGAAAGGCGGGCTCTCTAACCTCCAGTCGTCTCTTCCAGGTGGAGGTTCCACTTAGTGCCCCGAGGGCCTGGCAACCCCAGCTCTGTCCCTGTCTGTTGAGGGCACCAAGAAAACCCTGGGAAACACGGCTGCTACCAGCGAGCATTTTCATATCCGACACAGAACGTTAGGGATTCATGGGGAGCTGAAGGCATGAACGGCAACGGTGGGGAGGTGCTGCTGAGTGACTAAGGGTCCTGCAGCCTGAAACTGAGACTCACGCTACTCCAGGTCACTCTGGAGTACCATCTATTGATTATTTACATAATCGATGTATATAATTTTTAGCTTTAATAATTATTTTCTTAGTTTTTGTTGAACTAAACTGCATTGGAGCAGAAGAAGAGAAGTCCCTGGATCCTGCATGGTCTTCTAGAAACTTTATCCAATCAACCAATACGTACTATATACCTGCCAGGGACCATCAAGACTCTATGTAGGGGACCAGGGAGATAAGGACAAGGTCCCTGTCCTCAGGAAGCTGGCTCTCTTCTGTTGGGTGAGTCAGAAGGGGGACAAATGATCATCATCCGAGGTGACTCATACTCTGAAAGAGGTGTGAGGGGAGAGCCAGCGAAGCTCTCGTCTGGAAAAGCCCGAAGGGAAGGATGTGAGTGGTGACGACACGGATGGGGAGATAGGACATGGCTCTGGAGTCAGATAGATCTGGGTTCAAATCCTGTCAATGGCACGTCCTGCCAATGGTGTTTCCTCATTGGTAAAAATAAGGGTCACCCTTCAGGGCTGCTTATGAGATTAGAGACAATGTAAAGCACAGGGTATATTTTTAATGAACGGGAACTATCATAAGCATCATGGTGTTTCCTTTATGCTAATAAGGAGCAACGCTGGGAGGCTGGGGTGCAGAGCATGGGTATTGGGGGCCAGCAGGAGATAGGGACAGAGAGGTGAGCAAAGGCCAGTTTATGAAGGGCCTCTGATGCCAGGTGTAACAGTCTGAACTTGGCGTTGTAGGTACCATCACTGAGACAAGAAAGGGAGGAGAATAAAATTGGTTTCGGCCATGAGTCTGAGTTGCTTGTGCAAGGAAGGCAGAGAGGCAGCTAGAACTAGGCCTGGAAGCCTACAGAATTAAGTTCTGCTCTTTCTGGAAGGCCACGGTGAAGCGGGCCGGCCTTCGGTGAATGCTGCAGTGAGGAAGAGGGCAGAGTCTGCCCATCCTCCCTCCTGCCTGGTGGCAGGTGCAGGAGAGACTAGGGATAGGGTGTGGACAAAGGAGTCTCTTATCCTAAAAGGGGCTCTGACCCATAAGGCCCAGGAATAATGGGCGGACAAAGGAGTCTCTTATCCTAAAAGGGGCTCTGAAAAGGCCACCTGTGACCGCATAAGGCCCAGGAATAATGGGCTGAAGCTCACACAAGCACAACTGTGCTACGGGAAGAGGGGATGCTGAAGACACGAGCACATTCCTCAGAATTCCAGCTTTAAGGTCAAGAGGTACCTTACTTGGTGGGGAGTGTACCCTGACCAGAGAGAAGTCTGGGGTGTGTGAGACGATACCTGTAGTCAAGAAGGCGTTCCATGAGGCGGGTGACTGACGTCACGAAGGAAATGCCGGTCTCACGCCAGGTTTCCTGTTCGACCTTCTCCAGCAGGCTATCGGTGGAAGAGTGGGGGAAGCGAACACAACACGGAGCTCGTGAGCCTTCCCGGGCAAAAGAGCGAGGTCCCGAGGCCCTGGGGCCTGTGACGGATCTAGAGACGGCAGACTTACCACACTGCAGTCTCACCTGGGGTAGGGCCCAAACAGCTGGGTTCTACTCCATGCAGCAGAAAGCAAAGACAAGGCAATTACTGAAGTGGCAGCAACACATTCATAAATCTCCCAGTTTCCTGTACAAGCCCCTAAGAGCGCCACTGAACCGAGGGTGGGGTTTCAAAGCCCCGGCCCCTTTGTCTGTACACTGCGAGGTCTGTTCTGGAGCAGCAGCCAAGGAGGAGCCCACCGAGGGCTGGATCTGGCCTTGCCAACTGGTGGACTGCCTCCATCCCTGCTTAGGGCCATCCTCGGCAAACATACAAACCAGTCTTTTGGTGTAAAACAAGGGAAAGATTCCCACCAGTCTTGAGGGCCCAGCACGAGGGACAGTGAGCAAATTCAGGAGCTACGCCCAGCCATTTCCACTGTCGGGATGCTTCCACGCAGTGTGCCAGAGCCAAGAGCTAAATGCCCAGGTCCTCTTCTTACTTGCCAGCCCAGGCTTCTGGTACCCCAGGACGGCCTCTGACTTCCCCAAGAGCCTGGCTTCTGAGATCCTCTGCCTTCCCATGGGTCTCTCCTGAATCCTTTCCACACTGCCCCTCGCTCCCTAAGGTCTTGAAAGTCACCTGGTTTGGCAGGCCCAGCTAGGGGCCCACCACTGGGGACTCATGCCCTCAGCTGGCTGCTGATCATGCTGCTGTGACGGTGATGATAACTGTCATCACCTGCACAGAGCACCCGGTCTGAGCTGAGACTTCTGGGAAAGTGAGTGTTTCCCATGTGACCCGTGCGACTAGACAGCAACGGCAGGACTGTCGGCTCTGTCTCTGAGCTATGTCAGCAGCCCCCAGACTATGGTCCACGGAGCTCTGCTGTCCTGGGGACAGGGCGAGCTAGTCTGAGCGAGCATGCACGAAGCGCTGGTCACTACACCTCCTTTTGGAAACTTCTCACATCTTTCTGCACTTTAAAGGCTTGGAGAAATCCTACGACACAGAGGCCGGTTTGGCTTCGTTTAACTGAGTCTTCTAAACCCATCAGCCCACGATCCTCGCTTCTCCTTTTCCCAGCGAACCTACAATCACCTTCCCCGAAACATGAAACACGAAACACGAATTGGGAAATGCTGTTTCGTGCTATCAGTGGCCGGTCGGTTCTCAGACAGGATTTTAGAAGAGTTTATGAAACACTATTTGGTCAGGTAACTAGTGATCGCAAGCTATTTTTGTCCTTCTTCCTTTGTAGCAAGGTCATCCATCTGTCAAAGGCTTAGAAAGAGAGTTCTCTGCCTTAATTCCATAATTAGAAACATCTTCAGCTAAAAAAGAAATACTAAAAGATAGATTCGTTTTCACAAATTATAATTATTTAAATTTCAAGTAGATTCATATTTTATTGTGTGACTCATAAGGAACACAGTGGGCACGGTAGAGGAGAAAGACTCCCCACTCTTGACACCAGAGATCTGGGTCCTCCCCACGAGCTGCTTCTTACTGGTCATGTAACAGGGTGTGCTGACACTTCTCTGAGCTGTTTCAGCACCTCCATTCATCAGGACAATATGTGCCCTGCCTGCCTCACAGATGTGTTGTGAAGATTAAACAGAAAATGTCAAAACATTCTGAATACTGTAAAGTTTGAAGCAAATGTACAGTATTAGTACTGAAAAAAATGTTACCGGTTTGATTTAATATAGCCCTAAAACAAAGAAAATCTCTAAGCTGGAAACGAGTGACATGGGAGGGGACCCTAGAGCTGTAAAGATCTTAAGATTTTGTTTTTTAGGAAGATGAAACACCCAACATCGCTATCTGTCTGGGAGGACCACGGCCCCCCCTGAGTCTCTCCCTTTCGACCTAGCCCTGCAAGGTCTCCTGGCCTCCATGAACTCAAGACAGGAGCCATGACTGGCGGACCTGGGACAATCCTTGACGTCATTCAGTACAACCGCCCTGTATCACGAACGGGGAAACTGCCCTGGAGAGGGAGCGTGATTTGTTCAAGTCTTAAGATCCACGTAGTATTTTTCAGGCTGACCGCAATTTTATAAAGCAGAGATTTAATCCCCTGCCCCCTCCCCCATTCCAGCACTGGGCCGTCGCTGAGTCTACATGAGCTATCTGCCCAACTGGATACAGTGCAACCATAGAAGTCCAGAGTTATCACCTGTCTCTGTCTCTTCAGTCAACTACGGCCGTCCCCGACAGCATGCTGTCATGGTGCCACTTTTTACTTGACAAAAGGTGGGCCCTGTTACCACCAGGAACAACCTGGGTCTCTCCTGATACCCACACTCTGGAGCCAGCCCAGCAGGGGCAGCACCCCTACTTCACTGGCCCACTTCACCCCCTCCCCCAGCGTGGGGTGCTTGGGGCCGCAGTAGCTTACAGCAGGCCGAAGAGCTCCCTGTAGCTCTCGTCGCCTTTCCCTTCCGACACCATGCTGTCCAGCTTGTCGATCAGCTCGGCCTCCACCTAAAGGGAAGCAGAGACTGGTTAGCGGGAGCTGACCTCAGAGGAAGGGTGAGAAGTCCAGCTCTGCGGTAGGCGAGGGTGGCGGAGAAGTGCTTTCTATTTTGTCCTGGAGCCAAACAAATCCTACGGAAGGCAGGACCCAATGTACAGCATCGAGAAGCCACCCTGCCGCCCCGGCCAGGAAGACCTCCCGCTCCAGCGGTTTAAAAAAAAAGTCGGAACTTGCAAGCCTCAGGTAGTGTTTCCCAGTCTAGGGAGCAAAATGCAAGGATTCCCCAGAGACGAAAGTATTCTGGTTCCAAAAGAGGCCTTTGCCAAGTATTTTTCTTTCTTACGAAATGTTCAGTTGAAAGAGTTTGTATGTATAAAAAACCTTTGGTTAGAACTTCACCCTCTACTCAGCCGGTCCCAAAAGAAGCTGGCTGAGGGGCTGCTCCTTACTCTGGCCGACATCAGGCTGGGCTGAGGGCGATGGGTTTCCTTCAGAGATTCTCCTTCAGGATAAAAGCCTCCACTGTGTCACCACGGGACCTAAGGCCCGTGGGCCGCTGCCCCTGCCACTGCCTCATCACAGGCCCCTGTAGTGGTATCGGATTCCTACGCGGCGAGGCCCGTGGGGACCGTGAGGAGCAAGGCTGCACTCGCGGCCACTACACCGATCTGCAAGGCGCTCGGCAGCGCCGGCCACTTTTCTAATAGGTCTCATTAGATTTACTCTGAGGTGAGAAATCACTTGGAAGTGATGTGAGATAAAATCTCTTATATCCTTCATTAGCCTTGAAAATGTGGTGCTGCGATATTATTTATATAGATTTCATATGAGCAAAAAAAAGGCATGTCTTCATTTAATAACGGACTATATAAAAGAAGCATTTTCTCACTCCACACAGAGCCAAAGAGGCCCAAGGCAATGAAGCAATAAAAGAATAATTAAATTAGGAAATTCACTGGAGGCCATTAAGGTTTCCGAAACCCTGGTCTGCTGCATGGCCAGGATGGGCACCGTCACACATTTGTTTTGCCTGATGAGTCAGCTGACATGTCACTGGAAACAGAAAGTCTGAGACAAGAGGTCTTCAGGGATCGATGCCAACCAGCTCTTTCAGAGCAGAGGAGCAGAGCAGAGGCATCAGCAGGGCCCTGCCTGGAGTTAGGTAAACTCACGTAGAGCTGGGCCTTGAAGGCCAAGTGTCTTGTTCCCAGTTCAAAGCTTGCCCTGTCTCACTTGGTTAGTCAGCTGGCCACTAGCCTCCCAAGGGAAGCAGGGTCTGTTTAAAACAAGGGACCGCCCTTCGCACATGCGGGCATAGGGAGACTGTGTTTCCCAGAACAGGGAAAAAGTGGGGAGGGGACCTGCAGCGACAGAGAGTAGGACAGTAAGACATGAGTAGCAGCAGTTCCCTGGAGTTCTCCAAACGGGTCCCTGGGCCAGCAGCATCAGTCAGCAGAGATCTTTTAGAAATGCAAATTGTCAGGCTCCCACTGGACCAGAAACTCAGCAGGGAGGCAGCAGTATGTTTTAACAAGCCCTCCGGGTGGTTCTGATGCCTATTTCAGTGTTAGAACTTCTGTATTAGGCAAAGAAGCTGGTGGTGGAAGGGTATGGGGACATTATTTCATCGCCCTCTGCAGTGCTGATAAAGGAAAAAGTCCAAAATGGGGGATGCTGACGATCGATGTATGCAAAATCGATGTCTCTGAGCCAAACGAAGTGCTAAGTTCTTCAACCGTATCATGTTGTAATTGGCAATACTGACAATTTCAGGTTTCAGGAGTTACTTTTATTTAGAGAACCAATATCCCTGAAGTGGCACCTCCTTATTAATTCATTCAACAAACACATTTCTTCTTACGTATCCAGCTGCCTACTCCTGGACAAAATATTTACCTCTCGGCGCCGGAGTGTTCTCGTTTGTGAGATGGTAGTGGTGGTGAACACTCCTCGTCGGTGTCACTGTGCCTTACCTAGCTCTTGGGAAGTGCTCAATGAATGTTAGTTTTGATTTTCACCTCCGCGAACCCACCATGTCTCAAGCACCATGCTGGGTTCTACGAAATAAAAGCACACGAAACGGTCCTGGTTCCCAGCAGCTCGTCACATGGTAGGGGAGGCAGGACGACAGCTGCCACAGCTCGGCGTGGTCAGTGCTTGCATGGGACACACACAGAAAGGGTGGCCTGGGGTCTGGGAAGTCAATGAACTGTTGAGTTTCAAGAAATAGTGTAAAAAACTTAAGAAATGTTTCTGCTCTTTGATCCAACGATTATAGGTGAGGAGTTTACCTAAATAATTAGGAATGTATATGTTTTTTGCAATATTAACGACAAAAATTTGGAAGGAGCCTAGGTTTTTAAAACTGAGACTAAACGGGTGGGGTCCGGCCACGCGGCGGGGGACCCCTCAGCCTCCAAACGGGCAGCGTGACGGGAGGAGCGGTGACTGACACGAGGAAGCAGTGATGAGACGGTGCCATTGAAAAAAGGAGATACGAACTAACGTGCTAATTGTTCTAAAAAAGCAATGAATGCAATGATTCCATTTTTCAACTTAAGAAACCTCTGTGTATTAGGAAAAAATCTAAAAAGACGTATCCTGACTTCCGCCCCTACGAGTTACTAATAAGAGTAGGATTATGGGTTAAGTTTTTCCATTATAGTTTATCTGTATTTTTAATTTTTCTACATTAAATAAGTACAGCTTTTATAGTTAGAAAAAGTATTTGCAGTAGGTGGTGAGTAGGGGAGTAGTCAATAGAGCTAAAGCCATGGAAAGCACAGTTGGGATCAAGACCCAAAAAATCTTGGATTTCGGTGATTAGATGGTTATGGGTGACCTTCAACAGAGCAGTTTCAGCAAAAGTGGGTGCACCATACACGCTAGACTAAATAGGATGTTTCAGGTGGGCGGGAAGTGGAAAGAGTAGACTATTCGTTTAAAATATCTGATGGCAAAGGGAAGCAGCCAGGGTTTTCTAACTAGGAACAACAAAGTTTACGTGACTTGCTGGACATCAATTATTCATGACTGTCTTACTGGGGAATAAAACACAGCCCATCAGTTGAGTCTTGGAATATGAGACAAATGAGCTCCAACTTAGTCTTCCACAAAGCTAACCTTCTTTGCTGTGTTAGTGACTCTGGAATGCGGCCCAGCCCGCTTTTTGACAGACTTGGCTGACCGCTGGTGCAGACCTGCCATGTCACCTACTTCTTGGTAACTGAGTTCTCTCACCGGGTACAGGTATGATAACACAGAAAAGCAACGTTTTTTTTTTTGTTTGAAGTTATTATTTCCTGCTCACTTCAACAATGGATTCCTATTTTAAATACTCTTTACCCATGATAAAGAGCATCTATAAAAAACCTAGGGCCAGCATCATAGTTAATTGTGAAACACTGAACGATTTCTCCTAAGATTAAGGAGGAGGATGTACACTCTCATCACTCTTAAATTTAACTTCAGACTGGAGGTCCTAGCCAGCACAATGAGGCAGGGAAGAGAAATAAGGGGCATACGGATTAGAAAGGAGGAAATAAAATTGTCTCTATTCACAAGTGACAGGAAAATCCCAAGGAATCTACACAAAGTGCTTCTAGAACTAATAACAGTGTAGCAAAGGTGCAGGACACAATGCTGATATACGAAAACAACAGTCTTTCTATATTCTGGCAACAAACAACTGGAAAACAAAATTTAAAAATCAGAATAACATATAACACCATCAAAAAGTAGGAAACACTTACATATAAACCTAACATGTATAAGATCTGCATGCTGGAACTATAAAACACTAATAATAAAAGAAATCAGAGAATATCTAAATAAATGGAGAGATATACTGTCTTCACAGAGTATTATTAAGATATCAATTCTTCCCAATTTGATCTATAGATTACAATGCAATCCCAATCAAAATCCCAGCAGGAACTTTTGCAGATATTGATGTATTGATTCTGAAATTTACAGGAAAAGAAATTGGAATAGATAATACAATATTGAAAACAAACAAACAAGCAACAAAGTTGGAGAATTGACACCATCTAATTTCGAAACAGTGTGGTACTGGCGAAAGATTAGACATGCAGATTAACAGAAAGACCAGCGAGTCCAGAAAGAGATCCACATCAATTGATTTTTGACAAAGAATTGTCTTTTCAACAAAAGTGCTGAACAGCCATATGCAAAAAAGAAACCAAAAAGAGCCTTAACCCATACTTTACACCTTACACACAGACTACCTCAAAATAGATCAGATATCTAAGAGCAAAATTAAAAACCTTCTAGAAGAAACATAGGAGAAAAATTTTGTGGTCTTGGGTTAGGCATAGAGTTCTCAGATATAATCCTAAAAGCGTGATCCACATAAGAAAAACACTGATCAAATGGACTGCACAAAAATTAAAAATTTTTGTTCTTGAAAGATATTGTTTAGTAAGTGCAAAGGCAGGCTAAAGACTGTGAGAGAATATCTGTAAATCATATATTCAATAAGGGACCTATATCCAAAATATATAAAGAACTTCAAAATTCCACAATAAAAAAAAAAATTAAAAACAAACACTAATTTTGAATAATCATTTCACCAAAGAAGTTATAGAGATGGTAAATAAGCACATTAAAAGATGCTCAACATCATTAATCACTAGGAAAATGGAAATTAAAACCACAAGGATATATAACTATACACCTATCAGAATGGCTGAGATCAACAGAGAGACTATATCGAACATCGGTGAGTCTATGATCAACCACAACTCTCATGCACTGCTGCTGGGGCTTCAAAACAGTACAGTCACTTTGGAAAACAATTCGACAGCTTCTTATAAAGTTAAACATACGTTTACCACGATACTCAACACTCCTATTCCTAGGTATTTACCCAAGAAAAATGAAAGTTTATATCCATACAAAAATCTGTAAAGAAATGTTTTTTAGCAGCTTTATTCAAATCACTCGAAAGTGGAAATAACTCAAATGTCCTTCAAATGGTGAATGAATAAACTACTACTCAGCAACAGAACAACTGACCGATGCAACGACGTGGATGCATCTCTCAAAGGCATCACGTTACGTGAAAGCCAGTCTCAAAGGCCACAGTCTACCTGACTCCACTACACAACGTTCTGGAAATAGCACGCCTATTGTGATGGACAACAGATCAATAGCTGCCGCAGGTTAAAGGCAGGGGAAGGTTCTGACTATAAAGGGGCAGCAAGATGGAAGTTTTAGGAATGAAAACAATACTGATTGTGGTAGTGGTTCCATGAAGTTAGTTATGTGTTTGCCAAAACTTACAGAACAGTAAATCACAAAGAGCGAATTTTTACTTTTTATAAATTTAAAAATAAATAAAAATTTACTCTGCTCCTTCCTGTTACACTCGCTTTAAGACCATTGGTTCATCCCAGAATCAGAGTTGGTAGGGAGCTTAGTGAGACACTGGCATTGTCCCCAAGTCACTACAGAAATTTCTCCTAGAGGCTTCCTGGGAGCTTCTGCTTGAGAGCCAGCAGTAAAGAGAAACTGCCCATCTCCCAAAGCAGGCCAGCTTACACTGGACAATTCTTGTCACTGACAAGTTATTTCTTTTATTAGCTAAAGTCTTCTTCCCTACCACTGACCCTTCTTGGTCCTAGTTCTATTCCCTGGATATAGATATATGGCCAGGGGCCATCTCCTCCACCTTAGAGGTGGCAGAAGAACTGCCCAGAGGGATAGCCTGAAGTCACTCAGAAGCCAAGGACTTACATCTCTCTCTGTGTAGAATTCCGTGAAATCCTGGGCTCCCCTGAGCCATGAGAAGTCATGTGGTTTGGCTATAGCCCTAGAAATGCCTGCACCATGCACCCTGGGGATCCTCCAGAAAGGAAGAACACCACGCTCCCAAGAGCCCTCTCCTGAATGAGCTGGGAGGCTGGAGTCTCGGTCATTTCCCCCTTGATCAGAAAGCTCCTTTCACATGATATTCGATCCCTTCCTCCGATCCTTTTCTGGCCTCTAACTTCATGAAGAAATTCCACAAGTTAATTCTGGCCAGCGAGTAAGGGAGAACCCTGGAACAGGATGGCCAAGCTACAGTTTATTTCCAGTGGAAACTTAGCCTGGCCATCTGGGTCACCTTCCTGGGCAGTAAGGGTTCATTCCAGAGAATACTCTGAACGCTGCCAGGGGGTGTCTTACCTGTTTGAAGTTGCCATTTTTCCTCTGCTCCCAGTCCATCATGTCATGAAAGATGGGAATCATGATATTCCGCACTTCCGGCTGTGGGACCAGCGTCACACCCAGAAAAGGACCGATCATTCCTGGGATGAAGTGGATCTTATGTTCACCTGAATGACAAAGCCCAACAGATGTTAGTTTATGCTTCCTCTGCTCCTTCCGTGGAAACCTCCCAAATGTGACCACAGCGCATGCTTGGATCTGCACTGGAAGCATCTGAGGACAGAGCAGGCTCTCTCTGGCGGCCTTCCGAGATAGCCCCCTCTTGGCTTTGTAGCGTTCGTGGATAAAACTAGCCTGGGCTGGTTAAAACAAGTGTTCGACAGGCACGAATTGCCTTTCCAAAGAATTTCCTGGGAGGTTCCACGTACTACCTGAATGTCATGCTGAGATCAAGGAACAGAGTTCACTGCTCTAGACAGAACAGGATTTCTGAGTATCCTGTGACAGTGTTTGAGTGTGTTTAGAACAGTCAGTGAGCAAGGGAAGCCCGCCCAACACCACACACCCCTGGGGTCCCCCTCCAGCCCAGAGGCATTTAGGTGATGAGGGTGTCAATGCACAGTCCCTGGTCTAGCTATGAGAGGCCTGAAGGCCATGGGCCTCTCTGCTGTGCTCAGCAGCGCCTTTGAGACCCCTCCTGAGTTGGTGGGAGGCTCTGCGCAGCCCTGCCCTACGCCCACAGCGTGGCGGAGAGTGTGTGCCCCCCACTGCCTGGCCCCTTGTCTTCGCGCTGCATTTCTGATGGTAGAACGACATCTGCTCAGACCAGCTCAGCTCGCCCCTCAGCTTTCCTATTGAGGCCTGCCCATGCGAAGTGGTGATGTGGGTTGCTGGCCTGCATCTGGGGCATGCACCCAGAAGCCAAGGCCGGTCCTGAGGACCATGGGACAGAACTTTTCCTTGCAATGGTGCAACAGAGTGAACCACCTGTTGGGGCTCTGCTTTAAGTCCTTCAGAGACTAAGGAGACAAACTGCGGGACTGTGTGATGACTGCTATAGCCAAGGCACATCAGTTCCCGAGGACCAGAAAATGTCATTTCCACCAAAAACAATGAGGCAGGATTGGCTTTATCCAGCAAATTTGGCATCTTTTTTGATTTCTTCCATTTTGAAAGCCCATCGAAAGAGCAAACGTTAGCCCCGGGGCTGATTCCACGTACTCCAGTCTCGGTGTTTGGTACAGTTGCTGGTCCCTTGTGTTCCTGAGAATCTCAGAGTCGATTTCAGGGTTAAACTATATACCCCAGTCCTGCTAGATGCAGGAAGAGTGCTGAAGCCGGGCAGCCTGCTTGGGGAAATGCATCTCCCTCACGGGCGGAAGGCCCTGGTGCCTGCCGGCTACGGCTTCTAGGGTTAATGACCGAGACAGCTAATGGAGGGCGGCAAGACTTTATGACTGCCAGTCCTAAGGGTTCAGAGCCACAAGCTTAACTGAAAGCAGACTTCACTAGAAAGAGTAGCCAGCCCCGACAGGCTACTCAGAAACCTATTGTGCCAAAGGATGGCCCACTTAGTCACCAGGGTGATCCAAGTATTCTACCCAAAACACAATTTCAGATCCAAAGCGGTGGGTACTAGGGAAGCTATAAAGAGAAGGTGTCGAAAGAAAGGAAGCTAAAATCACTGCCACCGAAGGGCTGCTCTTCCCTTCCCACTGCAACCTCCACGCAACCGGTATCAGAAATGTGATGTGCGCGCCTCAATACCAGAGACCCAAGGAGCGTTTCGGTCTTTATTAAAATATACAGCTGCCCTTGCTCACATGCGGAGGCTCCCCAAGATCTGTGCTCTGAGCCCGCAACATCCCAGGAACACGAAGAGCCGAGAGAATCTTAAAAGCATGAGTTCTCGAACTGGGAAAAACTACTGAAGCGCTCATCTCCTTTTTCTCCTTTTGACTTTGACTTCTCAGAAAAGGGGTTGTGAACATGTACTGCTGGGGTCTCAATGCTCAGCTAACTCTCCCTGCCGAGGGCTCTGTGCACACGTGCGACACCACCCATGTGAGGTGTTACGATAAAGACACGTAAAGATTTCTTGTCTGAATTAACATTCCTAAAACCTGGGGGAAGTTATCAGTCTCGTCACTTTTTATTTGGCTATGCAATATGTGGAAGGGAGAAATAAGGAGAAAAGACCTACCTAAATTTTGCCACATGCTGAACAGTTCATAAGCCATCATCACACGCATGTCCCCATACCTGGAAATAGTAACACAGGAGCCAGTTAATAGTGGGAGAAGGTTCAGGAAGAGGGGGCTACAAACTCAGCGAGGCCAGTACTTCGGCACTGTTTTGGAATGCTTTCCAAAGTACTAAGTCATTTGGCCTTTGACTGTGTGCTCTTGCTTGGCTCCTTGGGTAGCTGCTCCAGTGAGAACCATGTGGACGCTCACTGAAACAGGCCCATCTGCGCATGTGGCAAGGAGGTGAATAAGAGACATATGTCTTACTTATCTAGAATCTTCTTCCTCTTGGCTGAAGTGATGACTTCGAGCTGGAGGCTTGGCTGATTTATGAACAGAACTGCCAGGCTAAAATAAGAATTCCACACCTAGGGAGATGGGAAGAGGAAACACGTGACAGCCTGAATCCTTAACCTTGCAAGGAGAGATTCTAAATATATGCATGTAGCACAGAATTCATTTTACAACTTTAAGATTTTGCTTTTTTTTCTCCTTTTTAAATATCTTTGCAAACAGGATTCTTTTTTCTTGACTCTGTTGAAGCCAATAGTGTTGATTCTGGACTAGAAAGCATACGCATGGACGTCTGGCTCCCAACACCTCCCACAGTGGGGCTCCCAGGTGATATTCTAGTCACTATCAAGCCTGGAAGCTGTTTGATACTATGAACGTATTAATCGATATGTCAGGCCCTATGCTGACGCCCAGCCGAGTTCTCAAATTCCCGACCTGCAAAATGGTAAGCAAGATAAAAATCATCGTTTTAAGTAAAAAAAAAAAACAAAAACCAAAAAGAAAAACAGTGAGCTTGGTTTTTGTCTTTCTAGGGTTATTACGAAGACAGTGATGAATCTCAGGAGCGCCTACCTTAAAGTCGAAGTCTGTCTCTGTGAAATTCTTGTGCAGTGCAGAAGACAAGTACTGGACGGTAGTGACTATGATACTGCAGTAAGGGAAAAGGGCGTTGGCAGAGTTAAAAACTCACAAGGGCATCTGAGAGCTTAGCATTAACTGTCTATGGCCTGTGTGTGAACTTCTTGAGGGCGACGTGCTCTCACGTAAGATGTGACCATAAAGGAAAGACACGGATGGCACGCATCCCACAGAGGCCGGTGCTGGAGAAGCGCCTACGGCTGGCAGAACGGCACGGACACCGGCGGGTTCCAGCCCTGGCTCTGCCATGGTCTGGCTTCGCTCCTACTTCTCTCTTGGCCTTAGTTTCTCTGCCTATAAAAGGGGGCAGGTGGGGTTTGATGGTTCTCTAAAGTTTCTCCCAGTTCAAAGAGTGATTTTAGTATTTGGGGGACTTTTGGGTACTGAGCATATATCATGATCGACATAGAACTTAAGAGTATAATTTTATTATTTTACTTGATACTATGGGTTTATAGTTATTAAATGCCTACTTTTGTCATAAACTATTATTTTCATCTGTAAGTTATCTGATTCTAGCCTTTAGTTTAGAATATCACGCTCATTTTAGCCTGGGCACATATAAGGGGCGTTAGGAGACTGGCTTGCTAGAACCGAGGACACAGGTTAGAGAAAATGAAGTGCAAAGGCAGCTGAAGGTTTGATTACAGAGGCCTTGGCTGTGGGGCAAAGAAGCTGGTATCTCACAGTGACCCCTGGGGTCTTGCTGTAGAAAAGGGTCAAAGCAGAAACAGCACATTAGAGAGACTAGTCCACCAGCAGAGCCGGTGACAAATCTGAAAGATAAAAAGCCTTGGAAGAAGAGGCTGCTCCGTCAGGATGGGTGGGGGAGCCTGAAGTACTCCGAGAAGAGCTGAGAGTTAGAAACAAGAGCGATTCAAATGGAAAATCCACTATTTGAGAAAATTTCTGTGCAGCTTTGTTTATAACCATTCTTCTGGTCTATATAAAATGTTTGTAGTTTTGAAAAAAAAGAAACAAACAAAAAAAACAGAGCCCTATAAATGGTACACAGTGGAAAGACCATGCTGGTACCTTGCTGACAGATCTAACATAAATAATTTCACTCTGCCCTGCACAATGCCATCATAAACGGTAGATCGGTGGGAGGAGGCAGCGGGCTAGTTAGTAGCGGCCACGTAGCTTTCTCCTGAGTGGAGGGAGACGAGGTGAGCTAGCATCTTACCCACTGCATCACTTATCTGGTTTGCTAATTAGAAGCACAATCTAGAAATACGAAGGGGGCAGGAGGTTTGGGGTCAGCCTTAGAGTGAGTTCTGTGGCTTCAGTCAGAAGTGGTCAGCGCCTCACAGCCAGGTGTCAGGTGGGTAATTAGCACTAGCTGTGGGAGGTAGGCAGCGGCTAGCAGACAACAAATCAAGGGGAGGGCCTGGGATACTGCCTGAAACTGGAGAGCCACAGAGGCCAATGGGACACTGCATAGGTCTCCCTCCAGGGAGAACCCTTCGCTGGGTATTATATTTCACAGCTTTAACATTTCCTTTTCTATCCTTACCATGACGTCATCTAAGAGCCAGGCACTTAGGCTCCATTTTTAAAATATCTCTGGGTTTTTCTTCTCTTTGAACTTATGGTAAATGGTCAAGTCCTGCTAATTGTGTCTCCAAACATTTTTTTTCACATTTACCCTCTCCTTTCTGATCCCATGACTTGACCTTGATGCCTGTCTTGTTTTCTCTCTTGCACATACACACACTCTCCTTAGTCTGAGAACAGCTCTGTGGATGCTGGTGCAGGGCCCTTCCACACTTACTTGCTTGTGAGAAGTCTCATCACCATCCAG
>NW_006434366.1:1850789-1956331 GCF_000325575.1 Pteropus alecto | reverse complement strand
TAAAACAAGAGGAAAACCTGATGTGAGACCACCACCACCACTGCCACACGCTTCTTCAATGGGGTCCTCCTGACCTCTAGACTATGAGAATGGGCGGGACCAGTGTATTAGATGCGGGTTCTGTTTCTCTTCTCTCAGAGGGCTGCATGCGAGTGAGTTCCAGGCACGCTCGCAGGTCAGATGGGAGCAGATACAAGCTGGGTAGAACAGAGGCAGCCCTATACTCACTCAGCCCGGTGCCTAAACCCCAAAGCATAGGGAAGGCTAGAATCCAAATGGACTGGTATGCAACCGAGTCCGTGGGTCTCAGTTTTTGGGTCATGGCCCCTGAGCATTTGATTTTAAGAACCTGCTTTCTTGAATGTTAAGAATACACTGACAGGACAAGCACTTTAGGAATGGCAGAGTAAGGAGCCCCCAAACGTGCTCCTCTAAGAAAGCAATAAAACGCTGGCAAAGACTGGCTAATCAAAGGCTTGCAATAATCCAAGGAGTATTATTGAAGAAAAATGGTTGAGTCTCGGTAGGAACAGTGGGCTTTGTTGCATTTTAACTTGCCCCAGCCCCACCTCTCCCTCTCTCTACCTCCATGGCAGCCTTGAAAACAAGCAGCTGAGGAGCCATGGTAGTAATGAAATCCAGTAGCCTCACAGTCACTGGAAGGGACAAAATGGTTTGGGAGCTCCTGAAAAAGTGCCATTCCCAGAGAATTGTTACTTTTTGATCTGTTTGGCAGCAATCTGGGAAAGCCCCATTCGGAGGACTTATTTGACCTGACTGCGAGCTTACTTGGTGAGAAAAGCCTTATCACTAGGGCATTTGTTGAAAATAAAATCAGCCATAATAATTTAACATCCCTGCCACATGAAACAGCGTTATCAGTTGGGGCAGACAAGAGAATGGCCAAAAGGCTTAAAAGAAAAATCTGGGGAATGAGATATCCATAGGGGTCTTTGAAAAGCTCTGATATATTTCTGAGAATCTAAAAGGCCACACACACGTGTAGAGGGGCTGTACACATTCCCAGGAAAGGCCTAAGATGCCTCATCTCTCACCTCTTGCTGACTCTGAGGCTTTGTGTAATGGGAAGTGACGGCTCAGGCAGTAATGTAAACTGCTAGAGCGCTGAAGGTAAGCCCTAAGACACACAAAGATATTTTGCAAAGTGTGGAAGACTTGTTGATTTAAGGCATTTAAGGAAATCTCTGTCCAGATATTAGCTGATCACTAGGCTAACTCAATGAAGATTTCAGTGGCTGCATATAAGAATACAGACCTTTAAAAACTGGTCCAGGAAAGTAACTAAATAAACAAGCAAACAAACATCATCCATCATCAACAGCAAAATAACAAACCACAACAACAAAACCTGGGGATGTTTTGGGGAAGGGAGGTAATCTGCTATCCAGAGTTGCTGCATTATTTAAATTGCCCAGTTTTCAACCAAAAAAATTTATAAGATGTGAAATGAAACAGGAAATTATGGCCCATACAAAGGAAAAGAGAAGTCAGTAGAAACTCTCCCTGAGGTAGCTCAGATGTTAGACTTACTAGGAAAAGGCTTTAAAATCAGCTATTAAAAATATATTCAATAAACTAAAGGGAATCCATGCCTAAAGAATTAAAGTAAAGTATAATAGCAATAGCTCATCAACAAAAGATATCAATAAAAGAGATAGAAATTATTTAAAAAGAATCAAACAGAAATTTTAGAGTTGAAAGGTAGCATAATTGAAATAAAAATTTCAGTGGAGTGGCTCAACAGCAAATCTAAACCAGCAGAAGGAAGAGTCAGCAAACATAAAGATAGGTCAACTGAGAAAATCCAGAAGAAAAGATAGAAAAAAAAATGAAGAAAAATGAATGGAGTATCAGAGGTCTGTGGGACACAAGGTACCATGCTACCCTGAACAGGCCCGATCACCTCTGATCTTGGAAGCTAAGCAGGGTCGGACCTGGTTAGCATTTGGATGGGAGACCACCTAGAAAGACTAGGTGCCGTAGGCATAAAAAATAAAAAAATAAGGGATTGTAAGCTGACAAGGTCCTTGCAATCTATAAGGTCAACCAAAGGTTGCATCACCTAAAAAAATATAAAAATTAAAAAAAAAAAAGAAAAAAGAAAAATTTGAAGACATATTGGCTAAAAACTTCCCAAATTTGATAAAAGAAACCCTTTAATCTACATATTCAAGCAGCTCAATGAACTGCTCCAAACAGGATAAAATCAAAGATATTCACATACAGATACATCATAGTCAAACGGTCAAATCCCAAAACAAAGAATCTTGAAAGCAGTAAGAGAACAACAACTCGTCTGGTAAAAATGATTCTTAATAAGAGTAACAGGTAACTTACCAGCAGATATGATGGAAGCCAGAAGGCAGTGAAATGACATATTCAAAGCAGTGAAAGAATGTCAACCAAGAATCCTAACTCTAGCCATACTATCATTAAAAAATGAAGACTAAATCAAGATATTCTCAGATTAAAAAAAATGAGATAATTTGTTATTAGACCTTTCCTACAAGAAATACTAAAAGAAGTCTCTCAGTCTTAAATAAAAAGACATTAGACAGTAACTTAAATCCACATGAAAAAATAAAGAGCACTAGGAAAGGTGACTACAGGTAAATATAAAAAACAGTGTATATTTGTTTGTAATTCTTTTCTTCTATTTGATTTACAAGACAAATGCATAAAGCAATAATTATAGAACTGTGCTGACGAAATTATAATGTATAAAGATGTAATTTATATGACTAATAGCACAAAAGAGGGGGATGGAATGGAGCTATACTGGAGCAAAGTTTTTCATATACTATTAAACTAAATTGGTATTAATCTAAATTAGATTTTTAAAATTAAGATGTTAATTGTAATTCCCAGGGCAACCACTAAAAAAAAACTTAAAAATATCCTAAAATAAACAATAAGAGAATTAAAATGTCACCCTGAAAATATTTAACTAAAAAGGCACAAACAGAACCAAGAAACAAGGAAGACATAATACAAATATAAAACAAACAGCAAAATGGCAGGTGTAAATTCTAACTCATTGGTAATTACAATAAATGTAAAAGGATTAAATAATCAAAAGGCAGAGATAAAAAGGATGGAAAAATGATAAACATGATCCAATTACATGATGTCTACAAGATACATACTTGAGATTCAAAGACACAAATAAAAGGTAAGTAAAAGGATAGAAAAATATATACAATGTAAACAGCACCCAAAAAAGAACTGGTTGGCTATGTTGAATTCGAACAATATAGACTTTAACAAAAAAGTGTGATTCGAGAAAAAAAGAACATTTTTTTCCTGGCTTTACTGAAATATAATAGACAATTAGTTGCTTGTATTTACACTGTATAATTCAATGATTTTTCAATTACAGTTGGCATACAACGTATTTGTTTCAGTTTTACAGCAGTGATTAGAGATCTATTAACTCACAAAGTAATCGTCTCACTAAATCTAACATCCTTCTTCCCCTTGCATATTTATTACATTGTTAACTATTTTCCTTATGCTACACTTTCTATCTTCTTGTCTATTTTGTAACTGTCCATTTATACTTCTTAATCCCTTTGCCCTTTTTTTGCCATTCCCTCCAACTCCCCTTCCATCTAGCAGCCCTCAGGATATTCTGTCTCCATGAGTTTATTTCCGTTTTTGTTGTTGTTGTTCTCTTGTTCTTTAGATTCCACATGTACATGAAATTGTGTGATATTTGTCTTTCTCTGTCCGACCCATTTCGTTCAGTGCAATACCCTCTAGGTCCATCAAGGCAGTACCTTTTTCCATCCCCTTCCTTTTACTCTCTGTGTGTCTTTTAATCTGAAGTGAGTCTCTTGCAGGCAGCATATGTAGGGGTCTTGTTTTCTTATCCATTCAGCCACTCTATCTTTTAGCTGGAGCACTTAATTCTTTTCCATCTGAGGTATTGTTGATGGAGATGTAGTTATTACCATTCTTTATTCCTGTTTTTGATACATGTTTTTTCTTCTTAAAAAGTCCCTCCAACATTTCCTGTAATACTGGCTTGGTGCTGATAAATTCCTTTAGCTTATTTTTGTCTGGGAAGCTCTAAATGATAGCTTTGCTGGATAAAGTATTCTTGATTGTAGATCCTGGGTTTTCATCACATTGAATATTTTGTGCCAAGACCTTCTGTCCTGCATGGTTTCTTTTGAGAAATCAGCTGCCAGTCTTATAGGTGCTCCCTTGTAGATAACTAACTGCTTTTTCTTGCTGCTTTTAAGATTCGCTCTTTGTATTTAACCTTTGGCATTTTAATTGTGATGTGTCTTGGTGTGGGCCTCTTTGGGTTCCTCTTTCTTGGGACTCTCTGAGCTTCCTTGGGTTGTATGTCTATTTCCTTCACCAGGTTGGGGAAGTTTCCCATCATTATTTCTTCAAATAACTTTTCCACTTCTTGTTCTCCCTCTCTTCCTTCAGGTACCCCTATTACACGGACGTTTTTACACTTAATTTTGTCCCAACAACTCCTTAAATTATTATATTCTTAGCTTCTTTCTTCTTGCCGTTCTGATGGTCTTTGGCTTCTCCATCCTCTATATTGATGGTTTGATCCTCTTCTTCATCCACGGTGTTAATTCCCTCTAATGTACTCTTCATATCAGATAATGTGTTCTTCATTTCTGACTGGTTCCGTTTTATAATTTCCAGTTCCATTTTTATGTCTTTTACCTCTTTGTTAAAGTTCTCACTGAGTTCATCTACATCTCCCCTAAGTTCATTGAGCATCATTATAACCATTATAACCAGTGTTTTGAACTCTGCATCTGTTAGATTGACTCCATTATGCCTGGATCTGTTCTGTTCTCTTGTATAGTTTCTGCTTCTTTGTCTTGAGGCCCCTCCGGGGCCACCTGTTAAGATTCAGCAAGCAATCCACAGATGCTGTGCTTATAGTTGCCTCAAGAGGCCATGCCACTAGCATGAGTCTAGGCACTGCTCATCAAGGGGCACCTGACTAAGCAAGGACACACCTGGAAGTGGCTTGGGCAGGGCCGCGAATTGGGGGAGACATAGTTTCAGGGAATCCTCTGGGCAGAGTGACCTCTGTTATCTGGCTTGATGACATCTCATCTATGGCAGTGCTGAGTCCCCACACTAGGGGCAAAGGGAAGGCTCAACAGAGGAACAATGGATACCACCCACACTTCTGCCTGGCAGAAAGCCTCACCTCCAGCCCTCGCTCCGACCACTCAGTGTCCCCCTGTAAATCCTTGGTGTCCCCTGAGCAGCTGACCCGACGCTGGTGTTCAGAGTGAGCAGGTCTGTCATTATGAAAGTCCACTCACGGACACGGCCCCTTTAAGAGGCATCTGCGGCTGCCACTGCCATAGCCTCTGTCCCACTCAGCTGCTGGGGACCGGGCAGCCTCACGTCCTCGCCATCGCCTAACTTCTACTTCTGCAGGGCGGTCTCTTATTTCTCTCCCTGGTTTTAGTGCTTCTGTTCATCTAGATCCCAGGCGACTTTGCCTACTCTTTGTTTCTGCCACAACTTCAGTGTGGTCAGAGGGATGAACAAAGCCTCTATCATCTATGCCATTTTCTCCCCATGTTCAAAAAGAACATTTTATAATGATAAAAGGGTCAATATATCCAGAAGACAATGTTACAAACATATGCACATAAAATAGAGCCTCAAAACACGTGAAGCGAGACCCAACAGAACTGAAAGAAAAAATTGACAATTCAACAGTGATAGCTAGAGACTTCAATATACCACTTTCAATAGAGTATAGAACAACTAAATAGAAGGATCAGTGAGGAAAAAGAAATCTTGAACAATATTATAACTAGACCTAACAGGCATCCACAAAACACTCCATCCAATAACAGGAGAATATACACATTCTTCTCAAATGCTCAGAAGGTTTTGGGCATTCTCTTCTCTAGGACAGACCATACGCTAGGCCACAGAGAAAGCCTCGATAAACTTAAAATAATTAAAATCACATAAAGCAAGTTCTCTAACCACTATGAAAGTAAGTTAGAAATCAGTCACGAGGAAATTTGGGAAAATAAAAAATATGTGGAAGTAAACAGTTCATTCACAAATACCCAATAAGTCAAAGAAGAAACCATGAGAGAAATTAGAAAACGCTTTGAGATGAATAAAAATGAAAACACATCAAATCGAAACTAATGGGATGAAGCTAAAACCTTTACTGAAAAGATCTCAAATCAATAGCCTAGCTTACACCTTAAGAAACTAGAAAAAAGGCAAACTAAGCCTAAAACAAGCAGGAGGCAGAGAATATAAATTAGAGTATAAATAAATTAAATAGAGAATAGAAAAACAGAGGAAAAAATGAAAACAAAAGTTGGTTCTTTGAAAAGATCAACAAAATTGACACATTTAGCTAGACCGACCAAGAAAAAAAAAAAGAGACAGAGAAGACTCAAATTACTAAAATTAAGAATGAAAGAAGGGACATTCTTATCAATGTTACAGAACTATAAAGGATTATGAGACTACTATGAATAGATGCATGCCAACAAATTATATAACCTAGATGAGACGGACAAATTCTTAGAAAGATATAAACTGCCGAAATTCATTTAAGAAACAGAAAATTTGAACAGACCTATCGTAAATGAAAAGATCAAATTAGTAAAAAGCTTTGCACAAAGAAAAATACAGGACCAGATGCCTTCACTGGTGTATTCAACCAAAATAATTAAAATTAATGCCAATATTTGTCTTTTTGATTATATCTACTTTCGGTGTGAAGTGGTTGTCTTATTGTGATTTTGATTTGCATTTCCCTAATGACTAATGATGTTGAACATGTTTCATGTGTACTTCTTCAGAGAAATGTCTATTAAAATCCATTATCTATTTTTTTAATTGGGTTGTCTTTTCATTGTTGAATCGTAAGAGTTCTTTATGCATTTTAGATTCAAGCCTTTTATTAGATATATAATTTCCCAATATTTTCTTTCATTCTGTAGGTTTTCTTTCACATTCTTGTTGGTGTTCTCTGGAAGTTTTAAATTCTGATGAAGTCTAACTTACGTATTTTTTATTTTGTTGCTGTGCTTTAGGTATCATATCTAAAAACCACTGTTAAACCTAAGGGCATAAAGATATAGTCCTATGTTTTCTTCTTAGAAGTTTACAGTTTAGCTCTTATTTAGGTCTATGATCCCTTTTAATTTTTTATATGGTGTGAGGTAGGGGTATAATTTCATTCTTTTGCACGTAGATATCAAGTTATCCCAGCACCATTTGTTGAAAAGACTCATCTTTCTCATTGAGTTGTCCTGGCACCATTATTGAAAATCAACCGACATAAACATAAGTTTATTTCTGGATTCTCAATCCACTTCCATTGATCGATATGCCTATCTTTATGCCAGTACCAATCTTGATTACTGTTATTTTGCTGTAAGTTTTGAAACTGAGAAGTGTGAATCCAGTAATTTTTTTTAAGATTGTTTGACCATTCTGAGTCCCTTACATTTTCCTATGAATTATGGATCAGATTGTCAATCTCTGCAAAAAGGTAACTGTTCTTGTATCAAACCTGTAGATCACTCTGTGAAGTACTGTCATCTTAATATTAAGTATTCCTATCCATGAACTTGGGCTGTTTTGCCATTTATTTAGGTCTTTTTAAATTTCTTTCCTTGATTTTTAATTCTTTTTGATGCTATTGTAAATGGAACTATTTTTCTTTTTCATTTTGGACTGTTCCTTGCTAGTGAAAAGAAATAGAACTGATTTTTGTATATTGATCATGTATCCTGCAATGTTGCTGAACTTATTACTTCTGATAGTGTTTTCACTGATGCCTTAGGATTTTCTGTATACAAAATCATATCATTTGAAGATATAGTTTTACTTCTTCCTTTCTAATCTGGATGCCTTTTCTTTCTTTCTTGTGCCTAAACGCCCCAGGCAGATCCTCCAATATAATGAATGTAAGTGGTTAGAATAGACATGTTTCTTTTGTTCCTGATCCTAACAGGAAGGCATTCGATTATTCAAATTTTTGTTGTTAAGTATGATGTTAGCTATGGGTTTTTCATAGATGCTCTTTATCAGTTTAAAGAAATTCTCTTTTATTTATATTTTGTTAAATGATTTTATCATGAAAAATTTGGAGATTTTTTTAAAAGAGCTTTTTCTACATCCTTAAGATATCATGTTTTTGACCTTTATTCTATTTAATGGTGTATTACACTGATTGATTTTCATATGTTAAGCCAACCCTGCATTTCTGTAATAAATCCCGCTTGATCATGTGGTGTATAATTTTTTCAATACATTGCTGGATCACGTTTGCTGGTATTTTGCTCTGGATTTTTGCATTTATTTTCATAAGGGATATTGGCATGTAGTTTGTTTTTCTTGCAATGTCTCTGGTTTTCATAGCAGGGTAATACTAACCTTATAAAATGAGTTGGGAAGTTTTCTTCCTCTTCTATTTTTTTGAAGAATTTGTGAATAATTGATATTAATAGTTCTTTAAAAATTTGGTAGAATTGATCTATTAAGCCATCTCACCTTGTGCTTTTCTTTGTGGGAGGTTTTAAATTATTAACTTAATCTCATTACTTGTAAGTCTTTTAAGATGGATATAATCAGAGACTGAATTATAGTTTAAAAGTATGAATTTTATGGTATGCGAATTACATCTCAATAATGTTGTCAGCAAGAAAGAACACGTGTACAGAACTCCATATTCAGTGTGGTGGAGTGAACGTGTTTCCCTCATCTCTGTTTTTCCTCAAATTCTCTAAAATAACAGTAGAGCTACAGAAATACATATGCTCACAGAGACAAAGAAACAGAAGAGAGTGCAAGAGGTCAATAAATTTTGGAAGCTTTCATGGTAACTGATTTAGTATACCTGAAAAAGCTAATAGCCAAGAGCCTTTGGAAGTGATAGCAGCAGGAAACAAGAATCTGAGACACTGGAGGTCTCAGCAGGCACCTCTGAGAGACTGCAGTATGAGGGCTAAAAACAGGAGGACTGGTTTATAGTCTTCCTACGATCCCTTCTGCCATCTCATGTTTCCCCACCCCGTCTTAAGACTGAGGATGGCTCTCTGAAGTTGTTGATCACTGAGGATCTGTTCTCAAGGAAACAGCAACAGTTGAGGGCGGAGGTGCCAAGATGAAAACAGGCGGTGACAGAAAGTTTAGCTGCTGAACTGGAAGACTCCCAACCCCCTTTTCCTATTTGGTTCCCCAAATATTGGCGGGCTACTCCATCCGTGAGAAGGGTAAAGGATTCCTCTCTGAGGAAACAGGCAAGTCCAAGAGAAAGGCTGACAGACACAGGAGTCAGGGGATGTTTGGACCAGATGGCCTCTCTTCGACCACGTACAGGGAAGCCTGCTGGAGACAAGCCCTGCACACGCAGAGCTAATCAGCACCAAAGGACCTCACCTGTAGACACAAACTGACATCCAGGTCTCCACATGTAGGAGGAAAGTCTAACATGAAAGAGACTGACACGAATGAAAACAGGGCAAGTCTCCAGGGAAAAACGTGACCTGACAGTATGTGACGGATTCCACCATGAGGACAGTTGGAAGAAGAGGTATGTTACAGAGACGACAGAGAAAACAGGAAGTCCTAGCTGGACTTAAAGACCAAAAGAAAACAAAACCAAGCAAATAACAAAGAAGGTAGGAAGTCCTAGCCAGATCTGAAAACCAAAAGAAAATAAAACCAAGCAAGTAACAAAAGAGGCAATTAATCCAGGAAAAAACAAAAAGTTTATAAGAAAGGAAGTGTCAGAGTACAGCTCTTGGCTCGCCGCAGTACTTACCTGACTGTAATAAAGGAGAGTAGAATACCAAATTAAACAAAAACATGCAAATTATATTGGAAGAATGAGAGGAAGGACATGTATGTGTGAGAAAGGAATAATTCAGGGGAATCATCCTCATTTTCCATGAGAAGAAGAAAATAGGTAATAACTAACAATTAGAATTTTAAAAGTGGCAGCAGAAGCTACTTGAAGAATGGTAGAGTTCAAAGTGGCTGCCTTTGGGGAGCAGTGACTGGACATGGCTCAGGGTGAGCCAGGGAACCACTGCTTTATGTTCTAAGCTTTGCAAAATGCTTTGGCTTTTAAAATTATGTATACATGTTGCTGTGATAAAAATAAACATTTAATTAAAAAGTAAGGGAATGATGCTAGCCTGACCTGAGAATCAGTAGCACGCGTGTGCACGTATGCATACGCACACGATGAAAATGGTCTAGAATAGCCAAGGCTGGATTTTCAGGCTCCACAGCCCAGCTCAAGCACTGCTTGACCCAGATGTGAGGTCCGGGCTCTGGCTAACTGTTGGTTCGCTTCAAGGGTTTTCAAGGTCATCTCTCGGAGAAGATAGGCTGGCCTCACTGCAAGAGTTAACGACAACAATTTGCAGAGACCTGTGTCTGTGCAAATTGGAAAGGCAGGCAGGACCAGATACCGGAAGTGACAACTGACACTTATTAAGTGATGCAATACGGTTCTTAAAGATCACACAAATGACAAACAGTGCAATGCATTACTCTGAAATGAAAGTGATGGCTCTGAATGAGGTAGAGCATGGACCTAAAGTCTGCAATAGCTCCTTCACCCAGGGATGACCTGAGCAGTATGTTCCAATGCAAAGACACAAGCCCCAGGAGTGTGTCAGCAGCTGACGCCACGTGAGGTTTGGGAATGCTCCCAGGTTCCCCGTCATCTGGATCCAGAGTCTGGCAGCCAGTGGGCTGTGCTCACTTCTGCTCTCTACAGTTATCTTACATAAATACATTTTAATGAAGGGAAGTTGTCACCATTATTACTATTATAGTTATTAAACAGTGAAGCTTGGTTTGCAGGGGCAAAATCTAAGGTGACTGACTGTAGCGTTTATACGGAAGGAAGCCACCAGTGTGGCTGAGCAGCTTTTCCCAGAGGAACATGGTCACAGGGCTGCTTTCAGTCAGGGAAAACCTGCCAGTGTCACCAGGGTCTGGCTGTATGGGAATATTGTCGGCTTTCAGCTTCTGGAAGCCATACAGTCAGCTGTAAAGTGGGGCTGGTGAATCTTGCACCCTTAGCAGCTCTGGTCACCTGCGCTGGCCCTGGCAGGGGAAAGCCCCTGGGGAATCTTAGCCACATGCTTCCCTTCCTAGGTGGAAGGTCAGTCAGTGCTTTTCTGCCCACCTTGAGTTCATCTTTGCTCTGGAAGTTGTCCAGGAGGTGCTGGTAGTGGGTGTCACACATCTGGCGGAGCAGCGAGAGAAGGCAGGACACATACTCACCCTGAGGACCAACCCAAAAAACATTTAGCACAGATAATCACAAGGGCTGTGTTCCCCCAGTCCACAGAGGGCAAGGACAGCAGGAAGGGTCTGAGATGGCCCCAATGACCATGGAAGGGAAGGTGACAACTGAGGCCCTGGGAATAAGTTTTCTTTTCTGCTAGGAGAGGGAGTCCTGCTAGGGGAGGCTGGGGAGTTTTAGCAAGACCTCTGCAGTGTGGGCCCAGGTGAAAAACCTTAATCTACAACAAAGAAGCACGGCAAAGTGAGGCGGATATTCCAGTTATCTTCCTAAGAGAGCTTCAGCCACATCGTCCTTTGTCACTCTATGTTGCCAGCGCACTGTACTGAAGTCTAGAGCGGCTACGTGGATCAGAGTGCTTGGCCTTCTCTGGACAGAATTTGGACTCTGTGCCCGTCCTGCTGGGTCCTTCTACAAGGATCTCCCTGGGGACCTCCCAGAGTTTCCATGTGGTTATTGGACCAGGCAGGTGGGATATACATCAACACAACTGTCTGGAAAGCAGAGAAGTCAAAACTGACCTGAATGAGAAGATGAGCTCCGGCCTTTAAGACAAATAAAATTTAAAGATAAAAACGAGTCTTTAAACTTTCTCCAAGTTCCAACTGGGGTAACATGGAAGAAAACCCTGCCTTAGGGACTCCGAAGCCTTCCACCATCTCACGGCAATTCTTGGCTAGTGGTGGCCGAGCGTGGTCTCCTCTTACAGGACGGCCTCCTCAGAAGTCATGGAGGAAAACGACTTCATTTGGCAATTTTCAAATGTTTTTAAACTCATGGGAATTTGACAACAGTTTTTTAGGCTCTCAAATCCCTTCTAGACCCACGAAATTATTATGCATATAGAGATGTAAAATATATACATGTATGTGAACCTCATGTATGACTTATTATGAAAAATGGGCATAATAAGTCATAATTCACAGATTTGTTATGAGGATCAGATGAATTAATGCACATAAAGCATTTGAGTAAAAAGTCCAGGACATAAAGAAGCGCTCGCTAAACTGTAGTTATTATCTTCATTAAATCAACGTAAATGAATCACTTCGTTAGTATTGCTAAGTGAGCTAAGATTTGTAAAGGGTACAGAGCGGGGTCAGGCCCCCGGTAGCGGGACGGTTGCAGGGCGCCAGGGGGCTTTTCCACCTCGGCTGAGAGCGCCCTCCACGGGTGCTCCTCGGGGTGCAGACCCCTCTCCGAGTCCAGCCCGCAGTACAGGCCCGGCTCTGCTCTCCTCGCTCGCCTGCCACGCTGGAGCTTGGCTTGCTCCCAAGAGGGTTTTCTGCGAAGAGATCATTGTAATCTCCTGCCTACCAACTGGAAGACTCCGTGCAATGTGGTCATCACGTTCCGACACGAGGGCTGAGAAGCCCGCTCCCGGTGCCGGAGGCCACCTCTCTGCTCTTCCTGAAGCTGCCCCGGGCTGTTTCTTGTCTCGCAAGACCATGGACAGCACCGCCCGGTACCCCGGTGCAAGTCTACCTCATCACCTTTTTCCTGACACTAGACACTGAGATCCCAACACTATGGGCGAAAGTGACTAATGTGAGGACTCGAGCCAACTCTGAGAAAATTATTCTGCCAGGCACATCATTCCGGAGAGCCTGCTGCTAGAAGGAGCAGTCTATTCCTCACCTTCTAACAACATCTCTAGTCCATTCTGCATTATAGAAAATGACCCGGCTCAAAGGCAAAGACCAGCGAAGGCAGCGCAGGAACGCAGAACGAGACGCGCCTCCTGAATCGGCCCTAAGGGAGACCTCGCAGAGCACGAAGCCAGAGCTTCTGAGTGGGGATGGAGGCCGGATTCGCGGGGGGAGAGGGCAGCATGCTGACAGCCATGCGGGAAGGGAGGCTGAGACGAGGGCGGTGCGATGGTGAGGTGGGGGTTGGTGAGGAGCCCCGGGTTAGAAAAGAAAGCAAGAAAACCTGAACGTTAGTTACTAACAGTGATCTCGGCTGTGCACTGCGGGCACCGCTGCCCTCTTACCGCCTCCTGAGCGTGCGATTTGCTCATGATGGTGAGCAGAGTCTGCAAGAGCACGTCCAGGAGGCTCTCCACCATCATTTCTACCTCCTCCATGACATCTGCCTCCTGGAGCGAGCGGCAAGAGAGCACACCGTTAGCGCCGGGCCAGGCTGGTGTGCAGCTGGCAGTACTTACTAAGTCGGCCACGTCAGCGCGGTCGCGGCCTCACTAGCCTGCAGTGTCAAGGAGCCTGGGGCGACAGCTCTGACAGGAGGGGAGGAACTCCCGCCGCTGATGCCACGGCGTGATGGCTGGGGCCTGACCCTCACCCAGCATCGCCGTGACGCCCACACTTCTGAACACAGGCAGAGGCGTTAATTTCAATACACATGACGAAAGTGAAGGTCCTGAGTTAAAGACTTTCTCTGATTTCCTTAGAAATGTCAGGAGAAAGCATGACACGGCTGACCATTCGCACCACGGGGTGGGGGTGGCACCCTCTCCACTGCTAACGCACGTAGACGGATCCTAGCCTTTCCGAAGATTATTTCCACCATGGGGTGATCTCAGCCTTTGCCAGACCCGAGCACTGCCCACATGCTTGGTCCCACTTCGAGCTCCTCAGCACCCTTGCTTGTGGTCACTGGTCTACCTGAAGGATTCTGGTCTCAGTGCGTCTTTCCAGGCAGCTGTACAGAAGCAAGAGCAGGCCTCCCCACTAAGGGCTGCTTCCCCGCCACCGGGCTCTGCACGTACGAAGCAGCCACACTCTCCTCTTATAGACAAGACCTCCCACATCCAATCTCAAATCCTGTAGCTCATTTTAATCATCTCACAAAGAGATTCCCACTGCCTCTTCTCCGGCCTCTTTATTATATTACTGTTCCGAATGTCCATCTGTCCATCTGTCCATCTATCCATCAATCCATCACCCAGCATGTGCCAGTCATTGTTCGAGAACCTGAGTGTACAGAGGTGAACAAGGAAGACAGTATCTCTGCTCTCATGGAGTTTAAATTTCATCCATCCCCTACCCGTCCACTCAATACAGTTGCGCCGTGCCCCATTCCACAGGAAGAATTTGAGCAACTGGTGGGGCCAACTTCGTCTTTCTCCTCTGTTGAACCAGGAACACTTCTACTTGTGACATCTCTCCCAGCAGTTGTCAGCAACTACTTGCACCCGACAATAAAACCAGACCATCTCCTTCAGGTTGTAACCTGTTCCCATTCCTCTTCCTCTCTTTCTTTTACCCTTTGATTTTTTTTTTTTTTTTAAGCAAAAAGCCGCCTACCCCTCAAGTCTGACCTCAGGTTACTAGCAGCGTGTTGCCTCTGAGGCCTGGTGGGAAGGAGAGCTGCCAACCCTGCCTGGAGCCAAGAGCAAACAATAGGGCCACTAAGCCGTCACAGCCACTCTGCCAAGCCGGGCCCCAACCCCAGATGGTCTGTTAAGTCTGGACACCAGAGCACCCTCCTGGGTCCCTGTATCCTGCGCAAACCAAGCATACTCTCTTTTTGGCACCTGTCCTACTCCACGTGGATAGCCCAACCTCGTAGGTTCTTATCACCTGGCTACTGGCCTTCAGTTTAAATGTACTTGAAATTTCCTTCTCCAGAAAGCTTATTTCAACTTAATGAGGTAGTATTATTAAAAAACTCGTTCTTGTTCCTAATTTCTTTACACCCTCCTACAGTTTCTACATTTTCTATAAGAAATATGCATGTCTTCTACTGTCATAAATATATTTAATAAATATCATTAAAATAATGTCCTACCCTTATCCACACCTGATACCTGTCTTTCCTCTCCTCCTTCCGGTCACAGATCTTTTTTTAAAAGAAAATGTAAAGAAGAAAGAAAACAGGCGGAAGCACTACTGGTTGAAATCTCACTCCTAAAGCACAATTCTACCACGCCATGGGGCTTGGAGCGCTTGTGGGCAGCAGTTATCTCTCCTACGTCCTGCCCTCATCTGGCACAGTACAGGAACGCCATATGGGTGGAATCGAGCTGCCAGGAAACTGACAGAAAAGTCTGAATGAGCAAGCTGCCTCTCAGCCCGCCTGGCTCCCTGTCCTCGTGCCCAAGCACCCTCAGGACACTCCCAGGAATGCAGAATTAACACCTTTTGGTAGAAGCAGAGCATGGCACAGGATTGGGCTTTTTGGTACTATAGATAACTACATTTCTGGGTGGCTTTATCGTAGCAAAACTTTTAAAAATAGCAACACTGTGTTGTGTTGAGAAGCCTGCTGGGCATACACAGGCCTCCATTCACTCAGGCACCTTCCTGTCACTGATGAAAGCTTCTCTGACAGAGAAGTGTACAAAGCCATCTTTGTTGCTCTGCCTCTGGCTTAAGTAACACAAGACTGGGGCAGAGCTGCGGGGGTCGGAGTGGGTACGGGGCCACTACCAGAGAGCTGGTCTTGACGATGGAGAAGATGCTGCCAAGAATCCCTGAGCAGATGAGCAGCTCTTTCTGCTGCCGCAGGTGGAGGTGAATATGGTGGAGAACCACAGGAAGCAGGATGCGGCGGGATTCTGGGAGAGAAAACACAAAGAGGAAGAAGCCCTCCAGAGGAGGACTAACTGCCTCGGGAAGCCAGTGGCACTGTGGGACTCAGCTGGTCTGAAGCAGGTGGGGCTGAGACTGAAGCCAAGCTGAAGGCCACCCCGCTCCCTTCTGTGGGCCCAGAAGCCTGCTTCCTGGGCATTATAAGACACCCACAGCATTATCCTTCCATCTCTCTTTCCTTCCTTCTCATTTCGAGCCTTAGTATCTAGGGCATTTTGTGGGAGATGAACGCTAGGACATTGCATCCAAACGAAATCTCTTTAAGGACCAGACTCCAAATGAAAAGCTTAGCCTACAGTGAAAACACCACTTAAATGACACACATGGTTCTATGAGCTGCACTGATTGAACCTGCACACTTAATATGGATTACAAATGGTCCCTCTTCAAGATGCCCTAGCTAGGTGGCCAGGTCCTTCCACCCCCTCCCCCCAGGCCCTATTTCCTTTGTGGCAGCCATTAGGCCTGCCTCATTTTCCCCTCTAGATGTGTCCACAGCAAGGAATATAACAGCAGCAGGACTTTCGTCTTGTCAGAAGCCTTTGATAATTAGCTAACCCTTATTGTCAATTCTACGTTTCTTATCTCCTCAATGTTACCAAAATGGCACTGTCACCAGGAGGTGACTCTGTTTAGAACCCTGAATTCAGGAAGGCTGAATCCGGAGTTCAAGCTACTTTATTATCTCACTCCAAGACCTTAGGCAGGTTGATTCCTCCTCTGGGCTTGGTATTCCCCATCTGTAGAATAAGGTGCTAACGGCCTCGTCTGCATTTACTCACAGGTGTGGTAAGAAGGCAAAGTGAACACAAGTGTAAGCATGAGTCTGGCAGCCTGCAGCCACCTCCAGACCTGGCCGGCACGATGCAGTCAGATCACTAGTGACACAAACCAGCCATGGCATTTGGGATTTATTGTTCATATTTGACCACAGTTAAGTGTTTCAGATAAAATTCAGAAAGAAAATCTTTCTCAGCTGAAGACTAATTATATGACACATGAGAGATTTTGGAACTACCTTGTCAAATACTTAGAATATGTTCTAATAAAATGGATCGATAGCTATTCTATGTTTAAAAAGATGCTTGGCTGAAAGAGAAGTTCATAGTATATTTTGCAGACCAAAATATCAACATAGCAGGATTTGTAACAATCACCAGCTGCCGTAGACGAAATAGTAAGTAGTCTGTTACTAGAATCTGCTGAAGGAGAGATCAATGTGTTCCGAGAACGTACGTGCTGGATAAAGGACACCACTGGTAAAAACCCTCCTGCTTTAGGGAAGATGCTGCAGTTCGGGCATTCAGTGAGAGAGATACAAATGAAAATGTGCTGGGCTTGTCATTTCAAAACCCAATTACATAGTTCCACTGCCACATAAAGTTTATTTAAGAGTAATCTGCCTCACGTAATTACAAGAAGCAGCAAATACATGTAAAAATATTAGAAATAAAGTCTGTCAGTGAGAGTAGTCTGCTCTCCCCTACCCATACATTCAGAAAGCATCTTTTCAAAGCAGTGCACAAACTGAGCGTGGGCAATGGCCTCCGTGGTGGTGTATCCAAACCACTGCTAAAAGCTTCATTCCAGGGGCTGCCGAAGGAAGGAGTGTTTACTGTAAACAGTTACTGGCAGACAAAAGCTGATTTTCGTGGTGGCAGCTGTACCATCAATGATACCTTACACTGGCAGAATTCAGTTAAAGAGAACATCCGTTTAGCACTGCAAATGTGTGTAGTGCCAGGCTGAGAAATTATTGTTGTTACTTCAAAAGTCAAACTTGAAAACTTTTTCTACCAAAACTTCTAATAGTAATTGTTTTGCTAGATTTATTCCTGCGCCCTAGAAAATTATTCTATGATAGTGATATTCCACTTAAAGAATCAGGCTCATATGGAGCATCTGGTACCACCGCAGGCTGGTCACGTTCAATGTGGTTTCAGGGTTGAATCGGAGGTTCTCTCTGAAAGGCTGTCCTGACCTCTCCGGGAGTGGGGAGGGTTCCCTGCCCATCTCTGACTAATCCTTAGAGGCTCCTTCAAAGAGAAGAGAAGCAATCTATCTGACCGGTGAGACAAGGAACCAACAAAGCAGGTGAGTCCTCAGGGCGCCCCCTCAGGGTCTCCCACTTCTTTGACTCTCCTTATCCCCTCGGGCTAGACCCTCCTCTCTGGCTCCCCCTCCTTTCCCTCTGTTGGAGGTGTGGCAGGCCCCATTTTTGGCAGCTGGCTAGACCTGTGGGACTGCACATTGCTCTGCAGGCCGCCCCATGCGTGCCTGTATGAATACACTGTGAGTAAGGCAGCAGGCCTAGGTCCTGGCTGCATCCTCTAACACAGTTTACCAAAAATCCTCTGCATTTTAAAGGCTACTGGCTTCTTGCACGATGATTGATAAACCCGATCTTTTGATTACCGCTTGGCTAACATCCTGAAAAGGAGGAAAGGTGAATCTGACTCTCACCCCAACTTCAGTTACCTGGGAAAGAAAACAGGCGGCTGTCCACAGTCCTGGCGATGGACTGCAGCTTCACCACGTCCATCGACTGCCCGATGTGGACAGTGCTGGGCATGCTTCCCAGGGTCCCTCTCACAAACTCTGCCACCTCCTGCACGGTGAACATCTGCAGCAGCTCATCAAAGATGGTTGGGAAGGAATTGAGGAGTGCAGCCTGCAGAAGCAAGTGAAGCCGTGGTTAGCTCAGGTGTGTGTCCATCTTGGGAGCTCAGACAAAGATACAAGGTGGTGAGAGGCTGAAGGCTTTGCCGCAGCCCTGCCTGCGGTGGGTTCTTCCCTGGCCTCTGACTCCACCCGCCCCTGCGGCACTCTTGGGACACAGAGCAGGGAGGAATGAGGGAATGAGGGAATGAGAGAATCAAAACAAGGGAGCTGACTGGGGCCCGGGCCACTTGTGGCTTTCATAACTTGCCAAGGCTTCTGCTGGCAAGAGGAAGGAATATAGAGAAATCAGGTCAACATGCCTTAATATCCATAGCTGTTTTTGCTCATAAAATGGATTTAAAGTTTTTTGTCTATCTCTATGCACAAGCTCTTGACTTTCCAATTTCGGTCCCAAACTCAAGCCAAGGGCTTCTCAAAGAGAGCATGGCAGAGAGAGCTGAGCACCTCCAAGCAGCACTAGCTGCACTCTGCTCAGAGCCCTGCAGCCAGCGATCCAGCTGAGAGCTGGACCATTTTCCCCGGATAGAGACATTTATTTGAAACCATGAAATCTGATGCCTGGTGGTCTCTGGGGTAAATCCAAGGGATGGAGAATGTGTGGATTTAGTCAGCCATGACCTCTTAAGGTCTTTCAATGATGCTGGCATAGCGTTCGGCCACCTGGATGGCCCAGGAGTGTGTGTGCTTGGAGACACCTAGGGGCTCCGCTCTGGTAGGCCCATGAGGTGGCCCCTTGAGGACAATCTGATAATAATTCCAGAACCTTTGGGAGGCAAAGTAGTATAAGAGAAAGAGAATGAGTTTTGGAATTAAGACAGACATGATTTCAAATTCCAGCTTTACCACTTATCTGCCATAGAACCTTGGGTGAGTTACAGCCTAATCCTCAGTTTTCTCATCTATGAAGTGGGGACGATGCTATACTCTCCTGCCATTAGTATGTGGAATAAAATTAGGCGCATAAAGTTCGTGTCCAGTGGAGTGCCTGGCACAGGGCCTTCACTGCATGTTGGTTCTCACTCTTCTCTCTCGTCTAAATGGAAGCAGCGTGAAGGAGGCTTTCTCCACTTCTCAGTCCTCTTACACTATTAACCCAAGATCTGCAAAGGGAAACGCGTGTTGCCGTGAGACGAGAAGGTGAGAGTGCGCTCTTCCAAAGCGGCCGGGGAGGGAGAGGGGTGTTTTTCTTGATGGCTTCATCAGGCACTAGACACTGGCTCAGACTGAGTGGAAAATTGATGCCATAGGGAAACAGGTCTGTCATACTGCCGGCTATGCTCAGGCCAGGCCATAGCACAAGACTTATGTGAATTCTATCTGAAGATTTATAACTCCCTGGGATATCAAGAAGGTTACTTCGCAGTTATTAGAATTAGCACAAAAACATTATCATAAGCAGCTGGATAAAAAAGACAAAGGGAGGAAAAGCAGACACTTCATAATCAACAACAAACAGTAGCTGATTTGCTCTCCTAAATAATTAAATTTCCTACACTTAGGCACCAGGACATAAAGACACTTGCACCCTACTCTCTCTCAGTGGTCAGAATCAAAGACAGAAAATCTGCCTGAATACACTTGGTGAGACTTTTGAAACTCATGAAACGTGAGCCTGGCACCAGAGAAGCAGGCCTGATCCTGACTCAAGTCTGAGCTGAGACTAGATCTCAACTATTTCCTGGTGTGGTAGGAGTGTACTGTTGCTTACAGGGCATCGCAGAGTTCTCAGAATGCGCATCTGCCTTGCTCTGCCTGCTACCTCTGAATCTGTGCCCCCCGCCCCCCCCACGGTTTCTCTGCAGGCCACAGGGAGGAGTCCTGGGCCTCTGCTGGCAGGAACAGATGGGCTGGGGGAGGGAAGGGAAGAGGAAGACGAGTTGTTTGGGTACTTAGGAGGAGGCACCATGGAAGGAGCCTTTCTATGAAGGCGCCTGGCAACCTTGCAGAATTCCCACTTGTTATAGAGTCTAGCTCCCAATTACTTAGCCGTCCTCTGGACCAACTGGCCTAAAAGCAAATGGCCACGAAGGGCAACACGGAGTCAAGTGGAAAACAAAAGACAGACTGTTCTAATCGTAAATGAGACATTGATAAAGACATCTGCCCTCCTGACAGTCCTGGCGGTGACTGAATGAATGGACATGAGAGAGGTTATCTGGTCTTTGCTGGTGATTTTGATGTAATAATTGGCTTCAAAAAATCTGAGAAGTGCAATCCATTAGATACAATTTTGACATTTACTTATAAGAGAAAATAACCCCTTGTGACTGGGGCAATGGCAATATCCTTGATCTTTGCTAGGGTGACGTTGCATGGAAAAGGTAATAGATTAGCCTACTGACATTTTTAATGCAAGAAAGCAAATTTCCTTCCTACACTGATATTTCTAATAGAATCTAATCCTAATTCTTGACCAAAGTTTTCTACTTATTTCGGCTGTTTTCCAACCTATTTCAAACTAAACTGCTGGAATGGACAAGTACTAATCTAAAGTTTTTTTAAATTAACACAGTAACTAGGAGATGAAAGTCTCTACACATTCTGAACATCCTCCGTAAATACGATCTTCATCAACGACTAAAGTATGGTAGCTAAACACATCTGGCCTAAAGAAGGATCCTGAGAACAAAGATGGGCCTCTCCTTGGCCATAAAGCCATGGGGCCATTTATATTTGGTGGCTGGGGCACAGCTAGCTTTGAAGTAAAAGCCTTTTGTTCTATTAGGTATTTCCTTGTACATCAACCTTTACCCAACACACGGGAGCCTGGCAGGGCTTCTTCGACTCTGGAAGCCAGAGGACAAAGAAACCACCTGCTAAGACAGACAAGAATCCAGCAGCACGACTCCCCGGCAGCTGACAGACCTGCGTGAACAGGAGTGTTTCCGAGTTTCTGCTGTCCAGACTGAGCACAAACCGAATGGACTGGAAAAGTTCTTGGATGCTCGACCGGAACTGCTCCTCTTCCATCCCACAGGTAGCTCGTGAGTACAGGATCCTCGACTGCACGATGAACTTGAAAAGGTACTCCAAGGCCTGGAGATGTGGGAGAAAAAGGGATAGAAACGTGTTAACAATGGCCAGGAACTAACAGAGCAGGGAACGAAGGGCGAAGTAACAGCAAATTCCACACGAAAACCAGGTGATGGGCAATTCCAACTGCGGAGACAAGCACTTTACTTTTAAAAACTTTTCTCTAAGTCCAAAGGTCACTGAGCAGCAGTGACCTTACCGAGAGAACCATCAAATTCCTTCATAACTGTTTTTTGAGATTCTGGAATTGAGGAACCACAGACTGTCATGGAAACAGTTGAATCCAAGAACATAGAGGATCCAAAAAAAAAAAATCAGTTTCTCTGCATTTTTTTTTCAGGTCTGGAAATAAGCCCCTCCAAAGGCAATGCTGTAAGAACTTCTCTTGAATTTATTTCAAGAGTCCTATAAGGAGTCGTCTGTATCTTCGAGAGAGAGCCAGGGGCCTCGCAAGGCCAGCCCTCTCATGGGGGTGGAGGCTGGGCCAAACTTGTCCCAGGCTGTACAGCAGCTGGTGGACGTGACATACCCACTCCCCAACCTTCTTCCAGACCAGGCCACCTGCCACAAACAGTTCATGAACAGCCTCCAGAACACGCTTTGGTTTGATTCTGAGGGGTTCCTGCAGCTTGATCCATGCTCGTCAGCAGAGTAACTCTCTTTCAAAAGAACAGATTCGAGATCCAAGACTGTGCTTTCTAATCAAAGAAATGCCACATGCTTCCCTGACACTGGGAAGGCAGAGACGTTTAGGAGAAACTTATCCAAGGATGAAACAAACGGAGCTCAGTTACTTGAAATATATAACAGGGAACAATTTCCAAGCTACCTTTCATGAAGGTTCAGCAAAGTAAAACTAGTGTGTATGTGTGTGTGTCCCATACACAAGGCAGTTGGCACCAGAGAATGGCTGGTTCAGAAAAATGTGTCTTCCAAGGTTTGCACCAGACGCATGTGGACGAAGTTTCAGCGTGCAGCCTCATCTCCACTAAAGCTACAGCCTCCGTTCCGGCAGCCTTTTAACACCTGGTCTGGAGAGAACCTGGAAAGCCTGCGCTCCATATTCTAATTTTAAAAGGGCAAATGTTTCCTCATCGCCAGTTTTTTCAGTTTGAAACACCTACCACAAGAGATGTATTGAGTGGCTTGAAACAATCACTAGCTTTGGACTGAGAGGCAGAACCAGACGACAAAGTCACTTGCACGTTCTGGGCACGAGGGCTTAGTTCCACCACGAAGTTCTAAAACACAGACACTGCGCAGGGGAGCACAAGGCGGTGTCAGAGACGGCCCTTCGAAAACTGGGGTGCGGGCATGGAAAACAAGCCCACTTCCGGCCATCCATCACCCATCCCTGTTCCCCATTCCTCCTGATTTTTAAGATCAGCATCAGCTTGGCCAGGACCGCCTCAGGCAGAAACGACTGGGGAAGGAGAGGAGGGCAGACAATGGAGTAGAGGTGAGGGGTGGACCCTATGGAAATTGTTCAAAGTTCAAGGGTGCTCCTGACCCTGTGCGGAGACAATGAACTGTGGCTGAGAAGGAGCTCAAAAGCCATCCTCAAAATCGCCAAGGACACCACCAAAGGTCATTCATGAGGGAACAAATAACAGATCCAAGTAAGAAAATAAAGGACTGGACTGTTTATTTTTATCTTCTTTAGTGGTAGAACTCCCTTGGAAAGGTCATGACTCAGAAAGTGGAAGGTAGAGGTGGGAAGAGAATGGCAAGATGTAGTGAATCAGAGTAATGAAGAAGAGGGGGTTTCCTGGTCCACGCTGTGTTATGCCAGAAGGAGAGGCGCCTGGCCAGGAGCACACACGTCCTGTCACAAAGGATGGCCACAGGATCGCATGGAGACTTACTGGCTTGGTCAAGAGGACTTGTAAATTGACCTGGATGAAGATGGGCAAAGGGCCTGATAAAACCGTCGAACTGGATGCATTTGTGTTGGATGCCACTCGATCAAGTTTGAAATGGTAAGAACAAGTGTGGAAATACCTCAGAGAAGCGCTCCCCCCAATGCGGCTCCCCCTTCTCCCCACCCAAGCCCATCTTCTCCAGGAACTCTGCGCTTCCGTAAGTGACCCTGCCAGCAACCCAGCTGATCTCGCCAGACCCCTGAACCAGCCTCTGTTCTTCCTTTGCTGCCTCCCACACCTAACCTAACATTTGAAAGCCCGTTTTAACCACATCAGCCTCTTTTTGGTTGTTTGAAAACTCAAGCTCTTTCCCATGCAGGCTTTTTAAACACGCTGTTTCCTCCACCTGAAATGCTCGTCCCCAGCTCCCAACACAGATTTCAGCTCAGAGGTCATGTCCTCAGAGCAGTTTTCCCTAAAACCTGGATCTGAAGTAAATCTGCCTCTCCAGCTACTCTCCCCCTGGCTTATTTCCTGGTTTATTTCCTTCACAGTACTCATCAAGTTTTTTTATGCCCACTAACTTTGTGTATTCATCTGTTTCATGTGTTTATTGACTGTCTTTCCCCCACTTGAATGGAAGTGCTATGAAGGCCTAGCTTTTTCTGCTTGGGCCCCTGCTGAATCCCATGGGGCTAATACAGTGCCTGACACAAGGCAGGTATCAAGCAATATTAACTAAATAAATGACTGAACGATTCTTTTTTTATTGTTTTACACCTACAGCACCTGGTCTTCCTAGGTGGTCTCCCATCCAAGTACTAACCAGGCCCGACCCCGCTTAGCTTCCGAGATCAGGCGGGATCGGGCGTGTTCAGGGTGGCATGGCCGTAGACTTGAATAAACAGTTCTTAAGAGAAAACAACTTACTTTGCGATGCCTTCTCCAGTACCCTTAAGCAATTAATTTATGGACTCACATAAAATCTTTTGCATTTAACTCAATCTTTACCTGCTTAGATAGTACACGCGGCAGCTGACAGGTGCTGGGGTTCAGAGAAGATAGCCCAGGCCTGGCCCTCACATCACACGCAGGACCCTGCTCTGCACCGTGTTTGTGCGTACTTCCCCTTGGGACACTGGGATGAGTCCTTCAAGGGGAGAGGCCTGTCTTGGTCCTCTTCGCATCTCAGCACCCACGACAGGTGCTGACTGCTCCGTACACATATACTGTATGAAGGAGGCCAGAAATGGGACTTGTGGCTTTAGATTTTTATAGGATGTGCAGAGAAGTAGGAGAAACACAGATCTATGATTTCATTTTGCCTCTTCGATCTGATGCTGCTTAGGGAAACATTCGTTTTGCTTGTTACCACGTGGACAAGAATAACAAAATCACAGGCCCAGTGGTACTTAGAACAGATGATGTAATATTAAGAGGACAGAGAAAAAGCATAATTACTTTGCTGCCATTCTTCTTCTATTGCTAACTGAAAAGGGTGGGGAAGACATGGTTAAAAAGCAATTAAAACAGAGTAACTCAAGAATAAGAAAAGACAGAGGCAGAAAGGAAGAAAGTATGGACTTACTTTAAGTGTCTTCAAATAGCTGTCTGGAGAACTATTGAGCAAAAGAGGGATCAACATTCTCATAGGTTGTTCTCTACTGCACAAACAGCAGCCATGAAAAGAATTTACCAGAAAGTGAAGTTAACTCATAATGAGGATGGTCCCCTATAAACGGGAGCTGCTCAACATATAAAGGGCTGCCTTGTCATGGAACCTGTCTAAGCAAGGTCATTGCCATGGGGGTACCCTTGGTTCCTCCAAAGGTCAAGGTTTTAAGATTATCTTCTTCTCAACATACCCACGCAGCATTCTGGGGCATCCACGCAGCTCTTTTTTATTTGAAGCCATTCCAAAAATCAATGTTTAGTAACTATTGTAGAAAAAAGAAGTATCAGAAGATTTTAATTTTGATTAATGATGCCACCAACACTGGCTCAGAAGGAGTATGATCGATCCATTAGCCAGTGGAAGCAGAGGCCAATGCTGTTGGCAGAACCCAGAGAGGATGGCGAGGAGCCGTGTGCACACCTCCCTCCTGCTCACATAACATCATCAGGAATAAGCATCTTCCGGCGCAAAATCGAGGTGAAGGGAGGGGAGTTATGTGGTCCGAAGTGTCCTGAAAGCAGGCCAGTGTACTGGGATGTCTCCGCTTGTCCTGCACACTGTACCTCTGGGATTACTCACAAGTGACAAGCAGGGGCGGGCCATTTGCATGCAGCGAGCTCAGTACGTTACCCGCATGGCTTCTTGAATGTGGTCCTGCCGAATCAGTTCTGCTGAGCAGTCCATGTACCACTTCAGACAGCGGATGAGCTCCCTGGGAAAGAGAACAGTTCCAGAAACCCCACTTTACTCCACAAGCAATGCAGCCTGAAATGTTTTCTTCCCTGAATCAGCCACATAGAAAATAATATCCTACTGATGAGCTAGAATGGAGTGATGGCTCTATTACAGCTGTAGACTCTTTGGATCATCTGAGACCAGAAGACGCTCTCTAGCTGCCGCATTTTAATTAGCAAGTACAATCACTCTTCACTACTCTCCCTAACACATGTTTCTTCTTTGATTACAAGAAAGTTTTCCCAAAGTCTTGGACCATACGTGTATTTTTGCTTTGTCTAAAATTGCTATGTCCCAATGTCACACAACGGCTCATCAATGGTAGACCCTGAAAAAGGCAGAGTCCCGTGTGCCACCCCGCCCTCCACTCGACCCACATCCAATTTATTTCCTTAGGACCAAGTCCCCTGAGTGACATGAGATTACAGGGTCAGAAGGCCTATATGTTTACATGGCAATAGAGCAACAGAGGTCAAGAGTATAGGCCCTGGCCAGACAAGAGGGTTCACATCTGGAGCCTAGCAGTTTCTAGTTCTGTGTCTTTGGGCAAGTTATTTGATCCCTATGTGCCTCGTTCTCTTCATTTAAAACATGGAGGAAACAATAGCACATCTCAAAGTTATTGGGAATACTAATGAGATGACACCTGTAAAACACACAGCATAGTGCCTGCTCTCCACAGTAACATCGAAGTGTCAGAGTTACAGTGACCCTACAGCCTCACCACCCTTGGGTTTTGTTTTTGAAAACTGTGCTAATTCCATAAAAGAAAATGGTGACTTTTTAAAAACTGCTTTAATGATTTTAGAAAACCTGTGTTTCCCATATTTACTATTTATATTATCTTTCATCGACTGTCTTATTATTTCTTTGACATTTACTTGTGTGTTCTATTTAGCTATTTACGTGTTTCTCATGGAAAAAGGCAGACTTCTTTATAACAGCTTTGCCATCATCTCTTTTTTTTTTTTTTCTGGAGACAATTGGGAAATTTTAATGTAGTCTGGACATTAAATGATATTATGAAATTTTTTTTTTTTTTAACATTTTATTATTTTTATTTTTCCCCCTCCCCGCTCTCCCTTCCCCTCTGGTAACCACTAGTCCATTGTCCATGTGCCATCATTTCTTAGAAGGAAAAAGGAAAAGTATGACAGCTATGTAAGAAACTATGGTTTAAAATGTCGGCTGAAAGCCGACGGCTAACATCACTCAGTGGTGCAAGACTGTGAGCTGCTCCTCTAAGATCAGGAACAAGGCACGGATGCCTGCTTCCTGCCACTTCTATTCAACATGGTATTGAAAGAGTCTACAGGCAAGAAAAAACAATAAAAGGCATCCATATTGCAAAGGAAGACGTGAAATTATCTTTGTTTGCAGCTGACATGATCTTATATGTAGAAAAATCTAAGGATTCTACAAAACTTAACTTTTAGAACTAATCAATGAATTCAGCAAAGTTGTAGGATATAAAGTCAATACTCAAAAATCAGTTGCATTTCTATGCACTAACAATGAGCAATCCAAAAAGGAAATTAAGGGAAAACTCCATATACGGTAGCATCAAAAAAGAATAAAATACTTAGAAATAAACTTAATCAAGGAGGTGAAAGACTTGTACTCTGAAAACTACAAAACACTGTAGGAAGACCATAAAGAAGATATTAATAAATGGAAACACTACCTGAAGTGAACTACAGATTTGATGCACTCTCTATTAAAATCTCAATGACATTATTTGCAGAAATAGAAAAATCCATTCTAAAGTTCATATAGAATCCAAGGGATCCCAAAGAACCAAAACAATCTTGAAAAAGAAGTTAGAAAAATCACACTTCCTGATTTCAAAACTTACTACAGAAGTTACAGTAATGAAAAGTATGGTACTGACATAAAGACAGACATATAAAAATAGCCCAGAAATAAACTCTTGCATATATGGTCGAATTATTTCAACAAGGGTGCCAGGACCATTCAATGGGGGAAAGAATAGTCTGTTCAACGAATTATATTGGAAAAACAGGCTATCTACATGCAAAAAAATGAAGTTGGACTCATGTTACACAATCAACAAAAATTAACTCAAAATGAATCAAAGGCCTAACTGTAAGAGTTAAAAGTATAAAACACTTAGGCAAAAACAGGGGAAAAGCTTAAGTTGCACTGAATTTAGCAATGGCTTTTTAGATATGACATCAAAAGCACAGGAAACTAAATAAAAAAGTAGATAAACTGGACTACATCAAATTGAAATCTGTGCATCAAAGGGCACCACCAACAGAGTGAAAGGCGACAGGGGAAAATATTCGCAAATCGTATACCTGACAAGAGGTTAATATCCAGAAAATATGAAGAACTCTGACAGCTCAACAACAAAAACCAAACAACTTGATTCAAAAATGGGCAAAGTGCCTGAACAGATTTTTCTCCAAAGAAGATACACAAATGGTCAATAAGCACATGAAGAGATGTCACATCACTAATCATTAGGAGAATGCAAATGAAAACTACAATGAGATACCACCTCACACCCTTTAGAAAGGCTACTATATAAAAAAAAATTCCCCCAAACAGAAAACAAAACAAAACAGAAAATAACAAGTGTTGGTGAGGATATGGAGCATTGAAGCCCTCATGCACTGTAATGGAAATGTAAAATGGTGCATCCACTGTGCAAAACAGTATGGTGATTCCTCAAAAAATTAAAAATAGAATTGTCATATGATCCAGCTATTCCATTTCCAGATACACATCCAAAAGAACTGAAAGCAGGGTCTCGAGGAAATATCTGTACACCCATGTTCACAGCAGCAGTATTAACAAAAGCTAAAAGGTGGAAGCCACCCGAACTCACCGACGATGAATGGATAAATAAAATGTGGTCTACACACGCAATGGAACATTATCCAGCCTTTAAAAGGAAGGAAATTCCAGCGCATGCTATGGCATGGATGGACACTGAGGACCTTAATGGAAGTGAAATGAGCCAGACACAAAAAGACAAATACTGTATGACTCAATTTATATGAGGTGACTAGAATAGGCAATTCCAAGAGACCTAAGATATAATGGTGGTTGCTGGGGGCTAGGGGCAGGGGGAGATGGGAGTTAGTGTTTAAAGAGGACAGAGCTTCAGTTTTGCAAGATGAAAAGAGTTCTGGAGACGGATGATGGTGATGGTTGCACAACAATGAGAATGTACTTAATATCACTGAACTGTACACTGAAAAATGGTTAAGATGGTAACTTTTACATTATGTGCACAATTAAAAAAATAAGTGAAGTTAAAAAAAAATCAGCTGAATGAATGGCGACCTTTGTTTAAAGCTTCTTTCTATTCAAACACAAGTCCTAATAATGGTGCCAAATGGAATTTACTTGTATGCCAGGGCTCCAGCAAAGTGCTTCTGGATGTACGTGTCCATTACAGGCCGGAAGTGGAAATACTTGATGTCTCTGAGCAGGTTGATGATGAATACCTGGAAGAGACGGAGGGTATGAGAGTCCTCTGGAGGCCCCGTACCTATCCCCAGCAGAACACAGAACTCTTGCTTCTTCGCAGGGTGGCAGACTGTCAATGTTTACCCTAGTGTTCTCCACGGGCAGTGAATGTAAGATTTCCACTCTGTGTCTGAGCTTCTGTCTTGTCCATTCTGTTCCTACCACCCCTGGACTCCCAAACCAGACTTGGGGCTCATCTGTCTGTGCCAGTGTTACTCTGAGCCTGTATAGGAAGCGTAAATCCTATGGTATCTCAAAACCTTGGAAGAAGCAAAAAAAAAAAAGATTGTCCAAGGAGCCAAATTAGCCTATGAAAGGCTGTGCCCTTCAGAAATGGGGCTGGTCGGCCGAGGAAGTGAGGAAGAAGAGCCAAAGGGGGCAAACTATGCAAGTGCTATTCTAACTCTCACCTCTGCTCCTCATCTATCAGGGAGACTTGGAGTATCCGGTTCTCCTTGAATATACAGCACTCCTGTGGGACTGGCTATATTAAGCAAAATGCACTAAACATTTAAATCACTGTTCATTCTCACTAAACAACCTCCTGAGACTAGCCCCCAAACAACTTCACAGAGGGAGAGAGTGTGATGCTCAGACCAGCATGAGCGAGTCTCTGCTTTTCCTGGTCTCTCCTTATTCAACTGTGTAAGTAGAAAATGGGCCCCCTGGTTTCCCATAGTAGCCTCTGGGCCTTGTGCTGGTGCAGGTCACTATTTCAGGGGCCAGGCAACTCTGCAGCAGTGGTGAGATGGAGTACCGAACTACCGGGTTGAGGCTCGGACCTGACCCTGCTGAATTCTTCAAACTTGATCTTGTAGGGATCTTCCTGGTAGGCTGGTCTTTTTGGGTGACACTCCTTGGTCCCTTTTCTATTAAAAGCATCTAATTCATTACTGACTCACTCTATTAAATTGCCTCCCTCTTTTAAAAATATGTGATAGGAAAAATGAAAGCCGAGAAGGATGAGACTTACCAAAGACTGGAACACCAGTAGGCCGTACTTCTCTGTATTATCGTCCAGAATCACGAAGAGCGTATCTAAGATGTCCTGCAGGAACTGCAACAGCACAAAAACCACAGGGCTCGGGTCTTAGGGCCTGTCCATGTGGTCAGACTCTGCACACTGGCAAATTTATCTCACAGTAAACAAAGATCTCAAACCACCACTTAAAAATGGTCGAGTACCTGCCTCCACCTAGCTAAGGGGTAACTGGGTGGACCTGGGGTCTTTGCTTGTAGCCCAAAGGGCCATAAGGAGGCGGCTCCTGTTGGATAAGTGCTAAAATTCTAAGGAAAGAGCAATTACCTAAAAAACCGAGGGCATCCACGTGGGAGAGCAGTTTTGAAATCAAGACAATCTAAGTGATCCTGATGTCAAACTCATTTTGAGAAAAAGAGCTCACTTTCCTGGGACCCCAGAGAGTTTAGCAGCCCCTTGCTCTCTACTGTGGCCTAACTCTATAGAGGTCATTTAGATGAGGATGTGGCAAGCCAGGCCTTATCCACGATACTATTTTTTTTGGTTAGAAATTAGTATCCCAGGAGAAGGGAGAATGCAGCTGATGGGGGCTGTCAATGACAGTAAAAGATCTGGAAGCACTGTTTGTTTGTCTTTTAGAGTATGTTCTCTTTCCTTTCCAAGATGCAAAAGCCGAGGGAGAAAATGACAAATACTCATGGATGCTGGTAGTCTTAAATGTCTAACTGATGTACTGTATCCTTGAAACTAATAATAAAATAAAATTTTAAAGAATCAAATCTAACATTTTGTTGGTCAAAACAGAATATAATGATACAATGTTTATAGTTTATTTCAAAACAACATGAGGTGGGAGGCCTGGATGGGATGTTAATGGGTAGGACTGGCCACGGGTTGGTGACTACTGGTGCTGGCTGATGGGTACACGAAGGGTTCTTTATACTATTCTGTCTACCTTTGTGAATGTTTGAAATCTTCTAATAAAAAGTAAAAACATATTTTAAAATGCTAGCATATTCTCTTCATGTTCTCTTCTGGCTGGCTCGAGACAAATTATTGATGCTAAAACCAGATCTACCGAAAGAATGTTCTCTTGTGAGGAATACGACAACTCAGCATTAAAAAAGTTCAAAGACTTCCACTACTTCGTTTATTGGTTCATATTTTTAATATGTTCAGAAGAAAAAAATGCCCTCAGTACGAATTTATCTTAAGTTTCAAAAACTAGTATCGGCTTGTTAAGACATCTTTCTAAAATTTATGATACTCTGATCAATTGATTAAAACAAAATTCGTATAAGACTTCATAAAAGTACACAGCAGTACACAGACTTCAAAACTTCCTCATTTGGAGACACCATGTCGTGTTATTACTGAGTCAATGGAGCAGTAAAAGGCAAGTATAGACAGTGCATCTGTTAATTGATCTGCTATTGCAGGGCCAGAGCTAAGATGCTCACTGATGGACAAAGAGCCTTCTTAAGATACAGTCTCTGTCCGACATTCTACTGCTCTTGCTGATCACCACAAGCACCTCCATCTTCCTCAGAGGAGCTCAGTCCATTGTGTAGAATCCACCTGTAGGGCTCTTACCATCGGGAAGTACCTGGGCATTTCCTGAGCTAAAATCAGGTTGGCCAACTCTATGCAGTGCGGAGAAGCCTGTGGAAGACAGCTGGGGACTGGTAGTACTGCTGTCAGACAGCTCAGGCCATTAGCTGGGAAAGGTCATGAAGGTTCCTGGGGGAAGCGGCTGAGGCAGGGCGTAAGGAAGGATTCCCTAGCATGGACTCTAAGGGAGGGACCGGGCAAAATCAGCAGCTGCGAGTGAATGGAACAGATTAGAGTTCTTTTAGATAACGAAGAGAGTGGTGCCAGAAAGAAGACATCAGGCTGGGTTTGTGTTTAGAGGGTGACAAAGTAGGGACAATGAGAATGAGATCTAAGAAAGGGAGAGAAGACCTAAAGGAATGCAGACAGCACAAGGCACTGGGACCGTTCCTGAGGGGATGCTGTCCCACTATCCTTCAATTACCATTTTGCTTTCTAAGAAGAAAAACAAGTCAGAAATTAGGGTTTAAATATAGTTCTCAAAAGGCAGTAAACCTGATGTGATAACTACTTTAAAAAAAGAAGCTAACTAAAAAAAAAAAAAGAAAGAAACTTTATTCCTACTCATCTAATTATATATTTTGAGAATGGTCTAAGAAGCTTGTTGGCAGAAACCAGGGGGAAGTAAGGCCTTCTGCCCAGATTCTCGCTCAGGAGCACGTGTGAGCCGTACCTTAACAATTTCCTCTCCGCTGACATGCCGCAGCCGCCCAAGGATGTCCATGATCCTGTCTGGAAAGGCCTTCCACTTGAGCAGAGCAAGGAGGTCCACTGGAAAGCAAGCGTGAAGGACAGTGAACCCCGCCTCTGCCAAGGACGAGGAACGCCCAGACCCTCCCGGCTACTGACAGGTGGGCTCTTGGGGGATCAGAAAGAGCTGCGAGCATGACAGCAGAAGCTTCAGTGCCAAGGTCAAGGCCAAAGACACATCTGTGAACTGTGCGTGTGCACTCTGGAGCTGCTAAAACCATGGGAAATCGCATGGGCTGCTACTGCCAAGTGACTCCTTTGACTCTGAATGAGAAGACTCCCCTCACTGTGGCATGACAGCAATAATTTCTGTGCCACTTAATGTACATGAGCAACATGGACCAGCGACTGAGGACAGGGAGGGCACCACCCTGTGGGCACCATCGCCTACCGTTCTGGGTGAGCTTGGTGGAGGAGAGCTGCGTGGAGATGAAGAAAGACTCTTTGGTGCTGCGCTGGAAGATGAGGCTGGAGGGGATGTTCGGGCAGCCGTTGTAGTCCTCTTTGCAGCAGGGCAGGCCCAGGTACAGAGCGTGGTTGTTAAACGTGCTGTTCTCATCGCACTGTAGGCAGAAGCGGAGAACACAGACTGTTTCCTGGTCCACGCCATGTAGAAACATCGAGTTCCGGGAGATTCCTGGCTGATTCCTGCCCTCTGTCCCAAAACTCCCCAGAACAGGTGACATGCCTTTTAAAGGGAATAGGGCGGGACATGTGGCCTCCACCCGGCGTGCAGGTGACGGCGGACAGAACCATGATCTCAAACAGCAGGTCTCAGGGTACACTAGCCAGGGCCACAGCGGCACGTAGGGGTTGGTAATGGATGTTCATGACTAGTGGAGCAGGAGGTGGGAAACAAAGGGCCTGCTGGCATTACTTATGGGGAGAAGACAAAAGCCTGCTGTCACCTGCCAGCACACGACCCTGGATCCTCTGGCCCGCCCGGGGCAAACCACCTAGCTGAGAACCACAGGCGAAAGTGGCCTCAGAGGAGGGAGGGAGGTGAGAGACAGCCAGGGCCCATACCTTGTACACATAGAGCTCGTGGATGTCATCGGAGAGAGTGGTGCCATCATCCCGCATCAGGGGTGAGAATGCAAAGCCAAAGAGCTTCTTTTCCCCTTTGTCCTTCGCTGCAATCAGAGCTGGTGTTAGTCGTTTCTGCTCCCCGCCCCCACTTTGCTTTTTAAATTAGAAATTCCCCTTGCGCTCATCACCTATGCCGTTTACTTCTTTGATCCTTACTTTCATTAATTAGGTAGCAACCTGACTGCAAGGACGAGGAGAAACATACTGGTCTGAGTTTCCGCTGACATCCCCGGCTACACAGGCTCTTTAGGCCCAGGCAGAAACCAAACTGCTGGTCTCGATAAGCCAGGGGCTCTCTAGGAAGCAGCTGAATACGTACGAAGGAACACCCAAAAAGAATGACAGTGACAACTGCCCAGCGTCCAGGTCAGACACTCAGAAGAACCAATACCATGATTTTGGACAACCACTGTCCAAAGAACAGCCTCTGGTGACATCCCATCTCTGAGTAGCCATTTCCTAACTTCTCATTTTCTGGCCCCACTAATAAGAACCCTCTCAACTCTGTTCCGGAGAAGGGAGACTTAGAGCGCTATCCGCAAAGGAACGTGGAGAGAGGGCCACTCACTGGAGCAGTGTCTGAACTCGAAGCGCAGGTGGGAGCCCCGGAACCGGTCGATGGGGATGGGCAGTTTGATAATTTCCCCCCAGCGAGGGCTGTTACTGTGGTAGAGGACGAAGGAGTGGTAGGAACTCCTGTTCGGCTCTCCTGAACCCAAGCTGATGCAATCCTGGAAGAGAGAAGCAAAGTAAGGTGTCATCTTCCTGCAGGGCGCCCCCGGATGTCCCTGTCACTAGGACACTTCACTTTCTCCTTGGTGTGGCTCTCATTTTCCCACCAGGCCACATCTATGAGGTGAGAAAATTCACTTAAATTCGCTTAAAGTCAACACTTTTGGAAACAGCGTGTAGACGGCATGAGGAGTCAGCAGTCCTAGCTCCTGTGTTCCCTGGGGCAGAGGCCACCGCACACAGTGCTCAGTGAACTGGGGGGCTGCTGAGGGTGCAACTGGGTCACTAAGGGAGGCCCTTCACCCTCACTAGGAAACAGTGAACTCCGTGGGACGAGTTAACTGTGCATGGCACTCATTCAGATGAGAAAAACAATTAAATTGTAAAGTGGTGAGAGCTTGTTTTCTAATCTTCCTTAGGCCAGCGCTGCATTGGCATTTTAGGTTGCCCTCAGCTGACTGTCCTCAGATACAAACACGATAGGCCAGATTTAACTTGACCCCGGTTCCCAAATACTGGCATGGAGATGCAGTCCCGGGACTGTCCGAGCCCGTTCCCTGGAGGACAGGCAGCTGCAGGCCACACACTCAGGAGCAGCCCCTGTCTGCACAGGGCTGGCGTGGACACCTGACGGCATTACATCTACTCTAACAGGCGTGTCCTTGAGGTGGGTTTTTAAAATGACAAATCGGTGTTTCTACCACCAAAGACATTCTCCTCTTTCTGGCTTTGGGAGATGATTTTGATGAATTTCATTTATCTTTTTCTTCTCTAAAATGTAGATGATTGTTCCTGTTCTGCCTACCTCGCAAAGCTGATGTCAACATACACAAGCGAGGTCTGTACAAGGCTGACTTGCCTTCTGCAAACAATGCCTTGTGATTTGCCAGGGACTTCACCTTGACATGACTAAGGAACAAAGTGACATACGGGCAAGAGAAAAACAGCACTTCACTTTTAATGAAGAGCGGCAGAGGGTCCTTGTAATGCACTGGCTGGAAGCAACCTTTTAGGGCCTGAGCCTGCTGTTCCTTGTCACGTAACTTGGTACCAGTAAGTGAGTACCTGAATCTCACCACTGACCAAAGAGCAAACGTAACTTCCTGTATTAGCTTAAGGAACAGAAGGAGAGGGACCCAAAAACAGTTACCCAAAGTAGGCAGCCCAGTGCTAGACTGAATAGCAGAAGCAACAGGCAGGACAGAGCCACGGGGAATAGGTCTACACTGGAGCAGGAAGGGTTCAGGTCAGATATGAGGAAGAATGTCTAACAGGCTGTTAAGTTGGTAGTCATTATCGAGCAGGCATCGGGTTTCCTTGAAGAGAGAAGGCAGAGGAGAATGCATGTGGGTGACCTGAGATCAGCCCTGCCTGAGGAGTGGGTCTCCACACAAAGTCCACGGAAGTATAGGATGAGTACAGGATCAGCCTCCATTCCAGACCGACAGGCAAGCCTTACCTTTAGGATTTCTCCATCTGCATAAAGCACATACATGGTCACTTCAATATTCTTTTGTACCCTCTTTCCCCCTCTCTCAAAATCCCCCTTCTCCAGGGTTAGGTACAGGTCATTGCGGATATCGCCTGTGGGGAGAGAAACGTCATATCTGCATGACCACAGAAGCCACGCTGTCCCATCTGCTTGGAGGACCAGGCTAGCAACTGGCTCCTCCAGGGCTCAGGTGGGCGCTCAGGGCATTCCAAGCTTGGTTAATAACGATGGACACCCTACCAAAACCAGTGGAGCAGCGCTCGGTTGTTCAGTCTTGTGCTCTCTAAGTCTGAATTCTGAAGGTGTTTCCCATAGCTTGCCCAGGGTGGGAAAAGGCTCGGCAGGGAAACTTCTCAGACTGCAGGTGACTGCTCAGGCCCTCTCCCTCCCGAAGAGCTGCAATCTAAGCCTCCCACAGAGGAAAGATCTTAGAATCAACAGGAATAACACTTATTTTAACCATGTATCTGTCTTAACTACTAATCCCTCCTCCTACCCCTAAAACAAAGTAGTTTCTTTTCCATAGGCTTTCTTTTTGCAGCCCTCAACCTTTCTGACTGAGAATATACTACTTCTTCTGTCCAGAAGTCTAGTTCCAAATCCCAGGGAGAGGTCCCTGGACCACCTGTCAGTTTTTCTTCTTTTTGTTGCAAGTGCTCTGGGAGCAGGTGACTCTCTAAAAACACAAGTGCTAAAGCACTGTGGTGACAACCTGTTGTGCTTTTGTTGCTTCCCTGTGCTCCGACTCCAGCCCACTTCGTCCATATCTGCTGCTTGAGACAGGCTGGCGAAGCTGAAACTACAAGCCCCAAACGACCTCAGTCATATCTGCCCTTTTCGGGGTGGCGGGGGAGGCGAGGGGGGTGGGATTGTCTGTTGGTGTATAAGAGCTTATTTAGGCTACTCTAAGCTTCTAAATCTGTCACATGAGTTCTAGTCACATTCTGAAAAAGGGCTTTTAACTTTCAAAAATGGCAAAGGACAATAGGTAGGGCCAAAGTGAAGATGTGTTAGCAACCTGAGGAAGTTGACTGCAAGGTGATAGAACAATTAACCTGTAAAGCAAGTGGATTCAAAAGCCAGCTGTTCTTTCTACTTCTTAGAAAACCTGGCTCATCTAAATACGCTCATTACTTGGAATCGCAATGATATAAACAGGTTTGGGTTTTGGTTAGTGAGTGAGCCGAGTGAGCCTTCTGGTTCGGTCGGATACGTGAGGACAGCCTCTTTTCTGCATTGACTACCAATGTACTTGTGGAGGCGTCTGAGGGTTTCTTTGCATGACACAGCAATAGGTCAAGACTGGCATATATCTTGGCTGTCTGGGATCTTCATGATCAGACTTTCCATTCTTCAGGTTGCTTTCCTATCCCAGGTAGCCATCATGGTTATCTGGTCACATAATGAAACTCTCAAAATACTTCGGCTCGGTGGGGAAAAGCAGCCCATGAAAAGCAATTAATTATTCTCTGACAGCCAGGAGAACTTTCCCTAATGTGTGAAAGCCATCTTGTTCCTCAAAGAAACAGCCCCGAGGCTACCATGAAGGGAAGGGGAAAATGGGCTCTGAAAATCACACACAAACGCAACAGCTAAGATGGCAGGACAGCCTTGACCATGACCGTCCTTGCAGTTACACGGACTTCCCTCTGGGGCTGAGCAAAGCCTCCAGTCTGAATTCTGATGAGTCTGGGACAGTAATCTATCTCTCTGGACGTCCCTGCTCGGGCCCTCCTAGCATGTCACTAACACAGCACTTAGAGGGGAAAGAAGGCAAGCGGAAGGAGAAGGGAAACTCACGTTTATCAGCTTGCTACTGTCGGGACAGAAGCTGAATAAAACTAGTCCTGAAAGTAAAATTCAAAATTAACAGAACTTTTATCATGGGTGACTGCTATTCGAATGGGATAAATCAGAGTTGGCTACACCTTGAATTTTTAACAATTGAAACAAGAGATTTCAGAGCCTTCTTCTGATAAAGACTTTTAGTTACACATTAGCTTTTCTATGGAATTTAAATAATTATTCAATTTCTAGGCTGATCTGGCATAAAGTGAACAGTCTAGAGTATTTGAATGCCTAAAGGATAGGTGCTTTGTTTAAATAGTACCCACGTTTAAACCAGCACTCTCTCGAAGTTATTCTCAAAATAATCCACATGACTTTTAAAAGCAGGTATTGGCAACCAGCACTACCCGGAATTCTAGCTTGTACAAACATTTTAAATTTCTGTGGCTCTATATACAAGTTAACCATGTTACAGTAAACATGTCCTTCAAATGAAACACCTCAAACTCTTCCTAGCCGTATATGATACAGAACACTAACACAAAACTGGGCGCTGTCCTGAATGTGGATAATGACAGAATTTGGTTTGTGCTGGTTTTACAGAGCAAGCTCAGTTTCTGGGCAGCTCCTCCAGGGCATTTTAAATCAAAATGCCAATTTTGAATGGAAGGACTGAGCTAGATATTCCTACAGTTTTCATTCTTTAAAAATTTTTCTATTTAAACAGAATGTCTTTGGTTGTCACCTAGCTGAGAAAATTTATCAACACAAGTAACTGCACTTCTGAGTTACAGACCGAAGCAGCTCAATTTCATCAGGTCTTTATGTGGAGAACAGACCTGCCTAGACCAGGGCTGTTCTGGGCCAGAACAGCTATTAGGCTGCCTGATGGGCTGCAATTTTGCACATTATGACCTCAATTTCAAAAAATGGCACTTTGTGATAGTTAATGTTGTTGAGGCCTTCTCGTCAAAAGCTCTCTAGGGAATCGTCTAAATTGAGCTCTCCACTAATTCTCCTGGAGAAAGGAGAAAACCTAAGAAGCCAGCGTCTGGGGCTCCCCGCTCTTCAGCTGTCCCTGTGCCTATTACACGTTCACAGAGCCTGCGGTGGAGCCATGCCTCTGGCTATGGCGCTGTCTCCAGGAGGCTCCTATAAACTTTGGCACCAACTGCCAGGAAGTTTTACCAGGAGAGGAACGAGGACAGGCACATTACAACAAGGAGGGAAAAGAAAAGGTCTGAGCAGTGGTTCTTGAGGTTAGTTTGCAGACCATTGCTGGGTGGCTGTATTTGAATCACCTAGGCACCTTCCACCCCATGAGATTCCAGTGGGACTTGGGGACATGTATTTTAAAAATCACCAGGTAATTCTGATGCTCTCCAGGATTTAACACCAGGGACCAGAACATGGGGATCTGTTGGGAAGACACTGATGAAATTTGGCTGGGGTTAGGGGCTGGGCAGCTCTTAGCGTGAAGAAGCTGCGAGGGCGATGGGAAGGGGAGGCTTTTCCTCAGGGAGTGGGTGCTGTTGAGGGCAGCCCTGCCCTCCTTTGTTAGGTGTCCTCTGCTCCCTAAGGCTGGCAGAGCGTCTACCAACATCAGCAATGCCTTACATTTCTTCGTGCTCAGCTGACATGCAACAGAGTTTCTTGAATGGAAAGATGAATGGATGAGGTGGTTCTTCTAAGAGGGCCTCAGAGTAAACTGTCTTTGTCCCTTGTGCAGCTTCACATAGTAGCCAGTGTCAGCTGTTTGTACAGACAAACAGCTACATGTCAGGGAACTAGGGACTCGAGTAGGCAGAGGTTGGCAAATTTTTTCTGTAAGAGACCAGATAGTAAATATTTCAGGCTCTGTGGGTCCTGTAGGTCTTGGTCTCATGTTCTTTGTTTTCAAAACACATTCTTAGCTAGCAGGTAGTACAAAGACAGGCTCTTGGCCTGTGGGCTATAGTTTGCCGACATCTGGCTTGGAGTGTTCACGTGTCAAAGACAGCTTTACACTGCAACTTCACATAAACAAATCCAGATTCCTTGAGGTCTACAGAAACGGCTGCTGGGAGGGAGCAAGGTAATGAACCTGAGGCCATCTTATCACGTCAGGGGTTGGTCTGAGACATTCTGGGCTCCTCACAGAATGAGAGGCCTTAGAAGCAATCGTGCTTTTCAGCTACTGGACACCTTAGGGAGCTGGGGAACACGTTGACGGAGTTGCGTCCAGCAGTGACAGAAAACTGCATGCTTCAGTGGCTCTGAGGACCCGCATGCTAGTATGACTCTGGAGAAGCAGCTCACATGTGTCTGTACTGCATGCTTCAGTGGCTCTGAGGACCCGCATGCTCTGGAGAAGCAGCTCACATGTGTCTGCGGGTCTCCCTGAGGGAAGTCTCCAGAGAGGTTTCGGGACCTCTGAGGCGCAGCTCAGGAACCAAAGCATCTGTTAGGAACATTCTCGCCAGATTCTCCAGCCTTACTGGAAGTTCTGGAGCCATGTGGTTCCGGTCTCAGCAGAAGTCTGTGCCAGGAGAAGTCCAGGACAGCCTGCACAGGTGTGGCCGCTCCGTCGTGTTTGGATTCTTTATTACATTCATGTTCCTTCTGTATAAATTACTCACTCCACATGTTAGGAGGCTCTGGGTTCAAGGTTAACAGTATTTAATACTACATTATTTATACCTCATCTACTTCTGGACAGGATTCGAAGGGGCTTCTGAGGATCATGCTCTTTTCCCTGAAAGCGATGTAAAACTAGGACTTGTTCCCAGCAGACGCAGTGGCCCGCTGGGGTGGCACTGATTCTTTCTGGGCAGGAGCGAAGTCTCCTGACAGCATTTGTGGAGATGGAGGGACGTTAGCAACCATACAACTTGGACAGTTGCAGGCATATAAGCAGTGTTTTATTTTGTAGTAGTTCTTATTTTGAAGAAGAGACCAAAAAAAAAAAAAAAAAATGATGACGACGACGATGACGACTCCTCTTAGGAGGACTTCTGTAGCTTATCTGAGAAAGACAGGTTCTTTATTTTCCAACCATGTCTTCAGTGTCACATGTCTATTGGTTTCTATTGTTACAAAGTCAGCGATGTTTTCTGCTCTAACAGGATGACAGGGATGGGCACAGTATGGTTGTTCTTTTCCTGGGCCAAGGATGTGATCTTTCAACCTGCTGTGGGACCAGATGTGGTCATTCTTAAATCATCCCTTAAAGGTACTGCCAAAGCCTCCTCATCTGATATGCAGACTGAACACAGTCCTATGAATCTACCTGTGATAAATACATTCCTCACTCCCCTTAAGGACAGCTTTCTTTCAAAAGTCACACCTCTGTGTGTCTGCCCTTTGTATGTATCCAGCAGAGTTGAAAAGAGAGGCTTTCTCTGCCTTTGTGATTCTTTGTAGCTTAGGATAAGCCTACTCATTCTCTTTTTTCATGGGAGTAGCTGATCTGTCTCATAAAAATCTTTTCCTGTAGCTTTACACCTAGCGGTTGTTCAGATTTTTAAAACATTCCAACGTGTCCTTAGCTTCCTCAGATCTTAATGAACATCGAAAGTAAAACAGTATTCTAGGTCGAGCTGGTAACTTCTCTTATGTCTTATCAGTTACCCCGAAAGGTGAGGCTGATGAAGGATTAATAATGTATATGACACCCCACCCCAGTATTGCAACATTCCATGAAACGAATGAAGATGGGAACAAAGCAGGCAAAAAGCAGACAGAACACACAAAAGCAGGAACTTACACCCAACTATCTTCATCTCTGCACCAGAAAGAAAGGGGCGAGAATGAGGGGACAGCACAGAGAGAAACAAGAACAATTAAGACAAACAGGAAAAGAGAATAAAACGTCACTTGCAGGTTGGTGATGAAGCATGCACTTTTTACCAGGGGTTAAAGCGAAGGACTGAGTGTATCCCTGAGCACGAGGGCAAGAATCAGAGGGTCCCCTCCGGGGACACCATGCCTGCATTGCCGCCTTCTAATGGGCCAGTTCGGGGAGACCTGGAGGGGAGCGAGACTTGTGCCAGGTCTGATTCAGAGAGGGGCAAAGCATCCCTAAAACGGGGTACTCTCCAGGACACGGTTCTCAGAGGGGGCCCCAAACCAGCAGCATCACCATCACCTGAGAACTTGTGAAAATGCGAATCGTAGGGTCCCGCCTCAATCTTCCTGCATCAGAAACTCTGGGGGTGGGCCCAGCAGTCTGTGATTCCCCAAGCCCTGCGGGTGACTGCGATTCAAACATGCTTCAGGAAAAATTTAGTTATCGACTAGAACATACTAAATCGAAGGGCAGATTTCTTCTGGCAAGATAGAAAACCATTTAACTAATACGAAACTTGGCCCATATCACCCACAGTAAATGATGACATAAAAAATTCAAGGCTTCGAAAACAAGTTAAAATGTTGTCATTTGCACAGAGCCATGACGGAACTCTGTATTGCCACTGACTCCAGGGAGCAGCCTTTGCGGGAAAGCTAAGGATTCGAGAGGGCTGTGGGAGGCGGCAGCGCATCCCCGCTGCCTCGGACATGGTCTAGAGACAGTACAGCCTCTTCTCAAGCAAGAGGTTTTAAATTGTCCCCTTTAGTTGACAATCTCTCGGCTGATCGTCTTCTCTAACGTTTCATTTGAGCTAATTCTGACAAGTGAGTCACTAGGAACGATGTTAACTTCAGCTTGTTCACCTGGAACACCTGTCTGGCCCTAGTCTTTCCTGCCCATCTTGAGAGGAGTAAAAGTGTGTTACACAGTTATTGGCTTTTGTCCTGAACTGAAGTGAGTTTGGAGGGTTAATATCTGCAGAAATATAACAAACCAACAAAAGGCTACGGGTGCTCGGTTTCAAAATTAGTCTTATATTCCCACATCTATTTGTTCTACTAATCTAGAAGTAAGGACCTTAGCTGCGGAACAGAGCAGGCCACCTCCTGTTCACAGCTATCACGTGGCAGGTACGTATGCACCCATGGAAAGCAACAGGAGACCATCAGAAAGACCTTTTAAAATATTATGTTGAATACTGGTGTGGCTAGAGCCTGTCTGAACGCTGGAGCTGCGGTCACAGCTCTGTAACTCAGAGCTATAAGTTCTGTCAATATGCTTTGACAAGGACCTGCCAGGGCCATCCTGACAAAAAAAAAGAAAAAAAACCTCTCCAAATGAGTGTTTGGTAGTTTCTGCCAAATGCTGGGTAGTTTTAAAAAAAGGATCACAGTTTATGAGTAATTCCAATTTTTACATTTACTCCAATTTCTCAGACTTAAGTGTTGAAATGCTCGCAGTTACTGACATAATTTCCTTGTTCATTTCCCATATGTCCATGTGTCAAGAAAAAGCTGCAACTTGGTCACACCAGCACTTTGAGGGCTAAGGGACGGCTGCAGCCACATACAATATTCCCACAGGTGAAGGGTGGACCAGCTACAGGTAGACAGGTGGCCAGGGCCGGGAGTCTCACTGGACTTCCTGCCACAGTCATGGTTTCCCAAGATAGGCTGACCACAGTGTAAAAGTCTTGCACACTTGCCCTGCCGCTCCAGCAGGACCTGCAGGCCAGGCCTGTCACCTCGCCCAAGGATAGCAAACCCACTCTGATGGTATCTTGGGGTGCATTTAGGGGGCTGTCAATTGTCAGCTCACAACTCTGAGTGGCCATCTGTGCAAAGAGCTCAGATAGAGGAGGAGACAGATTCTGCACAAAGGACTGCTTCTTGCCCGAGAACCAGACCTCGCTTTCGGCTTCAGCACTCGAAGGCAGCAGCATACTCGCTGCCGCAGCTGGGACCTCCCAGGACTGTAAATGTCTTGGCCTCGTGGGGCAAATCACACAACGATCCCTTAGCTCCCCAGGGGAGGGCATGCCCCCTAAGCTCAGCTTGCCTCACCAATGCCCAATGCGGCTGACTTCCACGATGACGTCTAGTGTACGCAGCGGTCCTTCATAAGCCTGTCTGCTAATGACACAGGGAGATGTGGTGGCCACGAAAAGGTCTCGTCCCACAGACCAGGTCTGGACAGTGTAACTCTTGAAATCGAAGTTTGCTTAAAAATATTTTTGACTGAAGCTTGCTCCTTTCTCTCTGCTCACTTGGTTTTAACTCCATGACTGTGTGAAGGCCAATAGAAAGGAAATATCCAAATCATAGAGAAACAAATTCTTAAAAGAAAGGAAGGATTTAAAATACATCTCTTAGAGTATATGAGGCCACCTCATGAGCCTGGCTATCTAATTAAAAAAAGATCACCAGATGAATTCCGGTAACCACCTATGCTTTCTTCCATGACACGAAGCCAGGGCCTACACCTGGCCTCCTCCTGGTAACCAGAGCCACAGAGGGCTGAGGATCAGTGCGAGGACACGGTGGAAGAAAGGTCCTGTGAAGGGTGTTGCGTTGACAGCAGACGGGAGCTTTCGTAAGCATAAAGTCTCCTTAGCATTTAAAGATAAGCGTGGAACCGCTTAGGCGGTCCTGTGTACACGAGCAGGCGAGGAAGGCTGTCCCCAGCAGCTTGCTCTGAATGCAGCATCTACGGAGAGGTACCGAAGGCCACAGAAGACAAGACTGCGCATAGTGCGGGAAGCCGGAGGGCAGTCAGAATGCGTCACACGGGCCTTCTCTATGCTCAGGCCACGCTTCCCTTTGGGTGTGTGCTGGCAAATATTTCCAACAAGAGGGTTTAGAGCACCGTGAAGAACCCCCCCGCAGGTGGTTTGCAGGGTGGGCACAATCAGTTCAGCCTAGCCTGGCGCGGCCCTTCTCAACAAAGGCGAGTAAGCTATTAGCGGAGCACTGAAACTCAGTGGACGGGCTGGGCTCACGCCCCTGCCATCCATCCAGATAATCAGCTGCTCGTCTGTTCTGATTTCCTCTCCTTGTTCGCATCTTCTCGGGTTGTCAGATCACTCACCATCCATCTGAGCCACCCCTCTGCCCTGCCTTCTCCCGAAAGCCCCCTGGCTATGACAGCCCGTCTGGACTCGCTTCTCCAGCTTTGCCTGCATCTGCCTGACTAGGAAACGTGAACCTGGGACGGACGTGCTGGAACCACACTGGGAGTCGGTGCATTCCCACCTCCTGCCCTGGTTTTCCGTCAGGTATCCAACGAGGAAGGTGAGACGGTTCCTGAGAAACTGGCCAGGTCGGACACAGTGCCTAATTTATACCATTTGCCTAATCCATTCTCTGCTATTCCTAACGGACTGGGCTCATCAGTACTACAGGCACCTACTTTGGTGTATTCTCCCCCTTCCAGAGGGAGTTCTGTGAGCTAATGCTCTTCTTCTAAGCAGCGTAACGGAAGAGAAGGGTATGAAAAGGCATCCCCATGAAGTTCCCTGTTGGTCGCTACCACCTAGCCCACACAGAGACAGCAAAGCACAGCTGCTGAGTTGTCACATTGCACTGGTAAATGTGATGTAGGGGCTTCTGGAAAAGAACAACTATCACCAAGAGCCGAAGGAGCTGCTGGCTGCGGACTGACTTCGGGTGCAGAGGCTTTTAATGGCCGCAGGAGTCCTCCACGGCAGTTTAGCACCTGCTCCTGAGATGAGCACTGGACTCTTGTGTTCCTAACCCTTCTCTCACCGCAGCCCCAAGAAGTTCTGCCTACCTGGCATGATGACATCAGGAAATCCCAATTTTCTTGTAATCGCCAATCCCCTGTTGAATATCATAGGGTTTTCTCTCCGAATCTGTTCCATGTCTCCTCGAAGAAGCTGCAGAGAAATGATAAGACCTGCAGAAACAAAAGCATTTTCTTCCTCAGAACCACACCCCGCCCTGTCTCAGACTCTGGGTTTCAGACCCTCCAGATGATCCCAGGGGCTTTGTTCAGAATTTGGGAGAATCTGTGATGTACCCAAGGTGATCTGGCTTCTGGCTCATTACTCGTACCCTAGGAGTTCTGCACAAAGTAAGAATCTCCTGGGACACACCCTCTCTCTTGTCCTCAAGGGTCCCCACTGCAGCCAACGGCTAGAAGGCTGCGAGGTCAAGTCTACATGGAGTTGGGAAGTGCCTCTAATGAGATGACCTGTTACAGGATGAGGAACTTAGGTGCTGATCTATAGGTCAGTGGGAAGCAGTCATTGGTCTAGAAACTTGGGAGTGGAGCAGAAAGTGAACATCTAGGACTTAGGGAAGGTACTATGGTAACTAGGACAATCAGAAGGGTGATGGCTAGAATGGAGACAAGTAACAAGCAGACTGCAGAGTTAAGAATGGTGAGGTGATGGCAGAAACCTCTCTTTCCATTGTTTCTTTTAATGTATTATTACCACCTCGCTTTTAAAATGTTCTCAATGTTTTAATTACATCACGTCCCAAGAACTTGTAGCCAAGGGCAGCTCTTTATAAATCAAGTAAATAAATAAAGCGAAGAACGCTATGAATACTGATGCGGATGGTAGTTTTCCAAATTGCTAGTAATTTTTCTATACTTTAAAAACAAGATTCCATTTGCTTCTTGCTGTCGCCTAGTTTTAGGAGAGGAATATGGACTCCCTTCCCGCTCCAGGCACACCGCATGGAGCTCCCTGGCAACCAGGCACATCCATAAGGAAAACAGCAGTCGCTTAAAAATAGTGAGAGGCCTGTGGACCCCCATGCTACGGAGTTTGAGAGGAATGAGGTGCTCCCAGCCGAGGGTCTCAAACTTTGCAACCCCTGGTGTGTAGCTGCTCTGAGGACCCTCCTAGGTGAGTATCTGCCGATGCCGAGAGAGGATAAAAAGTTCATCTCCACAACGCTGGAAACTGCCATGCCTTGCAGTGGCTCTACACTGTCATTTAGGGCCAACTTTTTGTTTACAACAAGTCTATGAGAGTTAAAACAAAGAAGTTACGTAAAGGAGATTATGAAATAATTTAAAGGGAAAAATTGTCAGGAAAAACATGATTCAATGTAAATCCGAGAGCTATTTTCAAGGGTGTATAAAAGTTCATAGGCTCTTAAATAGTGTTTCTAATTTAATCAAGCAATTAATATTCGATTTAGAAAACAATCTTTCTAATGTGTAGAACTGCACCAAGATTTAGACAGAAATTATTTAAACAGAGTTTTAAAAGAAAGGGAATGAAAAGGAAAAGAAGTTGAGCTAAGGTGAAAGCTGCTTTGAAATAAAGATCTTTTATTCTAGCTCTGGAATGATACTGGCAGACTAGTCACTGAATCTTGTTAAGTGTCAGGCTTTCCTGGGGACAGGAATAGAAAAAGTAATATTAATATTTGTCTCTCTTGGGGGGCTGGGTGTGTATCTTATTCAGGAAAACACAGACTTCACAACGTGACAGACCCTGCAATTTTTCTGTTCACTCTGGATTTAAATTGGAACTCGAGTTATATCTATCAAAGCGCATGGAACACATCATAGAAAGAACAGAAAACGTTATTTTGGTTGGAAGTAATTACGGAAGATCTCGAATTATCACAAAAAGAAACAGTAGAGAGTGGCCGGGTGGGAGACATGTCTGCAGGGAACTGAACGTTACATGCGGCAACTGATCGGCACAGATCGAGTGAGGTGTGCGATCAGCACCGCAGATGCAACACAAAGCTGTCTAGCCAGAGAAGTGCGTCACCGTGGCTGGCACTGGGGGCGGAATACTTGGCGCTGGACTTGCGGATGATGTTCTCGTGGGTCTGGGACCACTCGCTCTCGTTGTTGCACCTGCAACAGAAGGACAGGCGTGACGACTCCCGAGGGTCTTACCCATCTGGAACTTCCAACTCGCTTCCTAAAAGAAATGAATGTATAGTCCCCTAAATTAGACAAGGCTCATTTTCTGTTAAGGCACACAGAAGACCCACACTTTGGGAAAGAACAGAAACTCTAAAATGAATCTCTACAGATACCTTTTAAGTGGCTAAATGTCCTCTTCCCTGAAGTAGTGCTCTCCCACCTGACGCTTTTTTCTTTTCTAGTTCCTTACACACATGAGCGCACACGAAACAAACAACAAAAAACGAGGCTCCAGAGGAAAGTTCCTGATGGAGGAAGAGAAGAGTTCCTCTTGACAAGTCCTATCTTTCGAAAGCGCCATGCCTGGTGCTGGCTTTATTCTGTTATTTAGCTGTCATCATATTGGCTACAGAGGAAAATCCTGCTAAGCTCAGGACAATGTGGATATTCGCTTGTGGGTGTGCTTCGGCCAGACCGAAATAAAAAGAAAAGTTTGGGAGGTTAGTGGGTTTGCTTCACTGTGAAATCCTCTGCAGTTGGGAAAGAGGACTTAGCAGAGAAGTCTGGAGGCCTAAATATCTCAGAATAAATGTCTTTCCTAGGGACTCTGGGATTGGGACAAGAAAGAATGAAGGAACAACACTGCACCTCGGTTAATTTATGACATTTTAGGGTCTTGCCCCCTGAAGGGCAATTCCAAGGGCTGCGAACACACAACCACTTGGTATGGCCTAGAGACTCGGAATTCCGCCCCGTGATGTAGATACCTCAATGAAACAACTGGAATGAGGTTATGGTCACCTCTTGAAAACGCCACATGACACTGGCAGTCCCCAGTGCCCTGGCCCCACCCCTCCCCCTACTGGATAGGGAGGTATGGACCCAATGACCCCACGCACAAAGAAAAACCCATAGGACCTTTCCATGGTTACTCAGAAATGTGTGGTCCGGTACAGCTGCTCCCAAGAGGAAACCTCAGTAAGAGCAGTGCCATGTGCCACCGAGCAGTGGCAAGGACAACAGGTTTCTAAGAAAAAGAGTGCGTGTAGAGCCATTCAGAGATGGACGTTGGTCACAGTTTACTTCTGTTACTCAACCAGAGGCTCTTCACACTCCTCGATCAGGACTAGTAAACCTCACCTGCTCAGAGGTGTCGCTAAGAATTGTCGAAGATGAGGTTCTCAGAGTCCAGAGCTGTGTGGATAACTTCCCACTTGTGAGGAAGAATTCCTTCCAAAGGAAGGGAAGATCATTCGTTAAAATGATCACTTATGACTTAGCAACTCAGTTGGAAAGGAAAAGTGAGAGGTGCTGGCAGCGGCGTATCCAGCCCTTCCCGTCTGACGTGCACTGTCTCGTCTCTTCCGAGCAGTCAATACTTCGGAGAAGCACCCAGCCAGTGAGGATTCAAGGACTTGTCTGTCAGGTTTTGGGTTTTTTTTTTGTCACTTTCTAGATTTACAAGCTCAGTAGTTACTTTCTTTAATTGAGATCTGACTACAGTTTGTCATAAATAACATAGTCGCCCCTCTCATTTCAAAAGAAGAGTCTTGAAAATTAACTCCCTCCCTCCAACAGACGGTGTCATTTTAGTCCTCACTGGTTCCTTGGCAGCACAGATGCAGTGCTTCGTTGACCACATCGTGCGTTATTTCACTCACATGTACCCTTCCAGCCAAGACACACACAAGTCAGATGCCAGACGATGGACGGCTCGTCCCTGTCACTGCTCTCCCACTGCACACCCCTTATTATACAGTGGCCTTCATGGCTCTACCTTCAGCCCACTTCCTTCTTATCTACTAGCTTTCCTGGGCAACCCCACCTACTCCTACAGTTTCGACCACCGCCAGAAGCTGCCAAGCTGCGAAGCAGTGTCTCCAGCCCAGACTCATCCCTAATCTCCTGACATACATGGCTACAAGAGAGCTGCTGTCATCTCCCCCCAACCCGTCTGCTCCCAGAGACTCCCTCTCACTGAGCGGCACCCACTTGTTCACTAAACCAGAACCCTTCCAGCTGTCAGCATGTTCTGGAGATTTTTCTATCTTAAAATCTGTCATATCTGACCTGTCTTCATGGCCTTGGTTCAGCCATGATCGGCTCTCCTCTGGACCAGTGTAATTGCCTCCCATCTGGCCTTTCAAACATCGCCCTTTCCAGAATGCCAGGAGGAGCTACTCAAATCATCTGAAACTAAGTGGAGGCTGTATCATCAGCATATTTTAACCAATCGCTAGGATATTTTATAAGGAAAAATGATAAATGTAAGCATTTATTAAATAATCAAATGAGTTGTGATTATAATGAGGCATGATTGTTATATACAAGCAAATTAATATTTAGAGTGTGATTACTGATGTCGATAGTTTGTTCTCAATCATCAGGCCCACGAGAGCTCGTGATCTAAACAGGTGTGTGTGCCTCTGCGGCAACCCAGCCCCACACAGAGGTGAGCGCAGGCGATGGAGCGGTACGTCCACCACCACCACGTGTCCAGGGACTTTACTCAAGGAATACGACAGGGCAAGAGGGTTTGGTTTTCTCCGTGGAGCTCCAGGCATTCAGAACCACAAGAGCAGGTTCTGCTCAAAAAAGAGAATCACAACATTTCTCATGCTGTGTACATTACATTAGTACATTACTCAAGTACTATCTCCTTATCTTCTTATTTTTTAATTATTTAAAAAATTTTCAATTACAGTTGACGTTCAGTATTATTTTATATTAGTTTCAGGTGTACAGCACAGTGGTTAGACGTTTACATAATTTACGAAGTGATCCCCTGATAAGCCTGGTGTCCAGCTGACGCCATCGGGAGCTGTTACGATATTACCGACCATATTCCCTGGGCTGTACGTCATGTCCCCGTGACTATTTCCTAACTACCGATTTGTACTTCTTAATACCTCATCTTGACCTCTGTGTTTCTGATGGGTATTCCCCCACCTTCTCATCTTTTCCCAAAGTGGGCGATCCCTAAAAGTATTTAAGAAATGTTAAAGGGTTAACTGTAAGACCTTTGAGTTTGCATTTTTAGAAGGGTGCCTACTATAGGTAGGTAACGATTGGGGTATTTTCCCATATTTTCTTTCACTTAATTCTCATAACCCTATGATAGGTATTATCACGTTCATTTTACAGATGAGGAGAGTGAGGTGGAGCTGGAGTTGAAACATACATCTGCCTGGTCCCGAAAGCAGGGAGGGGGAGGGGAGAGAGGGAGGCCGCAGAGGACAGTAACCCAAAACATCCTGCTCCTGCACCAGGCTGAGGATGTCTCCCTGACATCAACCAGCATGCCCATTTTGTCTCATTTCACCTAACTGCTATTGCTGTCTTGACTCTGGCTCAAAACTTAATTTAGTGCAAATACTGCATATTAAAATTCTTTCTCTTTGGGTGTGACCTGCTTTATTTTGGCCTTTATTTGACCGAAAGTCCTAATAAGCTAGAAAACAGGCAAGAGCCTACAGATCTAGGAGCCCTACTTACGCTGACTACGTTCGTGCAGGTTCACGCAGTCCTTACTTGCAGGGCAAGACAGAGTAACATCAAGAGGGATGAAGAAAAACAGCACACATTTCTTTACAAATGGCCCAACTGAACAGTCTTTGAAACCAAGCTGACATAAATCAACCAATCTGATTCATTGTGATGATGGTCCAAGAGATACTGTCTTTTTATTTATGAAAAAATGTAAGCCATTTTTATTTTACAACTTATACGTAAGATGGAAAAATTCGAAAGAGAGACAAATGGCATATATATAATTATAGAGCTTTAGCAGGAATCCTTATTTTTACTCCTTCTCTTTCCAAGTGGTAAAAGCATTTCTTCTGGGAGAGACAGTTATGCGTCTCCTATCACTTCCTGGGAGGAGTCACTCCTTTGGCCAGTGCATCCAGGTGAAGGGCCGGGCATGAACACCTCAAGGTCTCCCTCTTCTTTCTCTGGGGACCAACCTGTTTGCAGAGAGCACACGACCTCTGCAACACCAGGCTCTACGCTGATGGTGACCTTAAAACCTTTCTAATTCAGGGTTCACGTCAGTCACGGCTATAGTGGGCTGAATGGTGCCCCCCCTAAGACATGTCCATGTCCTAATCCCTGGAACCTGCGAACGTGACCTGACTTGGAAAAAGGATCTTTGCAAGTGTCATTAAGAGTCTTGAGATGAGACAATCATCCTGGATTATCTGGATGAGCCTAAGTTCAATGACGAATGTCCTTAGAGAAAGGCGAAGGGAGATTTAAGACAGAAGAGACAGAAGACGAGAAAGCAACGTGACCAGAAGAGAGTGGTGTGACCAAGCCCCAAGCCAAGGCATGCTAAGTAATATAAAGAGCATATTTTACTCTAGAGCTTCCAGAAGGAATGTTGTTCTCCTGGCATCTTGACTTCTGGCCTCCAGAAGGGGGAAATAAATTTCTGTTGTTTTAAACCACCGCATTTGCAGTAATCTGTTACAGTAGTCACAGGAAATAAATATACAAGTTCATGTGCCTCATAGATCTAAACATGATCTCAAATTTAAGTTTTTTTGGTAATAAAGGTGACACGTTTATATATACTCCTCACATATATACACATCATAAATTTAGATCTCCACCACTCTATACCGTATATCCATTTTTACCTATACCTGCTTAACATTCTGGTCTCAGAAGCAATCTACTGTCATCTTAACTAAACCAAACTACAACAAACAGCATTTTATTCTTAGTACTAAGCTGACATTGTTAAATAATTGGGGTGAAGGCTGACCTTTGTCAGGTATCTTTTTCGATATCAGGATTGTATGGTCCCCACCCCCCATGACTAATATTATGTATCATATGCTAATTGCACTGTGATCAGAGAGTGTGACTTATGCCTTGTAGAATTTATGGAATATTTTCTACAAGTAATTTCTGTAAATGTTCCATGGGCACTGGAAAAGATATATTCTGTTTACTGGACAGAAAATTAGTTTAGAGCTGGGAGGATCATATTCCCTGGTGATCTAGGACAGGTGTCCCCAACTCCTGGGCCGCATTCTGGTACAGGTCAGTGGCCTGTTAGGAACGATGCCACACAGTAGCAGGTGAGCGGCGGGCAGGTGAGCGAAGCTTCATCTGTATTTGCGGCTGCTCCCCAGCGCCAGCATCACCGCCTCAGCTCCATCTCAGATCCATGGGCATTAGAGTCTCATAAGAGTACCAGTCCTTGGTGTCAAAAAAGGTTGGGGACCGCTGTATTAGATGGTATGCCGATTATTTGAGTGTATCTCATTTCCCATACCACTGGTCTTCACATTTATTTTTCCACCTCTTTCCTGTTGATTTACTAGTTCATATGGACTCTTTTTGTCTCTTTCTTAGATTACCTCATTCTTTTTTTTCTATTTTGCAGATGAAAACTGAAGTTCAGGAAATCAGGGTGATTTTTCCAAAGTTCACAGCTTCTATCTACCTATCATCTTACTGATCTATCTAATAGATAAAAAATTACCTATTTTAAAAAAACAAGCTGGGACCATCCATGCTACTGGCGTATTTGTAAGTTGGCTAACAAAGTTGTCTCATGAAGGCAGCTCTGCGTCTGTCACCCGTAGGGCCACCGTTCTTTCACCTCACTCTTCCTGGAGCAGCAGCAGAACAGAAACGAAGGGGCAGAGAACACGGATGTGGTCCAATCCTGTGGCAGAGAACACCTGGGACCTCGTGTGCCGACACTTAGAGCCATGTCAGCGACTCCGGTCATGAGCCTCGCACCTCTGCACGAACAGGAGTCACCCTGAGCTGACTTTCTTTACGCTGGCTCATTACTTAATGAGTTCTGTTTTGTAGCGGCACTAACACGTGAACAGAGCCGACTGGGCACTGATGCTAGAGACAGTGGGCACTGAAAGTCAAAACAGAGCAGTTCCATGTGCACAGACCTACTGCATTTGAGTCTTCCTTGTGTGGCCTGAGCAAATATTTGGTGCAGATGCTCAAAAATACACCTGAACAACTGATAATGGTCCTGGGTGGGTGATGATCTATGGAAAATTGGGAAGTCCTAGGCCAGAAAAGAGAAATAGGAGCTACTTCCTTACCTGACCTGCAAGTGAAAAGAAGTATTTTCATTTAAAGTTATATATATAAAAAGACCTGGGCATTCTCTTCTCTGTACCAAAATAAAGATGGTCGAATGGCCCTCTACCTGCTCAAGAATGAGTTCTCATAAGAATAGCTCCTAAACCAGTACTCTCAACTTAAGGCAGTTTCCCAGATGAGATGGCTATGTAACAAAGATCTTGATCTTGAAGGCAGTGTTCCAAGGAAAGGCCTGTGTCTACCGCCAAGTAGGAGCGCTTCCCTTCCAGTCATCACTTACAGAAGATGTTGCCACCTTGTGTTTCCATCCTCACAGAGCCTTCCATGTATGGGGCATTCTCTGCATCCCTTTATTTTGAATATCATAGCACTATTTGGGTAAGTCACATTAGCCTGAAATAACCTCAAGAAATGAGAGTTTCAGATGCTTACAAAGTTTATCTGACAGATTGGTTAAAAAATTTTCTTAAAGAGCAAAACTACACAGGTTTAGTAATTATCCTTGGGTGCGACTTCCAAATTGAAGTGCTGGATGTTATTCTAAAACTCACCTTAAAAAGCTGCATAGTAAGTAGCCGAAACATTAAGGTCACATATATGGGCCTTGGGGACAAATGAAAACACAGAAACATCAAATGTCCAGATGTTTGACAAAAAGGCAGTTGGGCCTTAAGGTGAATTTCCAGTGAAAGCATTATCAAGGATCCAAATAGTGATGTGTCAAAGCCAAGCTGATGAAAGTGAAAATCATGTACCTTGGAAAACTGTGCCAAGATGACTCAGAAAGTGGCTTAAGTGATGACAAAGACCTGATGGCATGATGGCATATGAAGAATTTGGATAAAATCTTCTCATAACATGTGAGAGTGGGGGAAAAGCACTCTTTTTCACCGTTTTATATAACATCTGATTAAGTAAATAATGGGTAATTCACATTTTCTACAATATGATTTAAAATATAACTAAAGTGATAAATTTAAATTTCAAAGTAGTCATCTATTTCATTAGACTTGGCCTAAAAATGTTTCTTTGCACTTTCTCGTGACGTTGGAGAACGGGCATCACATGGCTCGGAAACATCCTGTATTTCGTTGCGTGCGTGATTTGGGACACCCCTCCACTCCAGCCCACGGTAGTTCTAGCTCCCTGGCATTCCTCTCCTTTCATGTCCTAGGCTCCAGGTTCAACAAGCCCTGGGCCTGCTTGTGACTCCTGCCAAGAAGACACATCTATCCCAGACTGAACTACACATACTCGCTATTTATTTGCGATTTTTAAGGCTTTTGGCTCATTAGGAAGCAACCTACTTTTCATGCCTCGGCTTCTTGCTGAAATTGTCTTAAAAGGAATGTGCTGCCTTCCCATACACACACGATATTAAATGGCATCTATAAAGCCAGAGCGGTGGCCATGGCAAGAAAAATACAGAAGCTTGAATCTTCTCTATTTGAGGCTGATTCTGAATGATGGAAGAAATGATGAGAATGTCAACAACTAATAAGATATTTTGCCAATTCACTGACTAAAGCTATACAAGAGGGTTTTATCCTTGCAAAATCCTGCCCTAGCAAAGGCAAAAGCGTTATCAGTAGCAATTAGTAAATATATTAAGCCTCCATTTCAATCTAACAAACATGTCCCCTGAAACTTACTGGAAAATACTGCTTCTCCTGAGGGCTAGGTTCACTGTGCTGATGTGGATTTAAAACACTAATCCTAGAGGAATTCCATACTGCACGGAAATGCGATTTCACAAACATGTAGTTGGAAATCTGTTTGAAAGTCTGTTAATATTTTCAAGTGGAAAAATTATCCTACATTTTAACTCTATTAGTCCTTCAAAAAATTTATTTTAAACTATTTTCTCTATAAAAACAGTGTTCTTTGGCTTTCTAGAACTGATATATTAGACACGGCTCATAGGAAAAAGCTAAGAAAAAGCTACACACGAATCCCATTACTTGCAAAGTGACACGTTGGTACTGAAAGCTGTTGTTTTAGAAGCAATTAGGCCAATTAAGCCTGACAGCATGATTTCAAGAGGGATGCTGTGCGGGCCCCTATCCACAATGAGAATTTGCACTGAAGCAAGGAACAGGTGATACATGCAAAGAGATACAAATCTTGAGTGCTATCTATAAAGCTCTTGCCCTTGGAAAGGACAGAGTGAAGTAAGATGATGATGAGTTTGGATTTCTGCTTAGTTTTTTTCAAAATGAGGAAGGTGTATCAAGAAGCTGGCCCTACCATCCAACAGTGAAGAGATCTGGTAGTTGGAGAAAGTCTGACTGACGCATAAAGGGAAGAGAAAATCCACAGAAATTTCCTTTGTAAGTTACTATTTCCAAAGGAAGATCCTCATTCTATTAAGTATGGAACTATGAACAGAGCTTAAGGCAAAATGGATAATAAGAAGATATAGGCTATTATTTTTAAATTAATAAAATGTGGTTGATTATACAGAGGCCCAAGGTAAGTATAATTGTGAATTAAGTTCATTTCATGCCTGAATCAGATAGAATATACAGAAATATATCCATATAATATTGTAGTGAGGATATATTAACATAGTGATTGACAGTATTAGATTTAATTTGAAAACACGATATTGGGTTAAAAACAAAAGAGGACAGATTAAAAAACATATTCTCACAGAAAGACACTTGCTTTATTTAAAAACTCTCCAAACTCACCATTGATCATGTTTTCACTGCCACTATTCACACCTAAGTCTCTAGAAACAAAGATGGACACTAAGCCTGGATTTTGTTTCTTTTTTTCCTCATTTCTTTTTTCTACTGCTTAACAAGAGTGAGGAGGAGAGGCACTGCTTCTGCAAGGCAGGTCCCTTGCCCAATGAACACCAAAAATAACACCTGCCTAGCTGGATGCGACTTATAGATCATGGTGGCAGAAGTGAAGAGTGAAACCTCAGCTCCTCAGAAAAACGGGCTTTTCTTCAAAGAGAGGGCAACGTGACTCGTGCTCACTCTTCGAAGCAATCTGCATTGGGAGTCAGCTCAGTTACGATAGCTGGTGGGCAAGCATTAGATACAGAAGACGCTCATATTCAAAACACATGAGAAATTACATTATTGGCTTTTCTGTAAATATATAATAAGATTAGTTAACCCTGGCTAGAAGAGGAAATGTGTACTACCAGGATGTTACTTTAGAACAAAAGGTTCCAAATGCAGCTGCTTCAGAATCACCAGGGGAAATTATCAGAAATATAGCTGCCTGAATCCCATCCCAAACCTAGATCAAAATCTGCATTTTCAAAAAAATCCCACATATCCCAATGATTCTGTGTCCCACAAAGCTTGATAAATGCTGCTCTTGAGGACAGTGCTGCAATGTCTTATACTACAAATCACTAAAATTTCTGATGTCCATTACTCACGTGTAAACCTTAAGAACAAAATCCTTTTCTTCCTTCAATTCTGTGAGAGACTGTAGGACATCCAGGATGCTTAGGACCGCACAGCCGTATGGTCGTCGGTAATGCAGGTGAGCAGGGCCCTTCTTTGAGTCATTGAGGAGCATCCGGCCTACGGCACAGCAGGAAACACCAGTCAGACCGAGAACTCCATGCTCCTCTCCAGCATCCCTGATTATCATCCAAGGAAGCTAGAGCTATAGGCAACTTAGAGATGCTCCAAATTGGAAGACTAACTTAGGACTGAATGGAGCCATCCGAGGACGCAAGGATCTCCACGTGGAGGAAGGCCAAACAGGCCTCTGGCCAGGGCTCTTCCCCCGCATCACCCTCCATCAGTCATCCTTATGACCCACCTCAACACGAAGGTCCATTCGTTAATCATATGAGAATAAAATAGTAGTTTCGTGAATTTCTTAGAAAAACCAGTGTGCTAATAGATTTAAACTTCATAGGCGTAGTAAGGATACAAAGTTTAGTATTTTAGCTGCCAGGTAAAAAGTATGTATGCACAGATAAGGAGGACAATGTGTTACTCTTCCAACCAAATCCTGCTGTCCAAGCTGCTCATATACCACTACGGGAGCGAGAGCCATCTCCAGAAGTGGACGGGACCTCACTCTCCCCGTTTCCCAAGGCTGTGCCTACAGTGGCAAGAGGACTTCCCAATGCAAAACTGGAGCCTCGACAAATGCTTTATGAAGTAAAGCAAAACAAAAAATGAAAGAAAGGGAAAAGCTGTTTTGTTGGCAAAGGATTAGAACATCCTCTTTGAAAAATGTGGAACATCTGCCAGAATCCAAACCTAAGAAGGAAGACTTGGGTAGTCACAGCCCCCCAAATTATATCATAAACTTGAAATAAGGCTAGGCAAACCTCCACAGAACATTAGCAAAAATCCCCTTTTCATCTTGGGTGAGGAAAAATGAGATGCCATCCATCTACTGCAGTAAGAACAATAACTCTAAGTGTGGGAAATTGCGCAGATATATACTTCTGAGTACAAAACACAGCAAAGGGCGTTCACCACCTGTTAGGTCGGTGACGACAGCCACCTGCTATAAGGTCTCTGTGGCAGAGGGCTGATAGAGAGACAGGGCACTTGTGATGAAGAGAATGCCAAAAGCAGACCGTTTGAAATAAAGAGTTTGGGTCCAAAACCAAATAGGGAGCAGAAGATTTCAAGTGAAAAAATGTATTTATTTATATCCAATTCAGCTACCAGAGCAGCTGAGCTTACTAAGGTAGAGCTCGAATGCGATCTGGAATCTAATGCCAAAGGGCTGGGGAGAAGAACAAGCTCACACACAGTAGATACTCATCCCAAGTTGGGTTGGTCTTAGTCATGTGAATGGATAAGGTGGACAGTACCTATTCGTATCACATGGGCAACTATATACAAATCTCTCTTCATATCTTTGCTGCTCAGATCCTAAGAAAAGAGAAAAATAATAAGTTAATTAAGGCAATGAATATAGAGAAAATAATTCAAATTTCAATCTGAACCTCATAATGGTTTGCTTTTGTCACTTTTAGCATATGTGATAGGTGGGGAAGGAGGGTTAAGGCACATAGCAATTTAGTGTTTATGATTCCTGCAGTAAAAGTCTAGATATCTTATATGCCTTTGGAAGTTTATTTTATTGACACTTTTCGAGCTCTTATTTGGAACACCTGACAAATAAGTACAAGAGCTCTCACGTTAGAAATCTTCATGATATTGCCTTATCCATCCATATTTATTCTAACATCACATGAAAACACTGTGTAATGACAGAAATGTTCAAGGCAGAAAAAAATGGGAAAACACCAAAAAGCTCACTAATGAGTGAAATTCTAAAAGCTTATTCTTTACTAATTTTATACTTATTCCGCTGTCCACAAATGATTATTACACATTAGACATGTGCCCTTGAAAAGAGATTAACTTGGTTTTAGTGAAACCTCAATAATTTTATCTTTCTAAATTTAGATACATACCACGTGTCTTTAAGTATAAAGCTAAAAATAATGTTATCTGGAAAATTTTAATGGCTTCCTTAAGTAAACAAATCTGATCCAGAATCAGAAAATTTTAAAACTAGAGTTATGAAAAATAATTTTATTCATTAAATTACTTATGTTTAGAACATTTTAAATGTTTACTTAGGAGTACTTTACTTAACACAATATAATTGAAGTAATAAAACTTCCTTTAATATATATTCTGTTTCAGTCATTTCACAAGGTCATCAACTCACTGCTCACTCCCAGCTGCTGCTGTGAATTAATGACAGCTGGTGGAGTGACCTCTGTCCTTAATGGGACAGGCTCCCACGAGTTCCCTTTTGTTTCTAGGAAAAGGTCCCTTAGTTCCATTTCCTTACAATCGTTCCTCTTTTGATTGGTCCCAATGCTTGTCTCTCCTCAGTGAAGCAGGAAAAGGGACAACCCAGTGGCAGTCATGACTTTGAATGAACTTTGACATCCAGAGTCTCTATGTTTGCTTTATTTTTATACCCTGTTGCAGGATTAGGACTGGGATGAGACAAGTGAGCAAGGCATCTGAGTTGCAAAACGCGAGGTCTCACTCTCAGAGCTCTCTGCTCTGCTTGCCGCCCCCTGGTCCCAGCTCCGCCTGGCAGAGCGGACCTGAACACATGAAAGGAAAGAGACTTTACAAAGTAAAGTGCAGAGGTAAAACCGAAACTTTTAGATTCGAGATGGTTGAAATATTTTGCCAAATTCTTGATGGAATAATAAAATATGCTGACAATGATATAGGTAACCAACTAATTTAACATAAATTGGAATATCTGGTATCACAGATATATATTTTTACATGAAAGTTATCGTTTGATATGAAAAAGGGTGTTTGAGGCTCCATTTCACTAATCCTTTTAATTTAGAAATGGAATTTAAAATTATGTCTTCGAAATTGCACTGTATTTTGACACTTGTTAAGTGTCATCGCTACTAAATAATACATACAAATTGAAAAACAGATTACCATTTTTATGTGCTTTTGGAGATTGAAATGTGCCTATTACTGAAGGATATTGACATGTTTGACACATTTTAAAGTGAAATGCTTCCTTCTGCATAGCTCAGATTATGTTAATCCAAACTATCAAATGACCACTATAATTATCAATCTTAATAGACCTAGAAAATTCAAGCCAATTACCAAAGATGACCAAACACCAATCTACGGGTTGTACACAAGAGCATGGGACTTCTCCCTTGTCTCTGTCTGAGTGAATAAAAAGAAGGAGCCTTAAATATAATTTATGGTATTTTCTAAGTGGCTAGGTGAAGGCTCTTTCTGATCATGTTTCACGTGTTACCCATAACTCTCTGTAGTATTTATTTATATTTATTGTGGTGTCAATAAACATAAGATGATAATAATCAGTGCAAGAAAGTATATTAAATAAAATTATTATATGTGAGTCTCACATAATGTCAATGTCAAATTTTAATGTTTAAGTTATCTTACCAAATATCAGTGCATGGTTAAACACAGTTACAATAGAGTCATTAAACTTATATTCTTCAAAACTAAGTACCAAATACGGCTATCCATATCAAAATACTCACAAAATCTGTAAAATCAAGATGGGAAGAAGAATGACTCACCCACCATTCATCTGGTGAGCAAGGTGTGAATTTAGGTTTACTCACTGGACCATACCCTCCAATTCTACATAGTCAGAAGCTGGTTCTCAACTGCACTGTGGGTAGAGAGGGCAGTGACTCAGGGCTCAACATCTTAGACTCAATTATTAACGTTCCATTTGAAATATGGGAAAGTCAGCTCACTTCCCTGTGCTTGGGACTGCCCTTTTTCTGTAGAGATTATGAAATTTACAAATATAAAACAAAGCCAATTTAATCATACTTGTGATGAAGAAAAGGAGGCAATATTTTAATTCGTGATGTTATTACACTAATAATCAGATTCATTCTTCATTCCCAGAAACCGCTACCTAAAATTTTATTTTGAAATGCAAAAGAGTATAAATAAATGTAGAACATATAATGCCAACTAATGCAGAGAAAACAAGACAAGTTCATTCTCTGAGTTGGTCACTCAAATACAATAAAAAATAAACATATATTCATTTATTTATGTATCAAATCATCACTGTGGCCTTAATATTCGCCAGGCACCATGTGCGAGGCCCTGACGTCCAGTAATGAGTAAATACACACATATGCTCTCACACGCTCACACACACAGTCATTGTTTATCATGAAAGTCAGCAGGATCCTAACTGGATGAGACATTCACATAAATATGAAACACCTCCTCTTTGGACAAAATTCTTCCTGCATAGGAAGCTCTGCAATCTAATGAGGTCAGAGAAAAACAGGCTTTCCAGAGAACAGGACTGTGCCATGGATAATGTGACTCTAATGTGGTTCTGACGTCTGCCTGAGTAACCCTGCACACTGGCTCAGTTTGTACGGTCCTGTCTCCCTGATGCTAAGGTGAGCTAACAGCCTGACGTCGACCGCAGCTGCAGCTGCATTTTCTTACCTTTAACTCTGAAACTGGAACACATATATCAATTTGGAAAACTCCTTAGCCCACAGGAGGAACTCAAGTCTTAGGTAATGAGAAAACAGGTTCCACCAAAATTTCATACAGTTTAAAACAAGACACAAAAATCCTGGCTAAGACAATCTTGTTCAAAAATCTCATGTGCTTTGTAAAACTCCGTCAAACCACTTTTGGGATCTTTTTTTAAAAATCAAGGGCTGTTGTACTGCAAAGGGGACTAGAGAAGTGGTATTTTTAGTGGCCTTCTGTCTTCCCGCTGGCGGCATGAGAGCGCGAGTGTTACGCGCATCTCTGATTTATAAAGTTGGAGCCACAGCTTGGGCCTCCGAGCCCATATAGATAATTAAAATGCTATGAAATAAAAATTTCGATTTACCATAATTACATTCAAATAGTACCATAATTAAGTTCATTTTTTTTTCGAAAGACGAGGACTGCACTCATCATACTCAAGCATAGCACACACACAGCTAGCTCTGTTCCCATAATGCCAAGGAGCAACGAAGCAACGATCTCTTTTGCTGCTTCAACCAAATAATATCAGAGGATCTAGAAGACCTCCTAAGGCTAGTGAGACGTTCTAGACAAAGGGCCTCTCCTCTTTCTCTAGTTCTGTTTCAGAAAGGCAGCCCCGGGTACCACCTCAGTTCAGGCACTCGCTTCAGAAGCTCTCCCCCAATATGCTAATCTGCATCCTACCGACTGCAATTTAGACTCTTTCTTTTTTTTTCCGTTGAAGAGAAAGCGTTGATCTTCCCTGACTAGACCACTTCGAGTCCCTTAACCGTCTTCATGAGTCTGTGTCTCCTGCTCTTTCTTACTGAGCTTTGAATGCTGAGCTCGAAGATGGACAGATGTCATTTTAGCTTGAGTATATTTATAAATCTTTCTGTATATCTGGAGCATTTTCAATAAAAGCCATGTCTGTGAAAGTGGTTTCTGATTCCATAATAAAACTGTTTTAGGTTTTGAAAGATTAAAGTTGTAGTAAATTAAAAAAAAAATGTCAAATTCAATTTTATCATTCAGAGAGTCACATATATCGCAAATCCCACTTGTGTTTCAGAGGTGGGATTTGAGACACCTGCCACTGTAGCACATATGCTAATTTGGAAAACTCCTTAGCCCACAGGAGGAACTCAAGTCTTAGGTAATGAGTCGCCCATCATTCATGTACCACACAGGGCAGTGGCACTGAGACCACCACACCTCAATGGATTTTGATGCATCTCAGTATCACTGAAGTAGATCAAAGAATTTGCAACAGTCAAAGCTGGTTTAAAATTGTGACAGTCTTGTTTTCTTCTTAGTACGTTAATTAACTTGAATAAAGCTGAGCAGTTAGCTTTCTAAATGGGTAAAAAACTTTAGTAAATCAGAATCAACTTGAAGAATACACAAGGTAATGTGGTATTGTGAGGCTTAGCTCTTTCCAATAAGCAGATTACCCAGCCTTCTCTGAGCTGATGAGTCCATGATCGCAGAGACCAAGAATAACAGCATGGGTATGCAGGGAAAAAAGTGCAGACTACAGATAATAGTAGGAAAAGACGCTCTGTTTGGTACTCCAAAGAGGAGGACTACTTAGTTTATCTCTCTTTATAAGCACTCACTAAAACACCGCAAGCTATAAATTTGATGGATGTCTTTAGAGAAACTATACTTAAACATGAGAGAAATTCCCAGCGGCCTTGAATAAGAATAGTAAGAAAGACTTTTTTTTCAGATTTTAAGTGTCTATTATATTAAATAGCTTATACAATTCATATTAGTAAAAGGTACTTGATTATATTTCTTTAATAAAAAATTCAATTAAAAACTAATTTCGGTTTTCTTTAAATATTTCATTAAACCTGATAGAAACATAAATCAAGTCCCATTCTACCCAGTGTGTGGGGAAATGAGACTAAATGCTTGTTTCTAGGGTGACAGTATCCACACAGCAGGCCCTTGTCAGAGTCAACAGCAGAGAGTAATTTGCACATACTGTAAAAAGGGCACACATTCGTTCTATCTTCTCTGGGTTCCTTGGCCCACCATTCTTGTTCAGTCTCACCAGAAACCGCTCACTGAAATGTAGGAGAGAGAGACAGAGAAATGTGAGGGACTGCATGCTCCAGAACAAATAAAAAGGGCATTTACAGAGAAACCCTAAACGCTTTCAGAACAGCTCACAGTGACAGGCAAGGCCGATAGTACATGTCTAGTGGCAGGACTCTATTTTTCTTGCTGAGGAACATGCAACGACACTACAAACTGCATGACAGGTGTTGCTATTTACTCGCTGTTTGTGGCTCTTATCTCCCCGAAGCTGTGTGCTCCCCGAGGGCAGCAATGAAGATTCTGTCTTATATATTTTTCTCAATTAACCCCAAAAGTCTGGGTATAATGCTAAGCCCACAGAAAACACATACGTTCTTAGATCTAAGGCCATGCCGCCCTGAATGAGCCCAATCTTGTCTGATCTTGGAAGCTAAGCAGGGTCCGGCCTGGTTAGTACTTGGATGGGAGACCAACTAGGAACACCAGATGCTGTAGGGGCCGGAACACACACACACACACACACACACACACACACGCGTGCACACACACACACACACATTCTTTGCTGTGAACATTCAGATCATAAAAATATTCATCATACCAGATCCAAAATAATCTACATTATCCAGTTCATGCCTTCCATATAACTCTCAACATCATTTTAGGGCAAAGAGAAAAATATTATAGGGACTTAATAAAAATTTGGGTGAAAACTCAGAGAGAAATAATGTATTATAACTAAAGCTACGACCAGAATTTAATAGGGTATTAAAATATTTTATTCTCCCCCAAATACAGGTTAATTCCTAAAGTAAAATATTGGTCTAAATAACCTTAAAAACAGTGTTTGAAACATCTGGAGAAATGTACCCTGGCTCGTTCACCTCCTTACTGCTCCTGCCCAGGATCTCAGTCCCATGTCTTCCTCCCAAGGTTCCCTACCAACTATGACGAAAACACTGAGCCATGGCAAAGGCAAAGCATGTGATTCCAAAAGTAATTTACTTCTTCTGTGCCAGTCATGTATGTACTCACTACAAATACGTGGCATCAGTAAAAGGACCAATATTAAAATGCTCTATCAGAATTACAAGACATAATATTAACTGCACAGTTCGCTCGATTTGTTCATGTATTCACTTTTCATTCAGTCAACAAATAGTTATTGTTCTGTGTGCTAAACATGGGAATACGAATATAAACAAGTTACATACAAGATATTTTTCTTCAGAGAGCCTGTGGTCTTGGTGGGCAGTTGATTACGTAGAAATGATGCTCAGAAAAAAATGTGGGCTAGATAATAATTTGAGATTCTTCAGCTAGAGGATTAGATAAAATAAGGAGGGAATGTGCATAGAATGAGAAAAATAAAAGGCTTTGGTCAGAATCCCAAGGGACACTGATATTTAAGAAATAGGCAAAAGGAGAACTAGCAAAGCAGACACATAGGGACAAGTAGAAAAAAAAAAAAACAGAAGAAAAATAAGGATGGTGGGATGCTATATTAGCCAAGGGAAGAAAGTGTCTGAAAAAGGAGGGAGGGGTCGATGAGGTGCAAGGCTACTGAATCACATGAGACAAGGATGAAACTGTATCCACTGGATTTCAAACAGATTCCTAGTGATTCTGGCAAGAACCGTTTTAGTGAAATAGTAGAGCACGTCAGTGTGAGGAATAAAAAGTGAGGACAAAGAAATGGCATCTAGACCACTCTTTAAAAAACAGTTGTGGCTATATGGGAGTTACAAACTTTCGATTAAATGGGCATGTTGGGTTGAGGGAGGTCTTTGTTAAAGATGGGATAACCCAAAGATATATACTCAGTTGATTATCAATAAAGGTATCAAGATTCAACGAGGGAGCATAGTAGTTTCAATAAATGGTCCTGAACAATCCATATAAAAAGTGAACCTTGAGCCTTGCCTACAAAAAATTAACTTAATGGATCACAGACTTAAATATAAAAGCTGAAACTATAAAATTATAAGAAGAAAACACAGAAGAAAAATAAAGACAAGTACCTTTGTATACCTTGTTCATATTTGTATTTCCATATTTAGCACAGAAAAATCTTTGTGATTTTGGATTATTAAGCAAATATCATGAATCACAACAATATGACAAACTGGACTTTATCAAAATTAAAACCATTTTCTCTTTGAAAGACACTGCTAAGAAAATGAAAGATAAGCATAGGCTCAAAGAAAATATTTACAAACATCTAAGAAAGCACTGAACCGAGATGAACATATAAAGATCTCTCAGAACTCAATAAGTTTAAAAAGTGGACAAAAGATCTGAACAGACCCTTCATCAGAGAATATACAGGGATGGCAAATAAGCTCCAGAAAACATAACTAGTCATAAGAGAAATGCAGATTAAAAGCACAGTGAGATGCCATGACACACCTACTAGAACAGCTAAGATTAAAGATTAAATATACCAAGGGTTGGTGAAAATGAGAGAAACTAGAATTCTCATAAATGGTTGAGGGAAATGCAAAATAGTAAAACCACTTTGGAAAACAGCCTGACAATTTCTTATAAAGTTAAACATACATTGACTACATGACCCAACAATTCTACTCCTAGACATTTACTTAGGAGAAATGAAAACCTATGTCCACGCAAAGATCTGTATGTGGATGTTTATATATGCTTTATTCATAATTGCCAGAAACCATGAAGACATAAATATATGAGTAAAAACTATAAAACTCTTAGAAGAAAATACAAGTATCAATCTTCATGACCTTGGATTATGCAGTGGTTCCTTAGGACACTAAAAGCACAAGCAATGAAAGAAAAAATAGGTAACTTGGACTTCATCAAAATTAAAAACTTTTGTGCTTCAAAGGGTACCATCGAGAAAGGGAAAGACAATCTATAGGATGGGAGACTATATTTGCAAATAATATATCTGATAAGAGACTTGTATCTAGACTATATGAAGAACTCTAGTAACTCAATAATAAAGGATAGACATTTCTAGAATAGACATTTCTCCAAAGAAAATAAACAAATGGCCAATAAAACCTGAAAAGATGTTTGACGTCATAAGCCATTAGGGAGATGCACATCAAAACCATAACGAGGGTACCACTTCACTTCCACTAGCATGGCTTTCATCAAAAAGACAGGTAATAACAAGTGCTGACAAGGAGATGGAGAAACTGGAACCATCGTATACTGCTTGCTGGTGGCAAAGTAAAATGGTGCAGCCACTTTGGAAAACAGTCTGGCAGTTGAGCAAAAGGTTAAACATAGTTTAACATATGATCTAACAATTCTCCTAGGTATACATACAAGAGAAATGAAAATACATGGACACACGAAACTTTACACGAATGTTCATAGCAGCATTACCAGTAATAGCCAAAAGGTGAAAACAACCAAAATATCCATCGACAAATTAATGGATATCTAAGACATGGTAAGTATATCCATATAATGGAGTGTTATTCAGCCATAAAAAAAGTGATGTACTGCGACATGGTATAATGTAGATGAACCCCAAAAACATTATGCTGAAGACCACAGTCACAAAAGACCACATTTTCTAAGATCCCATTTCTATGAAATGTCCAGAACAGGCAAATCTATAGACAGAAAATAGATTAGTGGTTGCCTGAGGCTGGGGGTTTGGGAGGAAATAGGGTGACTTCTAAAGGGTATGAAATTTGTGGGGGAGAAATGAAAATGTTCTAAAATTGACTGTGGTAATGGTTGCACACCACCAATATTTTAATAGCCACTGACTGGATGGTACCTTTTGAATGGATGAATTCTATGGTATGTGGATTATATCTCATAAAGCTGTTGCAAAAGCAAACAACCTTTTCAGGGCTTAATCTCACTTTCAGATAAAATAAAAATTAGATCTCCAAGGTCTGCAAGGCCTTGCACACAACATTTGGCAAGTCTTCAAAGCCCCATCTCACACGAGCTTGACTTGCTTACTACTCTCCACATACACCGGTCTCCAGGATACAAGTTCCTTGAACAAGCCAAGTTCATTACCACTGCCTTAGGGTCTCTACTTGGAATGCTGCTCTTCCAGCCCGAGAGGTTCAGTTCACATGCCAGTTCCCCAGAGAAGTCAACTCTGAGGATGTTAGCGAAAGTAATACTTCTCTCCCTGTTATCCTCTCTTCTTCACAGTGCTTGACATAAACTCATGATTATCGTTGTCTTACATGAGAGGATAAACTTCCAAAAGGCCTTTATTCACTGATATATGTCTAGTACTTCCAAGAGCCTAGGTGCTTAGTAAGTGTTGAATGAATGAAAGCAGAAATTCCCTGAAGAACTGCTGTCTAGTGTGGAAGCTTGCTGGCGAAGCACCATAAGCTGGATGGGCAGCATCACCATCATGCTGTACAGACACACCGACGAGCCAACAGGGAGCAGACAAGACGGTCGGCACAAATCTACCTTCTAACTTGGTGGCCAAGGCCTGAGAAGCATCAAGGGTGTTAAAGCAGAGAGAGTCTGCCAGCCGCTCATTAAAATCCATGTTCTCTGTTTCTTCCTGGACAGTCAGTCTACACTTCTCAGCCTCCCCTGCACTGGGCGCAACCTTGTGACTGAGTTCTAGACATTGAAATCGTGATGGAAATAACGTGCTCTACCTCCAGGCTTAGGCCTAACACACTTTTACAGGTGTGCCTGGGTGTTCTTTCTTCCCCCTTTCAGATACCTGGACTGGAGATGACCCCCAGGGCAACCTTGGGGCCACGTACTGGCAATAGCACAGTATCCATTAGTGTGAGTCCCTGAAGAGTGTGAATGAGAACCACTCTACTTACTGCGAATTCACCCACCCAGTGCTTATACAAGCAAGAAATACACTTCTATTATGTTTGAGCCATTATATATTTTCTATCTGTTACAGCAGTTGACCTAACCTGACTAACATGTATACATGCATATAACCACCACCAAATTAACTGTTAACTTGATATATGAGCATAAAACAATTTTAGGACTTTTATGTCTTTTCAAGAGAATTTATCATTACAACTGCTCTCACCATCACACTACCACTCTGTGAATCTCTCAGGGGTGCACATCGACCAAGCAGGCTACTGTTTGGAGCTGCTAGATACCCACAGGGAGGGGAGCCATCTGGGAGGGCTACACAAGCTCTGGCCCAGACAAAAGGGTTGATAAAGCAAATTCCCGGGTGGACAGAGTTGCTGGCCCTATCAGACTGCAAGAACACCTCTTTCTCTCCAACAGTGAAAGGAGGCCCCTTAGGCAGCGGTCCCCAACCATTCTGGCACCAGGGACTGTGCTCCTGTGAGCATCTAATGCCTGATGATCTGAGGCGGAGCTGAGGCGGTGACGCTAGCACTGGGGAGCGGCTGCAGATACAGACGGAGCTTCGCTTGCTTCCCCGATGCTCACCCCCTGCTACGCGCAGCTAGGGGAATGGGACCCCTGCCCTAAGACATTTCTCACAGGGCCCACCTGTGCTTCAAATTTCCTAGTCTTTCATGCTTCTGGTTTCACGTGATCGTCTTCACAATTTGTGAAGCATTCAAAATAACTTTTTTTTTTCATTTTAAAGGGCTTTAGGTATACATATAATTATTTCCCACTCATAGCTTCTCAAATGGGTATAATAAACAAATTAACATCCAAACTATTTAAAGGCCAATGTTCAGCCAATGTTTCCTGATTTGGGAATAGCTATTCTGCAAAAGAAGTGGTTAAATACTGCTGGGAAATACTGCATTAAACACTGACAGGTTTCCACCCTCCAGGACTTCTTGGAAGCTTAGAATGTTGTTAATATGTTTTAAGCACCAACGGGACTGCTGATAGTTGACCCACACCCTCTTTTGTATAAGGCGATTGAGTCTGTATGAACACAGTTTGACAAATGCTGACTGAGTCTATTTTGTAACTAGAGCTACAGCATCTACTCCTATTTCCCAAAGGTGTGAAAAGACCTGTGGCCAAAAGAGTAATATTTATTTGTGAGATTTTATAAACATCCACATCTCTATATGAGAGCAACGGATCAGCTTTTCTCTTTGATAACTTGGATAAGAAAATACTCTTTCAAGAGAAAAAAAGAGATGATGTTGAATTCTTACTCTTCCATAAGCAAGGTCATAAGAGAACTTCCTGACATTTTGTTGTCTTTATCATGAGCTACACATGAACTGTACTTGAAGTCACATTAAGTTCATATTATTGAGCAAGTTCTTACAAATGAATTACACAATTTGAATCTGTGACAAGTCTAATAGTCTCTTAAGCTTACGATCACCTGCTTTTATGAGAGTTCTGATTCGTATACTCCATACACTTCTCCATTGATGGTAATTCACGCATCAAATGTTTGCTGGCCTCCAATGAGGTGCCAGCTTGTACCCGGCTCTGAGGCACAGACAGCCTTTGATCCTTAAGGGGGTATTTCCTAAAGACTCGGTTTTGAAACATAAGTATGCTCCTTAAGTAGTCAGAGGAGTTCTCTTAGCTCTTTCAATTTAATCTCATGTTTCTCATTTGGTCCTCTGTGGAGATGGATAACAACTACTTAGTACCTCTCTCAGGATACACTTCCAGGTGCTTAAAAACAGGCAAGGAGCCCCAAGGTCATACTGCATGGTACGGGCCAACAGATTAGGATATCTCTAATATTACCTTATAGAGTCATTTCCCAATTTAGCTCATTTGGCTTTATTTCTTAAGTTATTCGAGTTGCCCCACTTCGTTCTAAAGCCGGAAGAGCAGAAACACATAAAGGGGTTTCATAAAGGCAAATCGGTGTTGTGGTTTTTGAGTTTATTTTTAGTATCAGCTTTCCCCTTATTTTCAACAAAACATTATACTGTTCACCAACATATGGAAAATTTAAAAAGAGAGCTACTTTGGTTGAACCAGAGGTGGAGGGAGAGCATAGGGGTAGGAATCCTCCCTACCTGGGCCTCTCTTTCAACTGCCAAGCCTGAAACACTGCAGGCCCCCGAAGACCGCATTTATGACCAGCAGCATGATGCAGAGTCTCTTTCCAGCCTTTTTCCTTCCTTTCATTCTTTCAATAAACATTCATGACTCCTATCACATTCCAGAAACTGAGCTAGATGGTGGAAATTATAGAAATGAAACAGTCCCTATCCTCAAGGTTCTGAGTCTTTGGGGAGAGAGATACACATGAACCAGAAATTGCAGCACAACGTGAGAGGCTATAATTGCATACAGAGGCCGACAAGCCATGCGCTAGTGCACAGCAGCACTGTTCCAAAGAACAGAATTATAATGCTGGCAACCTAGGGTCAGGATACACAGTGGGGTTTAGGGCTGGAGGAAAGGTGTCTAGAGGGCTAGGCCTAGGAATGGCACTCTCTGGGGCAGGCATTTCTGGTCTCTACAGCTTAGAAATGGGCACGTGAGAGGCGAGCTGACTTCTAAAACCCAGCAATCAAAGTGTAGATGAGGAAGTCTGTGGTCTACACAGATAGGCTGGACCAAAGTTCCGCAAGCCAGGAGCGTACGACCCAAGTGAGACAGTCTGAGATGTTGATGGCCGGGGGTCTGGGAGGAAAATCCAAAATGTCAGATAAAATATAAAAATTGCTAGTGAGCAGGTCCCACATGGTCTGCCCTTCGGCCCCTGCTGAGCTTTTTGCTGAGAATGGGGTCGCCCTAACACCCAGATGTGCACGCAGGGTACATTCGGCCTCACGAAAGAGGGACACGTTCTCTCTGTACCTGGGGCTGGGACGAGACGGCCGGATACTTGTGCAGACTTGGAGGGGGATCTGGCGGGTTTTGAGTACTCTGACCAGTGAAGGCGGCACAGTACTTTAAAGTAAACACAACCTCTTCTCCACTTTTAGAAGTTGCAGTAGTTGGCACAAATTCACTGCACATGTTTAGACAGGCACAGCCACCTCTGGCCTGCCCGGCAGGGTACTATACTCAGCACTTTTATAACACATAGTGAGAGTTTACCTTCCCCATTTATTTTATGTATTACCTGGAGACTGAGCTGGGCCGCAAATGAACAAGCATCTTCCAAAGCCCTTTGAGAGTATGTCCAGGTATCTTCAGTGGTCTTCCAATTCTAGGCAGTCCAACCTCTGGGTACTACCCCCGGGTACAGCTTCTGCAAACATGGCTTGAACTATGACTTCCTTTCTTAAAAGAGAAACCTGCAGTGGTGCTCCGTCCCTGCAGATGAAGCCCACGACCTCCACCCGGCAGTTCAGCGCCCCCAGCACGTCCTCTCCCTGCCTTCCTGGGTCCCCTGCTTCCATCAACACACCTGTATCCGGCCAGATGAGCCTGCTTGCCTTCCCCCAAAAGTGCTCTTCTTTGCTAACTGTACCCTGTCTCCCCACTTCGCTCTGCTGCTCAAACGCTGCCTAACTTTTGAGGCCCAGCTCTAACATGCAGTGTCATGAAGTCTTCAGTGACCCCCACCGATCAGAAGGGACCTTTCCCTCCTCTAACATCTAACCACCTATGGCAGTGATGCGGACAGGCTAGCGTTAGAGCTGGTTGTGTACATATGTGACGCCTTCCCTGTGCAGAAAAGAAATAACATAGCAGGCCTGGGACTGCTGTCCTTAGAAAGGCCTGTTTGCAAGGCTGGCCTTTGGCTGGCATCTGGGAATGTGACTCTCGGAGTGTTCCCGACATTGAAGGGTGGGCTCCCTGTGCCTAGATTGTTTGTGTGAGCAGCATGGCTTGTGCTGAACATGTATGTGCTAAGCAGAGCACACCTACCTCACAGGCCCCAGCAAACAGCGGGTGCTGGGTCTCTAACGGGCTTCCTGGGGCGGAAGCGCTGCACACAGGTTGCTGCGTTTCCCTGCTGGAGAGTGTGCTGTGTGTGACCCTCATGTGTGTGGGTGCGGGGGGGAGCCTACAGAAGCCTGCGCGTGGATTCCTCCAGACCCCGGTCCCTCTCCCTTATGACCCGGCTGTGCATGCTTCCCCTGTCGCTGCACTAAATCTCAGCTATGAGTACAACCATGCACCGAGTCTCATGAGTCCTTTGAGCAAATGCCCACCAGGGGCTGCCCTGGGGATCCCCAACACATCCTTTAACTCCCAGGCCTTGTCTGAAAAGCAGCAGAGACTGTCTCTCCTGCGTCCCTGCAGCCCTCAGAGAATCAAGCGCAGAGGCTTACAGTTTACAGGAACTTACTAAACAAAAATAAACCTTACCTAATAAAGTCTTCTTGACTCCTAATGACTTTACGTTAATAAGCACAACACAATTAAAACACCAAAGGAGCTGAGCACAAGACAAGGAGTAATAAAGGGGCTGCTTTCTCCAAAGAAGGCCCCGTCTGTGCACACACCGCTTTTTCCTGCTGTAAAGCCTCTCAAGGGCTTCACGGCAATAAATGAGCATCCTAAATGTGCCTGCTGCTGCCACACGGCTCCGATGACATCTTAGCTTGATGGGACCTCCTGCCACCCAGGCAAAGCTGACAGAAATGCTGTCACTTGAGGTCCCAGGGAAGGTTGCCTGCCAGGTGCCCAGCAGAGGCAGGGCCACTGTGGTGGGAAGCATCTTTGCAGCATGACCAACCTTTATTTGCCCTTCCTGTCTTCCAGAAGCCCAGCTACAGCATATGAAACACTCAAGTGTTTTCTGACACATATAACAACAACGATAACTGTGAATATTTATGAGATTTACTATCTGCCAGGGCCTCTCCCAGGGACTTTACATGTGTTATTGCTTTGATGAAGTGCACACCACTATTTTATAGTTGAGGAAAGGAAAGCACAGAGGGGTTAAGCGGTCTGGTTGATCAGGCAGCACTAAGCACAGTAAGGCAGGCAGACCTTAGCAGGAGTGTGAGTTCAGAGGACAAGGGCGAGGACAGACTGCAGAGGTCAAAGTCCCAGAATCCCGAGGACTCCTGACTTACAGGGCTGATACTGGAAAATCTCAGGCAGAGCCGATATTGGAGACGGACCGTAGGTAGGCTGAATTATCTTCAGGGGCAGTGGGATAAGACTGGTCGCGGCTGACCACGCCCTGGTCAGGGGCAGAGTGCGGAGCCAGAGTAGGCAGATGGGATGAGGCGGATGCCAAGGCACAGGTCCTGAGACAGCACAGGGATTGTCCCTGAGTCGGTCTTTTAGTCCTGACAGGGGAGTTTTCAACCTGGGGTCAGACAGGCTGTAATAGCTCTGTGTACGCTCGGAAGCAGGATGGGAAGGGGTGTGTGAGTATCTATGTGCACATGCAACCTTCCAAAGAGTATCAGAGGGTCCTAGGCTTCTTCTCCCTGGTTTACTTCCCTGTCTTCATACATCCATGAATCTTGCAGGCCCATGACAGATGCCAGGATGGTCTTCTAGGCAGTGAGAAGCTGACCACAAGCTGATTCCTCCATTTCCTATCCAGCCATACTTTTTGGCTTATGACCCTATGCAAATGTCACTAAGCAATTAACTAAGTTAACTGCTCTTCTGAAGCCATCCCCAAGGTGCTCAGTCTTATCCAGTATGAGGCTTAATATAGCCTGTAAACTTCTTAATGGAAGTAAAAATGATGTTTCAGTACAAAAATTTAGGCAAACTATTTAAGAAGCAGATAAGATAAAAGTTTAATTTTGGTCTCAGTAGGTGCTTCCCTCAGCTTTTCTCTTAAATCTGGGTTCCTGACGTGCTTCCAGTGATCCAGTATTCCAACACCACGGACCTGTCTCATGGACTGCTGACAGAGAAATCTGCCTGTTGTTTTTTGGCAGGGACAGTGAGCAGTCACCAAGTACAGATCCCTGGGCTGCTGGGGCTGCTGGAATCCATGACTATGATCATCAGATCCCCGTGAAAGTTGCTATTGCTGTCTCCTGCTGATCCTGCAATATGTGTGGCTATTTTCTCATGACTCCCTGTGCCGATATGGTGCAATGGGAATAAATCGAGGGGCAGACCAGGACTTGAACCCTGGACTAGACACTAGCAAACTGCTCGACCTCAGAGTTGATGAATTAAGTGACGTATGGAAAGCCCCCGGCATGGGGCCTGGCACATCCCATACACTCGAGGAGCATTCACTCCTGTCCTTTCCTAGTCCTCATTCCCCACAGAGACCAATGCGAACCTTTACATTTTTAATTAAGCCTCACAGAAAAATAAAAATCACTGGACACAAATGTCTTCTCATTTTCTTCCAAATTTATCACAGCCTAATTCAACATCTTTCTGATTTCTGATTGCACACATTTCCACCCCTCCTCCCCAGTCCCATCTCACTACCTTCACGCTCCCCTCTAAAAGCCTTCCCCCAGGCTGCCCTTGCCCTTTTCCACCAAACTTCGTCACAGAGTATCCTCATCCCTGCCTCCGGATTCCTGCACTGCCCACTCGCGCCTCAACCAACTGTGGGTTAGTGTCTTCTTATCCAGTGGTCTAAAACACTTTAAGTTAAAATCTCCCCCGATGGCCTCCTAATTCAATACTATCATTGTGTCTCACTGCTCTGCAGCTTCTGGCACAGGACAGGTCCTCCTACCCCACCTCTGCTCTTGAAGTGTTTCCTTTGTTGCCTTATGCTGCTTCTTCTGACTATTCCTTTGTAGTCTACTTAGCTGGATCTTCTTCTTCTCCTAGTTCTTTCCTAACTCGATTCTTTCTCAAAATACTCCTCCTTGGTGACGTGACCCCTCTTCTGACTTTAGCAATCACTGAATGCTGACACCATTCCAATCTTTGGGCAGTTTTATCCTCCCCACCCCCTCGTCCCCGCCTTAAAAAGCTCTACAATACAAATTTTATTAACTCCCCAGGGTTACGTGGCATTTCCAGCAGGCTGGCTGTAATAACACCCTTTTCTTTTGGTGAGATCTGAGTGAGATCCAGGGACTTATTGGCCTGCCAAATTTAGGGACCAAAGAGGTCCACTGGAAATCAGGAACTGAGTGATCAGTGGCTGAGGGGCAGTGGGAATTCTGGGGTTAGGGGACCAGCAGTTGTCAGTTATTGGGAGCCCACCAAGGAAGAAATGTCTAGAGCTGTGCTTCTCAAACTTTAACGTGCAGGTGAGCCATCTGGGGACCTTATCGGAAACGCATATTCTGATTCAGCACTTGAGAGGAGAGGGCTGTGATTCTCAATTTCTAACAAGCTCCCAAGTTCTGCCGATGCCATCTGTCCTTGAACCAAAATCTGAGTAGCAAGATTTGACAGGGCTATCATTATAAGTGATATGTTGGGTCACTGTGTGCTGCGAAGTAGGAAGCGAATCTGAATGTCAGTATTGAGAGTGAGGCATTAAGAAGTATTTGATCGGTAATGGAGGTGTCTGTGTGGGTCCAGTGATTTATTTGGGGTCCCCGTGGTGTCTGGATGTCCCATTACAGGGAGTCTGTCTAATATGTATTTGAAGGGATGTTGTTAGCAACTCCGGAGTGCGGGAAGATTAGTGATTGGAGCATGTGGATAAACGTTTCAGAACCTTAAGAGTTTCAGTGATTATAGAGCTTCTAGGGATGGTATCTGGGAGCTGATACACGTGTGCCAGGGGGTATTTCAGAGGTCAACGGCTGAGGAAGACTCTTGAGTTTAGAAATTAAAGGGGATACGCTGGGGTTTCAGTCACTGGTGTCCTGAGAGGCTCAGTGATTCAGTAACATGAGGAGTCAGTGCCGTCTCTGTAGAAGGGTCTTCCCTAAGCACCTTGTTTTTAAAAGTGCCGTGTCCTACTTCTGTGATTCTCAATTGCTTCATTTCTTCGAAGTATCTATATCTTCCTGGTTTTAGAGTATATATTATCTATTATCTGTTTCCTCCTCTAGAATGTAAACTACAAGAAGGGAGAGATAGTCTCTGTCTTGTTTTGTGCTGAATCCCCGACACCTGGAACGATATTTTACATGTGGCAGGTGTGCAATGCGTGTTGAATAAATCAACAAAAGGAATATCATAATTATAACTGAAAATCCACTCTAATTTATAAAAAGTAAATAATTTTCAAATCAGTACTGTAACTATATTACTAACGAATTATTTCTAACACCCTCCTACTGCCTTCTGGATGTAATAGCTATATCCAAAATCCAGCAGATTCCAAATTCCTGAAAAGGTGAAGAGATTAAGAAGTACAGTTGGTAGTTATTAAAATAGTCATGAGAATGTAAGGTACAGTATTGGGAATATAGTCAATAATATGATAATAACTAAGTATGGTATCAGATGGGAACTAGACTTATCGGGTGATCACTTTGTAAATTATATAAATGTCTAATTACTATTTGCACACCTAAAGCTAATATAATATTGTATATCAACTGTAACTGAAAAAGAAAAAAGAATTAAAAATTCAACTGATTCCTTAAATTCAACTGTCCCAGAGTGGTCCTTAACCTTCTCTGCACATTGGAGTCACTTGAGAGCTAGCTCCTGATTGATTAATCTGGGGAGGGGCCTGGATCCTGGGAACTTTAATGCCAACGTGCAGCCAAGGTTAAGAATTACTGGTCTAAAACCAGCTCCCTTAAACCCATCCACTCTCTCTGCATTCCTTCCTGTGGTCAATGGCCTCAACATACGCTCAACGATCACTCCAAAAATTCAGAGCTAAGTCTAGTAAAGGTAATAATCAAAGAAGGTAATATGATTTTTGTCCAGTCAACGGAGGATGACTATAAGACTTGTTTTCCTGTGCAACCTATAAACTAGCTTTGCTTTCACTTACCAGATACTAGACTCTCTCATCCCTGTTCTATTCCCTTCCATACAAGCATCTCACCCACTTGACTCTGTACTTCCATCTCAGCCCAGGCTCCAGCTCCTGGGCTTCCACTATCATTGGTTTAGTGCATCTCTTCATTCTGTCTTGAGGTACTGAAATATTTCCATAAGGTTCAAAACTTAAGGGCAACAATGAGGTAAATAATAGTTTTTCAAGTTTGATTTGAAGAGTCCATGTAAAGTGTATATATGGACTGAAAAAGAGTTCTATAATAAAACTGACAAGTCCAGTGACAAAACCTCACAAGGCGATCTGATCATAAATGCCTAACCGGGCAGGTCATGGAGGGTAGTCACACCCCAGGCACATAACATTGTCATGAAAGGTTTCTCTGCCTTAAGCCAGCCTTGTCCATTGTTTCTGTGCATCTAGGTGAACACACCTTTGAAATAAGCTTAATCACCCTCATGAGAGAGAGCTCGTGATCTTGTTAACTACCAACAGCAGAGACTGCCCCACCTTGCTTTACTCACCTCCATGTAAGGTTCCTTCTGTTCCCTCTGTAATTCCAAAAGCATAAAAGAAACTGCAAAACTCACTCCCAGAGCCGCTGAGATCTTGCTTCCTAGCAACTGTCATCATTTTGGCTTAAGCAAATTCTTATAAAAATTCTCTACAGGTTTGGATGATCTTGACATGTATTATGGCTTTCCAGCAAGCAGGGAGATGGGGGTAGGGTGGGGATGGGGCTGGCTAGGAGTTTTAACAATAATTAACTGAGTTCAAAGTAAACAACTAAGCAGAATCTATATTCACATGAGTCGCTCTTCTAAATATAGTCAGAAGGAAAACTGTTTGGAGTTTTCCCTCAGAAAGCAACAGCTACATCTCCAGATGCTGCGTTAAGACAAAGTCAGTTTATACACAGTTGTGTTGCAACAAAATATTCCCCACTGTTTTATACTGAAGAACTGAGTTTTTAAAAAAACTCCTAACTGTATATACTTTGTATTTGAAATTCTAAGTTGCCATTTCTCTCATACCATTAACGTTTCTCTAACCGGTCATTCCTGGTTCCCATGCACTACAAAAGAATCAACCTAGTCTCAGAGCTTCCTCCCATCTGTGCTACTTTTCTTCCTTGAGCCCAACTTCCAGTAATCTGAACGACAGCCACAGAGTATGTTCCATGGACATCAAGCCTATACATCTACTGCTCAGTTTTCTACTCTCTCTCACGAGTCTCCATTCTTTGTTTTTAAATAGCATACAGCACATCCTTTCAAACACAAATGCCAAAGCACTGACTGATATGCTGACAGAATCCAGTACCTAGTGTTTTTCCACCTCCGTGTGAGGATTCAAAAATTCAGTTTTAAAAGTCTTGCTTGGTCTCGAGATGATCTCTGATAAACTCCAGATCTAAAGCCAGGCAGATGTTTCACACCGCTTTGTGAAGGCAGAGGAAGAATCTCCAGTTTGTGGGGAAATGCTGCTGGTTCTGACAGAAACACTTCCAGTCACCACAAGTTGTACCTCAGGGAACCCAGCCTCAGAAATCCTCTCCAATTATGACTCTAAGGACACCAGTCACAAGCCCTATAGTTGAGCTGTTTCTCTAAGCATCTGGTTTCCAGAGAAACACAAATTAGTTGAAATCTCCCCCAGCAAAATACATTTTGACAACAATAAGTCTTTTTAAAAGAAACACAAGAAATATAGCAAACTGCGATGTCATTCACATATATATATATATTTGCATTTTCCTTTATACTCCATTCTGGGATAGCTTTAGTTATATTTTGCAAACTTGAGATTTAGACTCATGAAAGAACTTAGTTTGTACTGGTGTCAGGGTTGGCAAGAGCAGCAAGAAGAAAGGGATTGTAAATGGCCTCAGAAAAGACCTTGCTGACACTGCATGTGTCTGAAGAGCAAAAGTCCCCTTGCACAGAAAAGTCTGGACACCTCCCGTTAGCCTACTGTCCGTTCACTGAAACACGAGACTTCTGCTGAAACATGGGATCCCCCACAGCCTTTGAATGCTTTTGGACAATTAGCTTCTGAGGCACATTTTCCAAAGCTTTGGCAGGAAGACAAGTGGTAGAGAGAAGAGAATGCCTTTAATCTGAATTCAGCCAGATTCAACACATAGTCATCTTGCAACTATAGACTTCATGCTAGAAGTCCACCTTGAGAGTTTGTAACGAGTCATTCATTCCTTTGATAAATGTTAGCAGCTCACTGCAGGCTCTATAACATTTTTGCTTGCACATGTAAAGAACTGGGGGAGGAATTCCTGTGTAATTACAGCAATTTTCTAGTGTTCAATTTAATTTGAAAAATTTGTTCAAAGGTTTACCACCACTTTATTCACAAGGGACTTTCCTTCTACTACAAGTTATCTATTTTCTTCTCCAATATCTTGATGATTTTACCTCTACCTGTCTAGCAATTTTCTAAGGAAGACTAATCAACAGAGGCAACTTATTACCATTTTTAAATGACATTTGAAATCGTACTCTCTCCATGTGGACTTGGCTCTTAGGATACCGTGAACATGTACTTTGGAATGCGAAGAACCAAAACAGTTCCAGAAATTCCCCACTATTGGGTATATTTTAGAATTTCTTTTACTTCTTCTATTAGCTTTTCAGCTATACCTCTTTGCATGATTTTACAGAGCCTTAAGTTTTCACAGTCGATTTAGAGTTAATTATTTCTCATTTTACATAAAATGTAGGAATTTGGCAACTGTGGAGATTAAATTAGCTCTCCCCCACTCTTCTGCTATAGTTATCATATTCACTATGTGTACAAACATTATAAGACCCTAAGATAATGTTATTTTTGCTTTACAAAGTCATGTATTTTTTAAAAATTAAGAGGACAAATAGTCTTTATTTACCTACATACTTACCATTTCCAATGCTCTTCATTCATTCCGGAGGAATTGCGTTTCCCTCCGATTCTTACTTTTAGCCCAATGAACATCCATTAGCATCTCCTGAAGTGTCATTCTGTTGATGACAAAGTCTCTTAGTTTTCCTTTATCTGAAAATGTCTATTTCATGTTCATTCTTGAAAGATTTTTTTCACTAGAGACATAATTTTGCATTTGTCTGTGCTTCGACACTTTAAAGATATTTCTCTACTGTCTTCTGGCCTCTGTAGGTTCTGATGAAAAGCTCACCATCACCTGAATTGTTGTTTCTCTATATGCAATGTTGTTTTTACTAGCTGCTTTTAAGATTTTCTTTTTTGTTGGTTTTAAGCGGTTATAGACAACAATGTGTCATATTTATCCCGTTTAGTGTTTGGTGGGCCTCTTGAATCTGTAGATTTGTGTCTTTCACAAAATTTAGGAATGTTTGCCAGTATTTCTTCAAATGCTTTTTTCTGCCCCATTCTTTTTCTCTTCTTAAATTCCAGTGAGGTCCTATTGAAATTGTCACCCTAAGGCTTTGCTGTTTGTTTCAATATTTTTTCTCTCTCTTCTTTAGATTAAATGATTTATATTTCTCTTCAAATTCACTGATTCTGTTATCAACTTATAATCTCATCCAGTGATATTTTTATTCCAAATAGTCTTGATACTAATATTGTATTTTTCAGTTCTAAAGTTCCCATTTGGTATTTAAAATATTTTCTATTTTTCTGTTGAAATTTTTACTCTTTTTATTCAACGTGTTATAATCATTATTTTAAAATCCTCATCTGATAATTCAACCGAGTTATCTCACCATCGGCTTCTGCTGAATGTCTTTTCCTGAGAATGGGTCACACTTTCCTAGTTCTTTATATGTCCCATAATTTTGGATTGTATCCTGGACATTGTGTCACAAGCAATAAGTGACAAGCCTGAACACATCTATGTCTTTCCACAATGCCAGCTTTATTGAGTGGAACCTTCTCAGAAAAACTAATCATAACCCACGCAGGTTAACATACAACACAGAGAGGGGAAGTACAGAGTCTTATGTGACAGAGCGAAAGGATGAGTCTTTAGCATCTCTGAAGCGAGCTCTGTTGACTGGCAGCGCGGAGAGCTGCGTGTCGGTCCTAAGCCAGCGGCTACGATGGGTCAGAAGGTCAGAGCCTTTGGCTCTTAGTGCAGCTGTCCATGATGTCATTGTGTCATGCTTGAGCATCGTCTGTCGAAGCTGGCTTACATGTACCTTACCAGGTGGGATGCTCATGCCTATCAGCTCCTGCAGAGGGTAGCTGACTTTTCTGTGGTTTTGGGTGTTCCGGTTACACCTAAGACATTCCCAGTAGGTGTAAGTTGTCATTACTGTCATGGCTCCCATGGAATCCATTTTGTAAAGTCCAAGATGTTCTCATTTCTTTATGCTCTATGCGCATTGTGATTGTTACGTTGTTGAGACTCTGGATTCTCTTCTATTCTTCTAAAGAGGGTTAGTTAGTATTTTTGTTTTAATAGGGGATTAACTTGGTTTGGCTTCACCTATAATCTGTTTCTCCCATGAATGATGGCAGGTCACATCTCAGTTTTCTTTTAGCCTTAGTTGCTAACTGTTTTGAGTTTGTCTTGCATGTGTGTAGTTAGGGATCAGCCAGTGACATGGACAGAGTTCATATGTGGAATTTGGGATCCTCCATCTCCCGCTCTCCCCTCGCTATGACTCTCTTTCACGGTCATGCTTGCCCCAAGCTCCATCTCTTGGTAACTCAGGCCAAAAATGTGGCAAGATTTCTACTGGAGTTTTAGTTACCCCATGCTATGCAGAGACTACAGCTCAGACCAAACCACAGAAACAAGAAGCTCACCCTATACTGGCCCCTTTCTCCAAGTTTTTACTCTCCTCCAATATCTGCCTGCTTTTGTTCATTATGCAGAACCTTAAGGTGGTTGTTTTTGATATTGTGCCAGTGTTAATAGTTAATTGTGGGAGGGCTGGTCTGTTAGCTCACTCCACCACTCCACAAATGAAACCAGCACCATTCTACCTTTAAAAAAATAGCCCAAATCCAAGCCACCATCATCTCTCACTGAATTACTGTAGAGACCTCCTATCTAGTTTCCTTATTTATCCTTAAGTGACCAAAGGTGAGCAGACTGACTGTAATTTCATCCCTTGGTTCCACCTCACTAATTTGAAAGCCATTCTGAGTTCCAAGGATGAGGGGATAACAGAAAAGAGGCATCTCCCATGTAAGAGAGCCCCACGGTCTAGTCACCTTCTCAGTAAGAGCTGGACTACCATATTCAAAATAAAAAATTCTCCTCCATACTACATTTTTTTATATTCCATAACACTTACCTCTCCAAATATGCTATATAATTTACTTATTATATTTATTTGACTGACACCCCTTCTAGAATATAAGCTTCATGAGGTCAGGAACTTTTGTGTTTTATTCTCTGTCTTATCTCTAGAGCCTATAACTGTGAAAGCACGTAGTAGGTGCAAAATAAACATTTGATTTATAAATAAATAGCTATACCATCTACTATAACTTCTACCTCTGACACCCTTTAATTCTCTACATTCCTTTCCAGGCAGAGGATTTTCTGAACTTATGTCAGAAGCGTTAGTTATTCTTTTCTATTTCATATTACGAGTTATGATCTGGACAGAGCAGAAGGCAAATTTCTTATAAGCAAAAGAACTTCTTAAAGAACCTGATTATTTCTTTCACTGTTTTTATCCAGACTCTGTAGGATATTATATTAAAAATTTTCTCCAGACTGACAACTAGATTCAGAACATATAGAGAGATGGCTGGTATACACGGGAGGGCAATTTCTGACCTTATTCTCAGATAAAAAATAAAACACGTAGGTTTAACCACAGGCTGCTGTACGCACCTGAAGTGCAAGTTGCGCTTTGCCCATCTCTTAGCAGATGTCCACTCTAACATTTCTAAGCAAGATCTGATGCCTTGGGCATCTATTTAAAAGCATGCTGAGTAGGCTTGGCTGCTGGCTCTTAAACAACGGGGGGATACCAGGCACCGACACCCCTCCACCTCACCACAGTGAAAAATCTGTACACAACTTTTGAATCCTCAAAAACTTAACTACAGTCGTCCCTCAGTATCCATGGGGGACTGGTTCCAGAACCCCCCGCTACAGGTACCAAAACATGTGGATGCTCACGACCCTTGTATAAAATGGCACAGAACAATGCATAAAGTAGGCCCTCTGTGCCTGTAGATTCCCAACAGCGATCAAAAATACTGTTTTTGATCCACGGTTGGTTGAATCCACAGATGCAAAACCCAGGGGTCTGGATGGCCAACTGTGTATTGAAAAAATCCACACATAAGTGGACCTGTGCAGTTCAAACCCGTGTTGTTCAAAGGTCAATAGTCTGCCAGGGTTCTAGCTCCTCTTATCCCTGCTGAGGCTGAGCCCCATCCCAAGTTAAGACAGGCTAGACCATACCACGGGCCCTGTGTGGAAGGACTGAACCGAAGGTCCATCACTGGCTGATGAAGCTCCTGCAGACAAGCTCCAGCCGCATCGCAAGATGTGACCTCTTTTGCAGAGGGAAGCAAAACTATTTGATTTAATAAACAAAGTTCTCACTCATCATTTTAAAAGAAAATTTCTTTCTAGGAGCACCTGAGATTTTCACAGAAGCAGATAATCTTACTCGGGTAGAATGCTTGACTCGCAGGCAGAGCCCTCTACACTTCAATTACAGAAGCAGCTGATTTTCAAGAAAACATTTATTCTACACAAGGGTATTCTGAATGCTGAGTAAATGCCAGGAGAGTAAGAAATGAGGCTTTTTAGCTTGCTTTGCACAGCATCAGTGAAAAGATAGCTAACATAAGTGTTCTCACGTGATAATCAAGAGCAGTTAAGTTTTTGAGGGCAACTTTGCATTCCCAAGGCCTAGCAGAAAAACGGGGCATACAGAAGACTCCTTAGGGAAAGTCAGCTGAGTGCTGAAATCAATCATTGGCGCCCTGAGGCTTTAGAGCACTCTGCTTAATTTGTAGAGGGCCTGCGAGAGAACCAGGCATATTAACAGACACACAAGTGCTATAGAGAAAACAAGTTAGTTACACAGTAATACTCCTTCTGTGAATAAGAAAATTCACATAATAGAAAAAGAGAAGTGTAACCGTACAGAACCAGATACGACTAACACAAATTCTATTCTAGAAGATCATCTGTACTATTTTGAGGAGGTAATTGTGTGGTAATTATTAAACAGATTAAGATAATGGTTAAAAATAATAATAGATGTGCATACAGAATACTTTTTTTTTTAACAAAGGCAATGAGTTCCTTATAGAAGGGGAATCCATGATATTAGGAAAAAAATACAAAAGACATTTTAAATTCTGGCCATTTACAGGCTTTGTTCTTCTCTTACCTCATCACTGAAAAGCAAAGCAGATGTGTGCTCCACTCTGCCAAGTTGGAGATTTGAAGAGAAGAAATATAAATGAAAAATTTCTGGCGTATTCTTTTTCGTATAGCAGCGCCAATATTTGTTATACTTTGCTATAATTGTCTTTCCCTTAAGACTGTTGCCAGCCACTTTAAGAATTACTACCAAAACTTCAAATATCTGTCAGTTGAAGGATTCTTTTTGAAAACTTTAGTCTGTTAAAAATTACTAACGATTATAATACATTTACATTATATGCATAGACATATACAATTTTCCCCCACAAATATGTCATGCTGTACTGTACGTATAGTTGTAAACTTGCTGTTTTCACTGAAAAACATTTCATTAACTTCCTTTTATATATAGAATGTGCTTATGTAGAAGCAGTCCACGTTGTAGACGGAATTATAAGATGGTCCTGCAAGTTGTCCCCCGAATCCCAAGGTTGCATAATCCCTGGGACTTACTATGGTGGCTTTTACTCTCACAATGAGGGTATATTACATGACACAACTGACAGTAAAATAGGGAGAGTATCTAGGTGAGCCCGACCTAATCCCATCAGTCCTTTAAAAACACAGAACTTTCTCCTGCTAGTTGCAGAAAAGCAAGCAGATTCAAAGCATGGGAAGGAGTCACTGCATTGCTGCTAACCTAAAGATGAAGGGGTGCTGCGTAGCAAGGAAAGCAGGTGGCCTGTGGGAGTTGAGAGCAGCTCCCAGCTGACAGCCAGCAAGAGGTGGGAACTTCAGTCCTGCAACTATAAGAAACTGAATCCTGCCAATAACCATGAGCTTGGAAGCAAATTTCCCCTTAGAGCTTTCAGACTAGAATGCAGGCCAGCTGCCACTTCAGGCTTGTGATACTCTGAGCAAAGAACCCAGACATGCCTGGGCAGGCTTCTAACCTATAGAACTCTGAACTAAAAAAAAAATCAGTATGTTTTTAATCCATTAAATTTGCTGTAATTTGTTATGGAACAATAGAAAACTAATTCTGTCCCTTCTCACTTTTTGCCTCAATCTTTTCAAAGGTTACACTATTATTTAGTCATCTCTCTACTTATGAAAATTTAGACTGCCTTAAGATATTTGCTATTAAAAAATAACATTCTTACACATATGAGCACAAGTTTATTGGTATCAAATTGTTCAGAGTATATGCACACAATTTCTTAAATATACCTATGACATCGAAAGCAACAAAAGAAAAAGCTAGGTACACTGGACTGCATCAAAATTAAATACTGTTGTGCATTAAAGGGCATTATCAAGAAAGTAAAAAAAACCTACAGAATGGGAGAAAATATTTATAAACTATATATCTGATAAGGGTCTACTATCCAGAAAATATAAACAACTCTTACAACTAAACAAAAAGACAAATAACCCAATTAAAAATGGGCAAAGGACTTGAATACACACTTCTCCAAGGAAGATATACAAATGGCCAAGGGACACAGAAAAAGAAGCTTACATCATTAGTCATCATAAAAATGTAAATCAAACCACAATAAGGTACTAATTCACATCCAGTAGAATAGTTAGAATTAAAATTAATAATAATAACAATGCCCAACAACAGACGATTGGATAAAGAAATTATGGTCCACATATACAATGGAATATTACTCAGCCATCAAAAAAAAAAATGAAATCCTACCATTTGCAACGACATGGATGGACCTAGAGGTTATTATGCTGAGTGAAATAAGTCAGACAAAGATAAATACCATATGATTTCACTTATATGTGGAATCTAAGGAACAAAAAGAACAAACTAATCAAAAATAGATTCACAATATAGTGGACAATTTGGTGACGGACAGAGGGGAGGTGGGTTGGGGGGCTGGTAGAATGCGGTGAAGGGTTAAAGAAGTACAGATTAGTAGCCGATAAATGGTCACAGGGATGAGGAGCACGGCAGAGGGAATGCAGTTAGCATTAATATGATGGCTAGGTGGAGGGCCGGAGGAGGGCAAGTGGGGCGATTGTTTTATGAACTATACAGATGTCTAACCAATATACTGCATACTTGAAAGTGATTTAAATAAATAAATTTTAGAAAATAACAAATGTTGATGAGGATGTGCAGAAATTGGAACCCTTGTACATACACTACTGGTGGGAAAGTCCTGTTTATTTTTAATTTATTTATAGTGTGAGATAAGAACACTTAACATAAGATCTACCCTGCTGTGGAAAACAGTTTGGCAGGTACTCGAAAGTTAAACAGAATTACTAGGTGACTCAGCAGTTCCACTCCTAGATATGTATCTAACAGAACAGAAGACAGGCACTCAAGCAAATACATACACATACACATTCACTGTAGCAACTATTTGCTACTGCCAAAAGGTAGAAGCTGCACAACTGTCCATCCATGAATGAACGGATAAACTGTGGCACACCCACACAATGGAACATTATTCAGCCACTCAGAGAAACAAAGAACTGATGCATGAACATGAGTGAACCTTAAAAACATGTTAAGTGAAAGAATCCAGGTGCAGAAGGTCATATATTGTACGATGCCACGTCTGTGAAATATTTAGACTAGATCCATTCAGAGAGACAGAACGAAGACCAGCGGCTGCCGGGGGCTGGGGGCGGAGAGAGAGAGAAGCACTGCTCATGGGGTTCAGGCTCCCTTCTGGGGTGATGAAAGATTCTGGAGCTAGGAGTGGCGGCTGCACGGCATTATGAACGTAGGAATGCCACTCAGCTGTTCACATTACAATGGTTAAGTTTATGTTATATGAATTTCACCTCAACTTTTAAAAATGTGTTCCATATAAATTTTAATATTTATAGTTTATCTGTCTTTTTTTCTTGATTACTCCTGCTACTGGCGTATCTACTTGTTTAAAGTTTTATTTTTTTCAGAGTTTCTATTTTATTGATCTTCTCTATTGTTTAAGTTCTGTTATATTTTCTTCCATTTGCTTTCTTTAGGTTTACTTTGTCTCTTTCTCCAGCATCCTAAGCTAAAGTTGTAATTCGTTTATTTTTATCTGGAGTGGGTGCTTGCCAGTGCCCTGGTTTGTTGACGAGTGGAGTGTACACATGGAGGAGGTGCTCAGCAAAACTGAGGGCCACGGGAGAGCATCCAACTGCTGACAAACCCAGGCCACGTTTGAGCAGCTGCCAGCGACGGCCCGCGTTGGAAGCAGCTGTACTGCGGCTCTTCCACTGGGCAGTTTGATGTGCTGTCAACGGCAGCTCTGGACCTCACTCAAGGTCACATCTAACTCTAAGCTGGCTTAGGGAACCTAAGGGTTTCTTCTGTGAGTACCTTTATTTTTTATGTTTTAATTTTAATTGTATCTACATATAACAGTGCTTTAAAGCCAAATAGTTCAAGAGTCTTTTTTCAGGTTGGTGAAACCTTTTCATCAAGACACCATAAACCATCAGTGGACTTTATGCCTTTTCCCAACTGCGACTGTATTTGTTAAGAACAAAGCATTCTGGCCCAACTTGGATGTTCTAAATTCACTGTACCAGAGAGAGAGGCGGTGGGATGAGGGCGAGTTCTGTTTAATGCCTTGGCGTCTGCATCCTCTGACAGTTATCGAAGAGCGCACAGCTCCCGAGGAAGAGTCTTGTCAGAGCCAAACAAATAAGCAGCCTCATATTTATTTATGTCTTATGTCTTTCATCAGTGATGAAAAATTATCAGCCCATCTTCTTGGAGCCCGTCTTCTCCATTCTTTATTTTCTTTCTCTGTGATTCTAATTAAATGTTTATTAACCTTTCTCGTTCTGTTCTCCAGGTCTCTTCATACTTTTTTCACATTTTTCATCTCTTTATACCTCTTTGCTATATTTTGGGTGGTTATACTCATTTATTTAACAAATATTTATATTAACCACTTACTAGGTGCCAAGCACTGTTTCACGTACTTGGTTACCTCAGTGAACACAACAAACACATCCCTGCCCAGGAAGAGCTTATGTTTAAAGAGACTAAATAGATAGTAAGTGATAAATATAATAAATGACTAAATTATGTAGAATGTAGAAGGTGATAAATGCCATTTAAAATAGAAAAAGGAAAGAAAGGTAATTCTTTCTGTTTTTTTTTTCACCAAAAGAAAGACAATTTTATTTGCCTATAATTACATCATTAATTATCTTAGAAAATTCTGTACCAGAGTATGAGGCAAATTTGCATAATGTTTGTCATACTGGTTACATGACGACATAGAAAACACATATACATGTTTAGTAAGACCTGAACTGTTATCAGGTGCAACATTTGCTAGAAAAATTCACAACTCCTCACATTTCCTTTTTCTTTTTAAACCACATTATTGAGGCATGACTGACATATGAAGAACTGTACATACTTAACGTATACAACTGAATGAGTTCGGAGGTACGTATACACCCATGCAATCATCACCACGATCTATGCCATAAACATATTCATCACCGCCAAAAGTTTCCTCATGTCCTTATTATTTATAAGATAAGAACACTTAACATAAGTCCTACCCCCAGCTAAGATAAGAACACTTAACATAAGTCCTACCCCCAGCTAATTTTTGAGTATTCAATACAGTACCGTTAACTATAGGCACTACGTGGTACAGCGGACCTCCAAGATTTACTCATCTCGCATGACTGAAACTTTGTTCCCTTTAACTAATACCTCTCAATTTTCCCCTCTCCCCAGGCTCTGACAACCACCATTTTACTCTTTGCTCTATAATCTGTCCCTGAATATCCTTCAATTACCTCTTGTGATACGCTTTCCTTCTCTGACTCACTGCATTCCAACAACACTCGCCGCCTCTCAGCTCTCTGACTGCACCGAGGTTTTCCCTGCATCGAAACCTTGTGCCTATGTCACGTTACCCACTCTTTTTGCTTAAGCTTTAGCTTGGGTGTCACAAGGGTTTCCCTTCACTCCAACCTACATGAGGTTTCATAGCACCCTGCAGGCTTTTCCTTTACGGCATTTGTCATAATTTTTAAACTATGTACTTATTCATTTTATCATGAATATTAATGATCTTTCTACTACAGAGGGTTGGTCTCTCTTCTGGATTGTAAGCTCAAAGAAGACAAGCAGGTATCCCTCTTACTTACTTCAATGTCCCTATCATGTATCCCTATACCTGGGATAGAGGCTTAATGAATATTTGTTGAACAAAAGAATTAATGTCCTATCGGGATCCTGGTCATTCTTTAATTCGGTTACTTTCGTTTTCCACAAGAGTCCTTTCTGGCGCCTCAGTCCCTGAACAATCCTCTACTTCCCTGACTTTTCTTTCTTAAAAATAGTTCTTCAAATATCAAATTCAAAACCCTGGTGACAACTGATCCAGCTCATCTCTCCTATCTCTTGCAAAGTTGACTATTTCTTTCCCCAAATATACGATTTAATCCTAAATATAAAGCAAAGTCTGAAATATAATAAATATATATCTATACACACACATTCGTACATATATAAAACAAACAGGACTTCTCATTTTTTAGCTTAAAAAGCCTCTATGATGTTTCTAACTGAATAGGTTGTATTTGTTTTTCCCTGACTTCTTATTGTGCTTAAAGTCCTGCCATATCAGTAAGGCAACTGCCCATCTTCTTTCCACTCTGCGTATCTGCTATTTGGAATTGGGAGCAACACGTTTCACATTTCCAGGAATCCCGAAGCGCCCTGTTCAGGCCTCCTCGGGGGCAGGACAGTTCTTTTCCACCTCTAAATCCCCCGCAGTTACTCTGGGGGCCCACAAACAGGAACCTTTACTAAATGCTGGAACTGTTCAATTACATGAAAGCGTCCTGATTCCCAAGTGATTGATTGGTACTTATTTGACAGATACACTTAATCATTCACATTCAACAAGTATTTATTTAATGCTCCAATATCCAAAATCCTGTGCTTAGCACTGGGGAGAAAATGGTACAAAAGACACATAGGATGCTGTCATTCCAGTGGGGGAAATCTACACGCATGTGTACAATTACAATAAAATATCTAGTAATGGGATAAAGCTAGGTACAGGGTGTCTTCATGGGCACAATAAAGTCCCAGGGCCTGATTCTACCCATAAATATTGAGGAAGGTTTTACAAAGTTGAGTTTTAAAGAATGGACCAGAGTTTACCAAGCCAACAAGAGTAGGGAGGCATAAAAGGGCAAGGCATATTTAGGGAAAGCCAAATAATTCATCAGGAGTAAAACTGGATGCATGAAACAGGTCAGAGAAACAGGCAGAGTTATCCATGTTGGGCCTTCCAGGCCACAGCAAATAGCAAGGGCATCGGGTTACATGGGAGCGGACAAGAGTGAAGCATGCATTTTAAGAGAGAAGTAAGGGAGTGGTGTGGAGAATAACTCAGGGTAGGAAGACAGTAGACTCAAGGAGTCTATGTTTGGGGCGAAACGTGAAGGATCTGGTGTGACAGCAGAGATGAAGTGGGGTCAGTGATTTGCTTGTTATTTAGGAGACAGAAGTTGACAGGATACAGTGATTAATTGCGAAGGAAAGGAGACAGGGAGGAGCCTAAGAGGATTCCTAAGTTTCTGACATGGATCTCTCAGCAAATGATGCCTTTCAGTTGACTTAAGGCGCACAGGAGGAAGTATATTTGCCGAGATGTCTGGGGGTGCCCAAGGGCAGAGGTCTGGCAGGAAAAGGAAATAAGGAGCCGAAGCTCAGGTGAGAGGTCTTAATCAGAGATTGAGATTTCAAGGCGAAATATTCATGATTCTGTTCAGAATGATGAAATGTCACGAAAAAACAGAGCTACCAAGGCCTGCCAGCTGCTGCTTCTTCCCTGTGCAGTCGTCTAACACTCATCTGTCCCAGGACGGGGGGTGGAACCATGTGGGTCTGCCATTCACTTTAGCCTTTCTAGCTTTGCCTGTGGCATCATCGGCAATGAGACAGAGTGGAAGACTATGTGGCCTTCTCCTTAGCCTGCTCCCCTGCTCGCATGTTCTCTGACACTGGTGAGTGCATCTGGGCAATACCGAACACCAGACTAGCCCCATTTGACTGGAGACGACTAGAAATATTTGACTGGAAAGACAGTCGGTCATGGAGTTCTCTTGAGAAGAAACAACTAAATCGACTGCACTATCAACACTGCACCTGACATAATATATCCCTAACCTTTCACGACTTCAGACAGCTCTTTCGAGAAAGCAATCTATGACCAATTTAATCCCTAATCATAAAGAAAGCATAATTATCTGGTAACACCAGCTCAATGATCTAAAATTTTTGAGGACTCATACAACTACATAAATCCTAATGGAAAGAAGAACAGTTATTGATTAAATCTAGATCTAAAATTCTGCTTATTAGTTCACCTTTAAAACTAAATAATTGGTATTTTCACCTAAGAACCTTAAACTTTTATTATGTGAATAGGAAGGTGGTACAGTCCTCTAATATCTAGGAATTTTTAAATGACCCAAACACTTCCCACAACTACTTTTTTTTTTTTTTTTTTTTTACATTTCTTCTTTTAAAATGTTTTATCATTTCTGAGGCTAAACTATAAACAATAAGCCCAAAGATAAAACAACTCGTACACTGACGATCCTGCACGCATTGCAAACCAGAGCAGCAGGGTGTTTCCGCTGGGCTGGGATGTCCGTGTGGTTGGCCTGATAAAGCACGGAATGGGCACAGTGTGGGGCGCCGAGAGGCGGCACAGTCCCCGCACGCAGGATGACAGCGCAGTGTGCTCTGGTTGTCAAACAGCGACCCACGGCCTTCCTGTGGTTCTGCGGGGCACTGGGTGGGGGCAGGGCACGGTGAGGTCTTGTTATTTCCCTTTCCCTTCCACGGTGGCGTGATTCTACTTTCTGTTTCACACATTAAACGTTCCCATAAAATTTAGCTTAAAGAATTCTTTTGCACATGAAAATAAATACTAATGAAGTCTGCAAACCTCTGCTCCAGTGGAAACAAGAGCGGCCAGAATCTACACCCCCGCAGCCCTGGCCTGCAGGTCGCCTGTGTGCAGTGGCCGCAGCTGCCATCGCCACCACCACTTTCTCCTCCATGGCTTTCCTAGGAGCACGTACTGGAAGCCGTTGGTGACAAGGCAGACCTACACGCCCTCATTAATCAGCACATCATTTTATTCTTATGCCAAAGAGAAGCACTGTGCCCTTTTATTTATTTGGGGGGGGGGGTCAAGATCAGAGGCACTGTGGAGCATGCAAAACAGATTTTTCCTTCATACTCTGTTATAGCATCCATTTAATTTTCCCACATGTGACATGCAATTGGAAAAGAAATAGCTGTTTTAAAATTTTAAGTAATAAAACAAAAACAAAACCATAAAGCACTCTTAACAGGAAATTACCAAGCAATATAAAATTATTCTAAGGTTTACTTCCTCTCTGTCCTGCCAAGACGATGACTATGGAGAACAGTCTGGGCTCTCTGAAATTCCAAGTTGGCTACAAGGGTCAACCAACCCTGACCCCACGAGAGGAGGAACAGCTGGAGTGTCTCCTTGGCTCCTCCCTGCCTTCTAAGAGGGAAACGCTGCTGCAGTCGCTGGAGCTAAAGGGCCTCACCGCCAAGATTCACATCGGCCCCCCTTCTGAGGCCTCTCCTCCAACCCAAGGCAAAGAGAAAGGATGGAGCCAGGCCACCTTCCCTCTGCTCAGAAGATGCTCCCCTCTTCACAGGGCTGGAATGGCCCCGAGGGCCTGGCTACCCACAGACAGGAGCCATCAGCCTGTTTCCCTGTGAACCCTCTCTCCCGCATGCAGCAAGGCAGAGCCCGGGGCCTCCTGCATTCTAGATCTGGGCCTCTCTGCTGAAGTTGCTTTTTTCTAGGTTTCTCCTATTTTCTCTGGCACTGAAGCATCCTTGTTTCTCCCTGAGGTGGCGAGAGCCAAGACTGGGATTTGAGCTTCCGTGTAGAAATAGGCACAGGATTAAAAAACAGGCCACACGTGCCTTCGGGGTACACTGGGATTTGAGGCAAAACTCTCAGCTAGATAAGAAGAGGTTCTTTATCTTGATTGGCTTCCTCTGTGCATCTATCTTCTCTGAAGGCTGGAGACGCCTACAACCCCAGCCATACCATCCTAGCCCCAAATCTCAACTTCACCAGAACTTCTCATAACTTTTACCTGATCTGCTTGCCTTCTCTCATATCATATAAGGAAAAGAAGACGTCGGTATCTTCCCCGATGGTGTTGTAGGTGAAACTCTTCAGGCTGAGGAAGAAGTGATGTGGCACTGGCATCCGACAAGCTTCCCCATGACGTGGGCGCATCGTATCCACCTAATGAGGAAGGCGAAAAACAGTAATTCATTATAGTAATCATGGATAAATGAAAACTAAACGAGGGGGGACCATTTAAGAAAGACTGAGGTGTTTCCTCAGCTGACACGGGTGCTGCATCGATATACTTGGTGGGAGGTGGATGAACACGCAGCCAGGAAGTAACCTGAGTGAAGGAGGTATCGGGACAGTACTTCCAACGCACGAGTGAACTCAAAATCTCCACCAGGCCACAAACATCTAAATTCTCCAGGGAACCATTTTCAAAGTCATTTCTCAGAGATACTGACTTGCACTGTTAGATGGTAATAGTTAAAATGTCATTTCTATTTTCTTCCAGACTGATTCACAGTCTCCGCTCCTTCAGGTGTACTTAGATAAATTTGCACAGAGGAGCGGAGACCGGCCAGATTTACTCAGAGGTCAGGGCTCCTGAGATGAAAGGCACTGCGCCATCAGAAAGCCAGTGGTGTCTGTCGTGTCCTGGCGCATCCCTATGTTGGAATCTCGTCAAAGAAAGAGTTGGGGGAAAAGACCAGGAGAGAGGCCTGGTTAAAACGCTTACCTGGGACGTGCTTTGCTGTACACTCTGCCGGCTAGATAAATGCTATGGAAAGAAAGAAAATTCACTCAACTGGGAAGGAAACTTTATTAAGGACCTTCTATATGCTAGGCATCCTGCTATGTCTTTTACATATGTGATCTCACTTAATTCTGATAACCTTGTTAGATAAATGTTATTTATATTTCATGGAGTCAGCTAAGGCTCAGTACAAGAAAGCATTTGCTGAAGGCCACAAGTAAGGCTGCGGCAAAGTCTGGATTCAAACCCAAGCCTCTCCAGCTCAGAGTGCCAGCCATGTCACGGGTGGTGCGTGCTACTGGCCTTCTGCTCTGGCGCCAACCTCTCCACATGCTGCATGTCCCACGTCTTGAGCAGGCTCCCCACACCGGCGGAGGGACGGCCTTTAACGGAAAGGGCTCCCTCCCCACAGCCTCCGCGCTGCTCCTTTACTGCAGGCTCAAGGTAGGAGCAGATGCCAGCCGCGGCCACACACCACACGCATGGTGAAACTTCAAACGAATTGCTTACTTTCTCCAAGACACATTTTCCTCAACTGTAAAACTGAGATAAAGCTTTTATTCTCTTCCTAACAGGGTTATTATGAGGCTCAAATTTCATAAGCAGCATGACATAGTATTTAGGGACGTAAGTGCAGAAGCCAGGACACCTGGTTTTAAACCTTGACTCACACCTGCATTTCTTCATCTGTAAAGAGAGGATAACATATTGTGCTGAACTCAATCTCACAGAGGTTGTGCAGATTAAGCCAGCACAGTGCCTATCATTTTAAGTGGTTGATCGCTATTATCTATAATTAGTATTCTTACTATTATTGGTATTCTTTTTTATAGTTAGTTATTATAGAAAAGTCAGTCCCATTTAGAAGTAAACCCTTGGCAGAAAGAATGGTGGGTTCACAAACGTTAGGTCCCTGGTCTCGGTAAACTCAACAACGAGAGTTTCACGCTGCTCCCTCTTGGGTCCTGGAGGTGAGAGACCACTCACTGGCGAGCTGTTCCACACGAGAAAGAAGGATGGCTGCTGAGCGGAATGATTTCACTTATTTTCCAAATACACACATTTAAGCCTTAAAAAAACTGCAGTACAATTAAGCATTAATTTAAATGCATCTCACTAGCTGTATTTTCTAATTAATAAGTGTTCATGTACATTATTAGCTAATTTAGCTAATTACTGTTGACTTAATATTCATTCATAGGACTATATGTTCCCATAATACATATCAAATACAGTTGGCCCTCTGTATCCATGGGTTTTGCATTTGTGGATTCAACTGATGGGTTAAAAATATTCAGAAAAAAAAAACCAATCCCAGAAAGTTCCAAAAAAGCAAACCTTGAACATGCCACGTGCCAAGCACTATAATGAATCCACAAGGACGAAGTGACGTGTAGGCATACCCAGCTGTAGCCTACATGCAAATGTAGGCTATATGCAAATACTATGCCATTTTACATAAGGGACTTGGGCATCTGCAGATTTTGATATTTGCGGGGGATCTGGAACCAACTCCCTGGGAATACCAAGGGACAACTATATAAGAAAAGCAGCCTCTACCAGCTGGGGAAATAAGCACATAGAATGTATGTGTACAGAAGAAAGTTCACAGATAAAATAGGCTACAAAAAAAGCTTTTTAAAAATGAGGCTTTCAAAAAAAAAAAAAATCAAGCTCCATCTGGTTTACTGACCCATATCCCACTGGGAAGGTTACTAGCTTTCCACTGTTTTAGTTTACGTCTGGGGGCTGTACAGTCATTCTTTTCAAGTGGATCTACTAACTCTTAAAAATGACTAGCAATCTTAAATATATATGTTCTATTATAACTATATATGGAAGTTTACAGCTAATTTCAGTGCAAAACATCCGTGCTGACAATAACATGTCATTCTAGATTTCAGAGGCATCAAATCTGGGAAGAACTTTCAACCTAGCCTGAAAGCACACCACATGGGTGGCCAGAGAAAGGCGCAGGACTGGCATCTTGGAATGTCTTTCATGGCACCGTGAGGAAAAACTATGACCATCAGCTGGCCAGCTCTACAGAGCCATCGCTGACGGTATTACAGCTGTACTTATTACGTTTCTGTATTTGCTTCCTAACTCTAGACTCTGTCCTCCCAGGGAGCAAAGTAACTTTCCTAATTATCTTTATATCCTAAGTCTAATAATGGGTATCAAAAAATAATTTTAAAATGCATAGACTCTGCCAAATTGTCCCCCATAGAAAACTCATTTTCAGCCCTTTGAAGTCTCTGGTCCATTTAGTCTACAAAAGTCTACCATTATGGAGGAAAAATACTGTGCAACTGTTTAACTGAATAACGTAAGAATTGCCTTCTGTACATGTTAAGAATTGTCTTAGGTATTGTGAGTCTTAGAAGGAAATATAAAACATATCTAGTCAGAACTACCAATAACGCTTGATTTTAGTAAATAATCTAATCAACTGATTTAAATCCAGAATTGGAAATATACACACTGACCTACTAAAAATATTAATTAGCACCAAAAGATAACAGACTGACACAGTTCCCAATATACACTGATGTGGAAGGACGACAGCATAGCAGAAGGTCATAATGTGAGTATTCTGCTGGACCCCCACTCTTCGCCCCCAGTTTAGAAGCTCTCATATTATGGAATCTTCAAGTGATCACATTTCCCAGAGAGGCATGGCTAAGATTAACGCAGTTACTTTACTGTTGCCTTTGAGATGCTTTCTAGTTTAGGCAGCACCACTTCTCTACTGTTGAAAGTGGGTTTAGACTCGCTATTACGCAGAACCAAGAACCGAGGAGCATTAGGCTTCCTTTGGTTCTCGTCATATAGAACAGGGGTCCCCAACCCCCGGGCTGCAGACTGGTACCATTCCGGGTCCTGTCAAGAAACAGGCCACACAGCAGGTGAGCGGCGAGCTAGCAAAGCTTCATCTGTATTTGCAGCTGCACCCCAGTGCTAGCATCACCGCCTCAGCTCCACCCCAGATCCAGTCTCACAGGAGCACCCGTCCCTGCTGCCAAAAAGGTTAGGGACCGCTGATATGGAAAATTCATCTGTATATTTAAAGTGATTTTTATCAATTGTTATCATTCAACACTTGTGTAGGGTCTGGAATTTTTTAATGAAAAACAAAATGGTCTAAACACAAACTTAAGGTATAATCCTTTTTACAAAGGTTTCTTGTAAAATACATGGCAAGGAGTATTATAATCAAAAAGTTACATATTGAGTCATCATAATCTCTAGCAATAGATTTAAACGTTAATACAAAAAGGTCCTAAAAGGTTACTCCTTTGAACCTTGTTGATAAATTTAAGCTTTAACCAAAACATTCACTGTATATTTACTGTACACAATTAAAAATATGTGGTTTTCAATGAATTTATGGACTCTCAAAATCAGTTCTTCATCACATCTAATTCTTTCTGTCAAAAAAGCAAATACATGAGATAAAAAGATGGAAAATCAGTATAAATGAAATAAAATAAAAAGAGACTTGTACCTTAGGCCTTTTTGAGAAACCAACGTTTTAAATTAGCATTTAAATGCATTAAAAGTAACATAAGCACATGGTTTTCCAAATTAAATAGCTTTAAAAGCTTGCAATAAAATGACCAGTCCTCTGTTCACCCTGTCCTGTTCCCCAAAGATAAGGGCTTTCAACTCTTCACTGTGTTTTTGCCTAGAATGTATCAAATATTTCTAAATATCATACTTACAGTGCTCTCTAAGTTTAGATTTATCTATTGGCCTCTTATTATGGAAGCTGAGAATTTTTGCATTTGTTTACATCTATTTCACTTCAACTTTTTTCTTAATATCTCACAAGTTTTGGTTAAAATTTGTTTATACTACTGTAACATAAATGTCATTCTGAGATGTTAACTTGAGAAATCTTTGCACCTCTCAAGTGAGTCAGAAATCTTTTCCTGGATGGCGCATAATTGTATGTTTTGGTTTACTCCCTTATTTTAAAGAAATAATTTATTCTTCAGTAGTTTCCTGAAAGGGGGTTAAAAAGATATTTAAAATATTATTTTATTATTAGATTCGAGTATACAGTACATTGATTAGACATTTAGTTTATAAAACGATCCCCCTAATTGTTCTTTCTCTCCTCTGGCTCTCTACCTAGCCATTACTTTTTCTTTCTTTCTTTCTTTTTTTTTTTTTTGAGACTTTAAGTGACTAAAATTTACTTAGGCTACTTTCCCGCTTGACTGACAATGTGACTCAGTCAATATAAAATTTTAAGTTGAATTTTTTTCTCTCATAATTTTAAAGGCAACTCTTCATTACTGCTAGTTTTCGATGTTGCTATTAGGAAGACAAATGTTATTCTTACAACGACTTCTTAGTAGGTAAACTATTTACCTCTCAGGAAGCTTTCAGCTTCAGTAAGCTGAAATTTTACATTTAAGTGCTAAATATTTATTGGACTTTTTAAATTTAGAGACTCATATCTGTGTTTTGGGAAAGATTTTTCCAGCTTTACTGAGGTATAATCAATATATAACACTGCACAAGTTTAATATGTACAGTGTGATGACAATATATAGTGTGAAATGAGTACCACAATAAAGCTAGTTAATATATTTTTCACTTAACATAATTACCTTTCTGTTGTTAATGTTACAAGAACATTTAAGACCTACTCTTTTAGGAACTTTCAAGTATATAATTAACACTATTGTTAACTACACTCACCATGCTGTATATTAGACCCCCAGAACTTAATCAATCCTTTTATAACTGTAGAAGTTTGTACCCTTTGACCAACATTCTCCCCACTCCTCAGCCCCTGGCAACCACCATGCAACTCTTTCTATGAGTTCAGCTTTTTTAGATTACAAAGTATTTATCATTCTCTATCTGATTTATTTCACAGCATACTGCTTTCAAGGTTCATTCATGTTGTTGCAAATGGCAGGATAGCCTTTATTTTTGCTGAATAGTTTCCCATTATATAAATATACCACATTTTCTATATCCATTCATACATCAATGGATACTTAAGTTGTTTCCATGTCTTGGCTATTGTGAACAATGCGACAATAAACAGCGGGGTACAGATATCTCTTTGAGATCCTGATTTCAATTACTTTGGATAAATACCCAAAAGGGGGATTGCTGGGTCATACGGTAGTTCTATATTTTATTGCTTGAGGAATTTCCATACAGTTTTTCATAATGGCTATACAAATTTACATTCCCACCAACAGTGCACAGGGGCTCCCTTTTCTCCACATCCTTGCTAGCATTTATTTCCTGCTTTTTGGATGACAGACATTCTAACACGTGTGAAGTAATATTTCATTGTGGTTCTAATTTGCATTTCCCTAATGACTGGTGGTCTTGAATACCTTTTCATGTATTTATGTCTTCTTTGGAACAAAGATCCTTTGCCTATTTTTAAAATGAGATTATTTGGTTTTTATTGAGTTTTAAGCATTGCTTACATATTTTGGACATTAACCCTTTATTAGATATATGGTTTATAAGTATTTTCTCCTATTTTGTAGGTTGACTTTTGTTGATTGTTTTATTGTTTGTTGTTTCTTTTGCTTTTTTTTTTTTTTTGTGGTGTAGTCCTACTTACTGATTTTTGCTTTTGGTGCCTTGTGCTTTTGGTGTCATATCAAAGAAATAATTGCCAACACCAATGCCAAGCAGCTGTTTGCCTGTACTTTCTTCTAGGAGATTTACAGTTTCAGGTTTAACACTTTAGTCCTTAATCCATCTGGAGTATTTTTTCTGCGTGGGGTAAGAGAGAGACAATTTCATTCTTCTGCATGTGAATATCTAGTTTTCCCAACACTTACTGAAGAGACTATCCTTTCTCTATTGAGTACTATTGGTTCCCTTGACAAATATTAGCTGACCGTATATGTGTAGATTTATTTCTGGAGTCTCAATTCTGTTTCATTGGTCTATATGTCTGATTTTTTTTTTACGCCAGTATCATACTGTTTTGATTACTATGGATTTGTAACATAGTTTGACATCAGTAAATGTGATGCCTCCAGCTTTCTCTCTCAAGATTACTTTGGCTATTCAAGGTCCATTGTGGTTCCACATGAATTTTAGAATCATTTTTAATATTCTGTGGAAAATATCATTGGAATTTTGACAGGGATCTACCATATAGCACTGAATCTATAGATGACTTTGGGTAGGATAAACATTTGAAAAATACTAATCTTCTGATTCATGAACATGGGATACCTTTCCATTTATTTGTGTCTTCTTTCATTTCTTTTATCAATGTCTTATAGTTTTCAGTGTATAGATTTTCACTTCCTTGGTTATATTTATTCCTAAGCATTTTATTGTTTTTAATGCTACTGTAAATGGGATTGCTTTTAAAATTTCTTTTTCAGAGAGTTCATTGTTTGTGTATTCTGATTTCTGCAATTCATCTTTGTATGCTGATTCTATATCCTGAAACTTTACTGAATTTGTTAATTGGTTCTAACAGCTTTTTAGTGGGGTCTTCAGGATCTTCTATGTTTAGTGGGGTCTTCAGGATCTTAATTGTTTCTGCAAACAGAAACAATTTTACTTCTCTCGTTTCAATTAGGATGCCTTTTTTTTTTCTTGCCTAAATGCTCTGACTAGGACATCCAGTACTATGATGAATGGGAATGGGGAGAGTGGGCACCTTTGTGTTGTTCTTGATCTTAGAGAAAAAGTCTTCAACTTTTCACTGTTGAGTGTGATTTTGTTAGCTGTGGGCTTGTCATACATTGGCCTTTATTATGTTGAGATTTTTTTTTTCCTATGCTCTCTTTGGTGCAAGTTTTTATCATGAAAGGATGTTAAATTTTGTCAAAAACTTTTTCTGCATCTACGATGATCATTTGATTTCTATCTTTTGTTCCATTGATATACATATCACATTTATTGATATGCACATGTTGTTCCATTGATATACATATCACATTTATTGATATGCATATGTCTTTGCATCACAGAAATAAATCCCACTTGATTGTAGTATATCATCCTTTTACTCCATTGTTAAATTTGGTTTGTTAGTATCTTCTCAAGAATTTTTTGCATCCATCATTCATCAGGGATAGTAACCTATAGTTTTCTTGTAGTGTCCTTATCTGACTTTGGTATCAGGGTAATAATGCTAGCTTGTAAAGTAAGTCTGGGAATCTTCCCTGCTCTTCAATTTTCTGGAAGAGTTTGAGAAGAACTGGCATTCATTCTTAAATTTTTGATAGAATTCAACCATGAAGCCATCTGGTCTTAGGTTTTTCTTTGTTGGAAAATTTTTGATTACTAATTCAATTTCTTCACTTGTTACTGTCTGTTCAGTTTTCTATTTCTTTATGATTTAGTCTTGGTAGGTTGTATGTTTCTTTCTAGGTTGTCCAATTGCTGGCATGTAATTGTTCACAGCATTCTCTTACAATCATTTGTTTCTGTTGTATTAGTTATAGTGTCTTTTTTCATTTATAATTTATTTGAGTCCTTTTTTGATCAATATAGCTAAAAATTTGTCAATTCTGTTTATTTTTTCAAAAACAACTGTTAGTTTCATTGCTCTCTTCTATTGTTTTTGTATTCTCTATTTCATTTATTTTGCTCCTCTTTGTTATCTCCTTCCTTCTAACTTTGAGTTTAATTTGTTTTTTCTAGTTCTTTGAGGTATAAAATTCAGTTGTCTCATATTTTTCTTCTTTTTAAGATCAAAATATTTTTTTTAATGTAGCCATTTATCACTATAAACTTTCCTCTAAGAATTGTTTTTGCTGCATTCCGTAAGTATTATTATGTTATGTTTCCTCTAGTTTGTCTCAAATTTTTTTTTTTTAATTTCATCTTTGGCCCATTGGTTGTTAAGGAGCATGCTGCTTAATTTCCACATATATGTACATTTTCTAGTTTTCTTCCTGTTATTGACTTCTAGTTTCAAATTACTCTGGTCGGAAGAGATATTTCAAATGATTTCAATCTTCTTAAATTTGTTAAAACTTGTTTTGTGGCCTAACATATGATGTATCCTAGGGACTGTTTTCTGTGCACTTGAGAAGAATGTGTATTCTGCTGCTGTTGGATGGAATAGTCTGTGTATGTCTCTCGGGTCCATTTGGTATTAAATATAGTTCAAATCTAATGTATCCTTATTGATTTTATGTCTGGAGAATCTATCCATTGTTGAAAGTGGGGTATTAAAGTCCCCTACTATTAATTTACTGCTGACTATTTCTCCCTTCAAATATGCTAATGATAGCATTACATATTTAGGTGCTCTAAAGTTGGGTGCATATATATTCACAGTTGTTACATGCTCTTAATGAACTGACTCCTTTATCATTATATAATCACCTTGTTTCTTGTTAACTTAAAGTCTGTTTTGTCTGATGTCAGAATAGCTATCACTGCTATTTTTTGGTTCATATTTTTCTATCCCTTCATTTTCAGCCTATGTGTCCTCAAAACTAAAGTGAGTCTGTTTTAGGTAGTGTATTCTTGGATCATTTTGTTTTAATCCATTCAGCCATTTTATGTCTTTTGATTGAGAATTTAATTGGTTTATATTTAAAGTAATTATTGATAGGTAAAGATTTACTGTTGCCATTTTAGAAATTGTTTTCTGGCTCTTTTTGCAGTTCCTTTGTTTCTTACCTCCTCTCTTGCTGTGTTTCTTTGTAAATCGATGATTTTCTGTAGTGGTATGCTTTGATGCCCTTCTTTTTATCTTCTGTGTTATCTACTGTAGCTTTCTGCCTTCTGGTTACATGAGGCTTACATAAAACGTCTTATAGATATAACAATCTATTTTAAGCTGGTTATAACTTAACTTCCATCTCTTTTAGACAGCACCCCCACTTTATATTCTTGATATCACAATTTACATCTTTTGATACTACACATCCATTAACAAATTATTGTAGCTACAGCTATTTTTAATTCTTCTGTCTTTCGAGTTATATACTACTATATAATAGTACTTGAGTATTCTGAATTTGCTTATATACTTATCTTTACCATTGTGTTTTATATTTTCGTGTTTTCTGTTTCTTCCAAGTAACTCTCATAGATATTTGTTTTAGTCTCTAACTTTCATGTGGCAGGTTTCCTCAATGTCTGTTGGTGCCTGGCTGTCTGGAAGTGCTGTGTAGGATCTGCTGATCACTGGGTTTCACTGTATGGAGGTTTGGGGAAGGAGATGGTCATCTCACCTAACAACTTTAAATGCCATGTATACTCTCATGACTCTCAAGTTATTATAGCTGAACTTCACTTCTGAACTCTAGACTTTCAATAACTCAGTTTGGAGGTCTAAAAGGCATCCCAAGCTGGAAAAGAAAAACAGAACTATTGATCTACAGTGCTCTACTTTCTAACTTGCTTCTCCCACAATGTTTCCTATTCCACTCCTACCCGGGTCAAAGCCGAGCAGGTCAACATAGCAGCCACTCTCTGACCTTTCTTTTTTGTACACACACACCAATTCGATCTATCAACAATTCTCACTGGAGCTATCTCTAACACATATTCAAAATCCAGCAACTTACCACTTTCACTGTTCCAACCCTAGATCAAGATACTAAAATTAAAATTTCTGGCTTGAAGAACTGCTCCTTGTTTTCATTTTTTGCCTCGCTCCAGTCTTTCTGCATATATCAGCTGGAGGAAGCCTTTTAAAGTGTAAGCCTCAGGAAATGAGTCACTCCCTCTAAGACCATCAGTGTATATCCTAAGTATGGCAGCAACAACATACAGCAACTATTTGATCCCATTAATTTCTCGACATATGGACTATATTTCATGGGCTTCAGGAGCAAGCATCGGAAGGAACTGTCCAGCAGTTCCCTAAAACTGAGCGTAAAACTCTGTATGTAAAACCATATGTGCATTGGACCGAGAAGAAATTTCATCTGACTCTTCATGACCCAGAAAGTATTGGGAACCAAGACCCTAGATTGTTGAGGGAAGGAATACATCTTGTTCATCTTTAATTTATCTCACCGCCTACCACATGGCACAGAGCATAGTTAAGGCGACTGTACATGAATGCTTTTATACACTAGTAAATATACATAAGCGAATACACAAAAGCAATTGGTGTGTTATTTGTATATTATTTAGGAAAATTCCCAAGGTCCCTGACCAGGCAACGTATTTTGTATCCTCTCTGTTCCCCAACAAATTACATTTTTTAAAAAGAGAAACTACAAAACCCGATAGACACAGAAAGAAAATAGTTTGGTGGTTACCAGCGGGAAAGGGGAGGCAGGGAGGCAGATAAGAGTAAAGGGGATTAAATATATGGTGATGGGAGATTTGACTTTGGTCATGAACACACAATGCAATATACAGATGATGTAGTATTGAACTGTATGCTTAAAACCTATATAATTTTATTAACCAATATTACCCCAATAAATTTAATTTAAATAAAAATAAGTAAGTAAATAACTTTGTCCCCAAATCCTGACAGAGAGCTCCTAAAACCTTTGAGTGATGAGTGCCTTTGGTATGCTAATGAGATGACTTGGCTGCCTAGATAGCTTCAGGATGAAGGCTAGCCACCAGAAAGACCAATGCATGAGTTCCGTATGCTCCACATACTTTACCATCACTTGATATGTTAAATCTTTTTAACTTTGGATATTCTAATAAATGTATAGCGACATGTTATTGTGGTATTGTGGTTTTAATTTGCATTTTTCTAATGATGTTGAGCATCTTTTCATATATTTATTCAGAATGTGTATGTGTGTGTATGTATATGTTTTAATTGTTTGCCCATTTTTTACAGTTGTTTCCTATTACTGCATTTTACGAGTTCTCTATACATACTGGATAAATGTAATTCATGTGATCTGAAAATAATTTCTCCCAGTCTACAGTTTGTCCTTTTATTCTCTTAATGGCATCTTTTGAAGAGCAAATTTCAAATGAAGTTCAACTTATCAGTTTCTCCTTTTGTGGATTGTGGTTTTCGTGCTGTATCTAAGAACTTTTTGCCTAATCCAAGAGCACAAAAATTTTCTTC
>NW_006434366.1:1777072-1849786 GCF_000325575.1 Pteropus alecto | reverse complement strand
CATTTGTTAAAAAGAGAAACTACAAAACCCGATAGACACAGAAAGAAAATAGTTTGGTGGTTACCAGCGGGAAAGGGGAGGCAGGGAGGCAGATAAGAGTAAAGGGGATTAAATATATGGTGACGGGAGATTTGACTTTGGTCATGAACACACAATGCAATATACAGATGATGTAGTATTGAACTGTATGCTTAAAACCTATATAATTTTATTAACCAATATCACCCCAATAAATTTAATTTAAATAAAAATAAGTAAGTAAATAAAAAGAAATTTTAGACTAATTCTAAAACTTGCAATTCTCACCAATATATACTCTTTGAATATATACTCCTCAAAGTGACGTTTTGCCCAGTTCTTTAGTTTAAACTTAATACTTACCTGCGGTTTCTGATGTTTATATGTTTTACTTTAAAATTTTGTACCTTTCTTTCAGTTACGTCTCATTCAGACAATAAAATGTAACCTTGGTCATCAGTCAACTCAATACATTTTTATAACAACCAATAGACAGCTAAGGATTTATCAGGATTTATTTCTTATAAATACTGATAGATTATTTCTAGGTTTAATCACTACATTAACCAATAATTGGCTCTTTTCAGTTTCAACTATCTTCTCTCCTTAAGAGGTGGAAAGAGCTAGAATTTTAGTAACTGCTGCAGGCTGAAGGAGCTCTGTTCACCAGCAAAATCAACAGAGAAATGTCCCATAGACATTACAGGAAGCCCAAAAACTCTGTACAGTAATTCTATTTAGAAAAGCAAGTGTGATATGTCCTGTCCAAATATGGAAGCCCCCTTAAATATACCGGAACAAAGATAAATGAACAATTTTAACAACACTGTTTCATAACATAATTAGAAAAAATAAACAAAGGAGAAAAAAAGAGGTGTGCAGGAACAAAATACCCTGTGTTAGATTTCTTACCATTTTATAGAGATCTGAGACACTAATCTGGTCTGAATCCACTACTTCAAAGTCCTTTCGAGGTACCAGATCCAGGCCCAAATGCCTAGTAAAGAGAAAGAACACACTCAGCATGCCATGTCCTCAGATTACTCACCCTCTTTATGTGCCTGGAAGCCCATACCTGTCATGCCCTTGTGGACAGAGGCCCGGACACCGCCCCAAGAGGAACGTGCCTTTATCCAGTAATACGTAACTGTGCTCAACTTTAGATAAATATATGAGGCTAGAAATTTTACGTCTCACAATTCTAGTCGTCAAGCAGTTCCCTTGTGATAGCAGGCTGTCATTCAATATCACATTTTTAACAGATTGCTTGAGTTCATTAAGGATGGGATTTCTATAGATCATTAATAAGTCACCCTTATTTTTCTATTTCTCCTCATCCTACAAGTATGCTCAAGGTTCAGTCATGCATTATGTCCATGAGGACGAAAAGTTATCTAGGATCCAAGTAGATTTATAATTCAAAGTCAAACATATAAAAATTACCACTGAAGATATTAAATTCAAAGAAATGCATGTTTTCGTTGAGTTTTATCTCATTTTCAATTTAATTAATACTGACACTGGGTCATGGTAAAGACTTTACCACATATTAGCCACTATCTTAAGAAACTTCAGATGGAAATTTAACCAAGGAGTACTACTACTAAAGAACACAGTATTTAGAAGATCTGGTATAACCTGGGCAGAAAGGGAGAAGTCATGGTGATTAATGGTTGACTGGGAGGCAGTATGAGGCAGTGGAAATAACTCTGGATACAGTCGGAACTCCTGGGTTCAAACAGGGTACATAATTTACAGTCAATAATGTTAACTCCTTTCTCACTCTCTAGAACAACAGCTCTAAACCTGGTGTCCAAAGGAGCTGTGGACTCCTGCCCTGCTTACAACAGTATGTGCGTGTATTCATGTGTGACGTTTTTCTCAGTGGAGGGTCTGTAACTCTCATCAGGGTTTCAGAGATGCTCTATGATGCTCTACTCCAAAATAAGGGTTATTAATTACTGCATCTGATAAAAGTATTTCACAGACAATGGAAAAAGAGTAAGTGTTCTTTTCTTCAACTAGACTATGAACTACTTGTAGAAGATGCTAGCAAAACTAATTCTGGAGGCTCTTTCTGTACATAAAACTTCCACGCATTTAAGATAAAGCCGTGTGTACATCCAAACTGCAGATCTACTTTATTTTATTTATAATTTACACCCTAATTATAGGGAAGTATATGAAAAGGTTAAAGAAACAGCAATAAGATTGTTAAACTAAAAATGGAAAATCAAACCTATATGAAGGCAGAAGCAAAGATACTAATTGCATAGACTAATATGATTATTATGTTTAAGAATTAAAATTTAGATGTGTACTTTTTAGCAGGCAAGAAAAAGAAATGTATTTTTTTATTAAAGGATAAAAACTCATGTTTTTCTATTATCTATTATAACTTACGTTATCTTATAACAGAAAAAACATGAGTTTTTAAAGAAAAAGTAATTTTTTGGTACTAAATTCCCCTCCCCCAAACCCTTACAGTGATGAGACTGGTAACACACCATTGGCCTTAACTGTGATAGTTCACAGTTTAATGAGAAAACCATGCCATCAAATCTGATTATTGAAGTTAATGCACTTAAATCTATAAGGAACTTTGTTTTATACCAAAGAAATACTCCATTTGATTACCTCTTATTAGCTATTGTTTCTCTGAAATAATTTCGGGTCCCTGTCTCCTAACACTTACAGCACACAAAGGCAGTATAGCACCAGCAGAGCAAGAGAGAGCTGAAGCATCTCCTTTCTACCTCTCTTGTCATAAAAGGCAATTTACATTATAAAGATAATTTAGCAGATATGATCTTAAATATTCAAAATACTTTTCCATCCATGTGGAAAAACAGCAAAACGATGACAAAATATTAGTATTTGTATTAGGGAAGCATAATTACACAATTACTCATTTAAAACATTTTCCAAATTTTCTGTAGTCATGGTATCGAAACCTTTTTAAATACAAAAACGAGACAAAATTTCATACATATTCTTTAACCACCAGAGGTCACAAAATCTATGATAGTCTCAACATAGAATTAAGTTACAAAAAGATTACTCAAATAGTCCAATCAAAATAGATGTTTTCAACACAATAGCTTTAAAAATCCGCACAGATCTAAGTCAACAGGGCCGGGATTGCGTCCGCGCAGTTAGTGCGCCGCACACAGTGACTGACGGCCCCGTCTGGGGCTGGCCTCTGCCAATTTTTTTACCTCGCCTGTCCATTCAACTACCCGCCATGTACCCAGCCGCTCGCTGCACAGACACTCTCTGAGGGTCTTTTGTGGACCAGAACGGCGTGAGGAATCAAGTGCTGGTGTTCACCATGCTAATTCTCCCGGGGGCAGTGTTTCCCCTCCCCAGAAGTCCCTGGAGCCCAGTACCTTTCAGTTTCTCAATTCTATTATCTTAGGGAGTAAAACAATGATTAATGGGTGATCTGATAAAAAAGAAGGCGTGTTCCTTCTAAGATTGTCTTCAGTGGAGGAAGTGTGGTTTCAAATGCTAAATTGGAGGACTGTCCTCATCACGTCTCAGAAGGCAGAGAAGCTGCTCACTGAGAAGCAACACGCGGTTCGCTACAAATTTCCCTCTGAAAAAGGTCCCTGGCTGTTTGGTCCTACAGGTTACTCTAAGAATAACACAGAGTAGGTGCATGGAATGGCCGACTTAGTCCTTTCTTCATCCTCGCAGCGAAGGGAGGCTGCACGGCAAGGAGCTGGAGGAACGGGCTCCGCGGTTCGACTGCCTGGTTTCTATCTGGGCTCTTCCACGGAGCCGCGCTGTCTCCTCTATGATCACAGGGTGTTGTAAGGCCTGATGCAAGGAAAGCACTCAGCACACAGCCTGGCACTGTGAACTGCTACTTCTGTTATAGTTATTACCCTTATGTGTTACATCATTCGTCAACATATGGCTTAAGGTACAAGGATTGTGATCAGACATATAGTGCCTGAAAAAAGACTCCAACAGATGGACACGAGCAGATGTACATCTATGAACACCAACACACAGAGGTAGCAAGGAGCTGTTTTCAAAAATGGTCCTTCTAACTGCTTAGGTGAACAGTCTCCAGAAAAGTATTTAGTCTTCTCTAGCCACCTGCCATTGATACTTGTTCATCCATTTCAATAATTCAATAAATATTTACTAGCACCTACTCTGTGCCAGGCTCATGCTGAACTTGGAGACACAGCAATGAACAAGAGACACGCACCCTGTTCTGCATTTTCAGGTGCACCTCTCTAAGGGCCTGAATCTTTACCACGTTCTATGAATTCTACATTTATTTTGAACGTTCTCTGTTCTATTTTCTATTGTATCTTTTCCTCTAGGGTTCCTCATCTGAACCACAGAACAAAGAAAACAATTTGAAGTTAATTAATTGCATACAATAAATGTTTTAAGGCATTAGGACTTAGTTCTTCCTCGGAATCATTTGAGAAAGGCTGGAGATCATTTCCTGTGGGCAGTGAGTTCCCTTTTCTAATACTTAGAGCATAGCGATCATACAGATAGTAAGTATGCTAATGAAAGCGTGGTATACTTATATTTATGTAATAAAATATAAGAAGATGTAACTAATTACAGCTACCCTTTACTGGACATTTACTTGAGATAGGCATTTTATGCACATCATCACTAAACACTATGGGAAGTAGACAGCATCAGACCTTTTTTAACCTGAGGAAAGCGAAGCATGCAGGTTAAACTCAGTGGCCTATTAAGGGAGCTGAGTTGGGTTCATCTCAAGTTAGGTCTGTCTTCTTCTGAACCTGTGGTGTTTTCACTATACCTGCTTTCTATTAAGAATCATGAAAGCTAAGTACCAATGGCTATCAGTGAACGTAATCAATTCAGTCATAATAGTTTGAAGGATGATTTTGTCAAAACCTCAATCTGGAAGGGAACAAATATCAATTGGTAAATGAATGACCACCAGGCATAAGAACAAAGACATGTTATTAGATTAATTTATGTAATACCTACCAAGTGCAGGCACTGTGTCATGCTAAGTGCAGGGTATGAGGAGAGCAAAACAGATTCGCAAAGAGCACATGTGTGTGTGTGTACATCAGTCATCTGATGTATATCAGTCAACCTCCTTGAGTAGGGCAAGATACTGACTGGTGGGAACGATACCCTATCAGAAGTCTAATAAAGTCATTGGAAGTGTCTGCTTATGTCAGATGCCCTGAAGCTGGAAAATATCACCATGCCCTGAAAGGAAAAGTTCTGAGCCACAAACTTTTCTGAGTCCTAGCTAAAAATCCACTCAGAGGACATAAACCAAGCAGGAAGAAAGGGAGATGTATGGGTTAGGATTTATGAAAATCTGAGAAAGAAGACAGAAAAGGAAGGAAAGAGTAGGGAAAAAATATAGAGGAAGAGGAAAAGAAAAAATAAAAATTAGAAATTATATCCTTATTGGTGATTTGTCTTAACAATAGCAATTATTTCATTTGATACTTATAATTTAAGGAAACATCATTCTAATTCAATAAAAGCTTATAAAATGCTTACGTTTTATTAAAATATGAACTTTCTAAAGAAGAAACACAAAACTCTATAAATTACTTAAGAATAAAATATTTCTGATGTAGATATTTTTCTAAAGCAAAGATCAGTTACGTTGGGTCAGTCCTAAGTTAATGCAATTTTAACTTAGCTATGCTGTATTTACTGTGGTGATGAGATCAGAGACCGAGAAGAAACTTTTATAAACATCTTCATGGAAGGTGTTGAAAATATTAAATTAATACATTAAAATTACATTGCTAGACAAATTATTTTAAAATTCCCTTGGCGAGGATGTAATTAACTGACTCTTTGTATAGGGGACTTGAACACAGACAATAACTAATGGATTTAAACACAACTTTGTTTTATGCTCTTCCTCTATTTTAGTTCCTAAAAATATAAGAACACAATTTTGTAAGTGGTGATTTCTACCTGGTACAATATTAATAATATTTACTTATGGAATGAGTCCACACACTGAATAGGTTAACAGGTATATGCCACATAAATTTAATGCCTAAATATTCCAATTTTTTGTCAAATAAATCATAATTCCTAATCTCAGGAAACAAAATAAAAATTGTTGTTATGTAGATGTGGAAAGCTCAGCATTTAATATGAATTCTAAATAAAAGTATCTAGCTTTTAAGTGTATACCAGTTTAGTTTTTATCCTTGAAAGTTCTAACTCAATGTTAAATCAGATATATATTATGGGACATACAGTATTCACACTAGGAACATAGAACAAAGATCAAACCACTCATAGACTAGAAATACTCGCAATAATTTGCCAGGGTTTAAGACCCACACTTAAAAATAATCCAAGAGATAGTAAGGTCCTGCATAAAGTGTATGGACTTTGGGATCAGTTCTGGGTACAAATATCAGCTTTACCACTTACTATGTAACGCTGAAAAAAGTGTTTCTGAACCTCAGTTTCCTCATTAGGTAAAGCAAAACTAGTCTTGGAAGAGCACAAAAGCATTTCATTATAACAGTGCATATAGGTTAGACCATGCACTTGCCACTGTGATATAGGTAGATGTATTCAATAAACTATTGAATTGTTATTAATAGCTTCTGATACAGTTTCTAAAAAGGTAAAGCTACAAGTCTACATATGAGCTTACAGAAAAGGCATAACAATTAGAAATTATATGTAATTAATATTTAATTATATCAATTAAGACAAAAATACATTCAGCAAACATTGATTGTGCATCCACTTCGTGCCAACATGTGCTGAGCTTCAATATTTTATGGCACTGATAAAGTGCAGTAGAACAAGAAGTGCGGAAAAATAAGGGCACGAAATGAAAACAATGGATGTGGTTAGCAGTGCTTGGCTACTGCATGCAAGTCTCCTTTATCTGACACTGTAAGTGACTTTATTTTTACTACATACCATCTCGTTTTTCAAAGTAAGAAGGAAAATTTTTAAAGGAATTAGTTTAAGTGAGAGCCAGAGAGAACTGTCCTATTGGTTCTGGGGGCAATATGTCTTTTTCCTTTAATAATGACAGACCCACAGAGTTCTCATTTAAGTTTTTAAGTGCCTACATTTTCCACTGTGGAGAAAGGGGAAAATAGAAAGACAAGGAAGTAGGGGAGGGAAGAAGTGGAAGAGGGGTGGTGAGAAGGAAAGATGCAGAGAAGTGAGGAGAAGAGGAACGTGGAGAGGAGAGGGAGACAGAACAGCGGGGAAGGGGAACGGAACTACGTTCCTGATTTTTGTTCACTGAAGTGGGCATATACATCTCCCCTCCCCAACGCGTGTGCGCACACACATGCAAACACACTTTTTGTTGAGAAAAAGTTATTTGTGAAGTTGGAATAACTCTATAATTTACAGATAGGTATTTATAATGGTCTTAACCTTTTTCAAATTATAATTTGAACTTGTTTCCAAGCTATCATCTTTAAGTTTTCAGATTTGATTGCAAAATCTGGTCTTTTTTCCAAGTTTTATTATAAAGAGGTATCGATATTACTAAAATAGTATCTTCTTTGTTTACTGGTATGTAGTTGCTGCTAAACTGTAATATAACGACTATACAACTGTTAGTTTCATCAGTTCAAGTATAACGATTTGCTTGGCACACAGTAATGTTATGAAATTATTACTAGCATCGATTTTTTAAATAAATTTAAAGATACCACTTTATAACATAATACCGTTCGGGGCCGAGGAGATAGGCTCAGTAACTACAGTAAGTTAACATACTGTATTTTACTAAGATTTTTATTGCCCAAAGTTAGATTTAGAGAACATCGTCTGATCTATGGTATACCTGAATCTACGTTGTATCATATGAGGAGTCTCTGGCATGTGCCAAGCAACACTATTAACAGTCAAGACAGGGTGTAATCTAATTTAAGCAAACAAGAACAGGAATCGTCACTTCAAAAGGTCACGACTAGCCAATGCAGGGTTGTACTTATTTCCTTTCTCCTGATGAACAGTACCACTCTGGGGTGGCTCCACTGTTTGTTGGATTCTGTTTCCACTTTCCTGATCTGCCCTTCTCCTTCTGCAGGAACATTCTCAAATCCCTTCTCAGGGGCCATGAAACAGAACTTCTGAGACCTCATGTACTTCACACTGGCTTTATTTGGCCCTTACACTTGATTAGATAGTTTGGTTGTTTATGAAGTTCTTGCTGGCAAATCATAGCCAAACAAAATTTCGAAGATATTATTTCATTAAATTGTAACGTCTAGTGTTACTGATAAAACTTTTGAGGCCAACGTGATTCTTATACTTTTGTAAAAAGACTGTTTTTCCGTCTGAAAACCTTTTAGGATCATCTCATCCCTGGGACACTGAAGTATCTTAATGTGCCTTGCTGTAGGTTTTGGGATTCCCCTCCCCGCCATTACATTAGGTATTTGATGGGCCCTTTCCACCCTGAGACTCCTAGTTCTTTGGCTCTGAGAAATTCTTGTCTATCATTTCTTTAGCATTTCTTCTTCACTGCCTTTTTTTTTTCCTGGAAATTATAATGTCCGATGTTGGACCCATGGATCGAACCTCTGTATTGCTCTTTTTCTTCAACCATTTCTCACCTTTTTATTTTCCTAGATATAACAAAATTATCTTCCTATTCCCTTCCTAAATATTTTATTTTGGAAATCACATTCTCTATTCCTTTTCATAGCATTTTATTCTACGTAATGGATCTTCCCGATTCTCTTAAAGGATACTCAGAGATTTTTAAAAGTTCTTCACTAATCTCTAATTCTCTATGTGGCCAGGTTATTTCCTCTGGGGCAAGGTATTTTTTTAAATTTTATCATTAGTTTCAAGCATGCAGTACATCAGTTAGACATTTGTATAGTTTATGAAACGATTCCCCCAATTGCTCTATCTTCCCGCCGGCCCTCCACCCAGCCATTATATTACTGCTGACCGCACTCCTATGCCATGCTCCCCATCCCCGTGACCCTCTATCAACTAATAATTTGTACTTCTTTACCCCCTCAACCATTTCCCATCTTTAACCTCTTTCTCCCAGCCTCCCCACTCTGACCATCACAAGATTCTCCTCTATATTTGTGAGTCTCTTTTTGGTTTGTTCTTTTTGTTCCTTAGATTCTGCATACAAGTGAAATCATATGGTATTTATTTTTCCCTGACTTATTTCACTCAGCATAATAACCTCTAGGTCCATCCATGTCATCGCAAATGGTAGGATTTCATTTTTTATGGCTAACATTCCATTGTATATATGAACCATAACTTCTTTATCCAATCATCTGCAAGGTATTTTGTTTATCCTGGTCTCTGTCTCTTCCCTATGGAAGGATTTCTTCAAATATTTAATAATACTCAATTGTCCATTCAGATTTAAAAATGCATTAGAAGTGCGGGGAGTTTTTTGTACACGGGTGGGTGACTAGTCCGCTTTTCTTTCTGGCGAGTGGATGAGATCTAGTCATTACACCCTGAAACCCTTAAATGCCGCAATATGGAAGGCTCTGCAACAGGGTCCCAGTTCACACTTTCGTTGCCCCATTTCCCCCAAGGCAGTTTGGTCTTTGCTATTTGTTTGTCTGAAGGGGAAATATCTGGCTGTCGGGCATTCTCTCATGGCAGTCCGTTATTCTTTTTACATATTTTTAAGCAATTCCCCTTGTTTAAGCTCAAAGGCTCACTCCCACCCTCCATAATTCTGGGAACTACAAAGCAGATTAGCTCCTTCATTAGGTAAAATTTCATCTTCACATACTGGGCTTCCTCCGTCACTAATCCTCCATCTACTTTCCAGCTTGTAGAAATGGTTTCATAGATCTCTTTATTGCTGGGCCCCGACCCATTCTTTTTACTTTCTATCATTTCAACAATGTCTTGAGAGGGAGAGAAGCTAAAGACTTATACTAATATACTTAAGTGTATGTGTTTCTTAAATAGAAAGCAACCTGGTCACTTCAAAGTTCAATGGACCTGATTTTAAAAGAATGACACAAAAGCACCTGAGAATTATATCAATTATTAAGTCTAGGAAGAAGTAAAATCTGAATAGTATTTACTGTAGCTGCCCACACGAAAGTCTTAAAGTTTAACTTGTACGGCAATAGCAAAATCATCATACCCACTGCAGGACTCTTTTTGAATGACAAATTAATTAGTTAAAAATATTCTGAAGTACAGATGCAGAAGTTCCCATTTATGGTATATGCTTATTCAGATTCATTGTATGGATATAAAACGTAAAGGACACCAAATTCACATTTTTTAAAAGGTCTTAAAGATGAAACAAAAGCTTATTCTGATTACTGATGTCTAGAATCAAGGAATTTGAGCTGGGAAAGACCTTAGAGCACAATGTGGTCTAATTTGATTTTCCAGAAGTGACAAACGGAGGCTGGGAGAGTTTAGTGAGTAGAACTAGTGAGTGTCTTTTGCTAAACTAAAAGAAACAACTACTCATAGTAAAAATGATCAAAGCTTAGTAGAGAATATAATGTCTTTTAATCACTAAAGAGAAGCTTCGATCAGCATGTACAAACTCCATGAGTACTGAGTTACCATAAATGGAACTGAGAGATGCCCAAATGATGTCATACTTACTCATTACCCCAGTCCAGGCGCACGGTGATGTGCCGCTTAACCTCCCGCACCTGATCCTGAGTCAGGTGACCAGACAGTAGCTGCCTTCGCAGGTCAATAAGCTCATTCATCACATGGCGTAGCTTGTAGAAAAGATCTACTTTGTGTTTCTGAAAGGGCATTTTTGGTGTTGGGTGAAATAAAAATGGGATATGAAAAGGGAATGAAAAAAGAAAGAGAAATAGTTAAACTATGAAAAGTGCTTATTTCTCTGAACCTCTAAAAAAGGCAATGTAAAGAGAAGCTTATTTAAGAATCTTAAAGTTCTTAGTTCATATTGTCTGTAAATCTCTGCATAGTGACATCTAAAAAGTAATATAAAAGATCTGGATCATGCAGAGTACTGTTTCTCTCCACTGCATCCTGGACTTACTCATTTTCCAGTAAATCAAAGTTACTAAACTTACTTGGAACAGAAAGTTACACAGGAACCTAGAGCAGTCTTCTCTGACAGAGGTTACTACGTCTGTAACAACAAATACTTCAACCGCCCAGCAGTATCTCTGGTTTCTCCAAGAGGAGTACTTAAGTTGGTGGAGGGAGAGAGAAAATCACCTGCCCTATTTTGAAAGAACTGAGGTTTCAATACAAAGCTGAAGTCTCTGGAGTGAGAATCTCTCCAAGTTTCCAGGCCTCATCTAGCTTTAATTAGCTTCTGTAAACAGTATGTGTCCTTAATATCACACGATAAATTTCTTCTCTTTTCGGTTTAATAAAAAGTGTCACCTTATTAAGACTTAGTGGGAACCTCTTAATGAACTTAATGATGGACATCATATGGCTTTATACTTACAAGTAAAAAATTTAAGTGCCATGACAGCAGATGCTTGAGCAAAAAGAGATACTTAAGAATACAGACTTTAGTTAAACTAAAGTCTTATTTGCTCACGAGTGAAATCTTAACTTGGAATTTTTAGGTTTCTGTGTCTGTTAAAGAGAATTTTAACTGCATATGATAATTAAAATTCTTGGAATATAACTTATCTATAAAGAATGCTTTTAAAGACAGATCAACCTTGACTTGTCAGTCAAGTCTCTATCTAAAACTTCTAAAATGACGCTTGTCAAAATAAGCTTGATTCAAGTGACTATAAATCAAATTAATTATAAAGCAAACTGCAACCAGTAGAATCAGCTAATGTTTTTAGGAGGTAGTGATCTTATTAAAATGTCCAAAATATACTACTGAGAAATCTTCTAATGGACCATTAGACTTTTAAAGGTCCATCCTGAAGAAAATAACTAGAACCTTAGGAATCATGCCCTCTAACCACATCATTTCAGTGGCATCCTGTCTTTCCTTCAGTCGATAAACATGAAGAAAAGTTAAGCACCGTGATGGTACACGATGCCGGCAGAAGGGCAGAACTTAAGAATTCTTGCCAGCTCAAAAAGCAACAAGGCCTAAGCAAACTGCATCATCTGGCAAACTGAGATCTTAAAGATAAGCAATAAAGCCAATGTGGTTTTGATAAAACAAGACTACCCAAGTTTAAAATAGAAGAAATTGTGATTTTCCCATCAAACCACATATGATAATCTACTGTATACATATACAAGCATTTATTAATTCACACGACAAACCTGGCTATCACTTTGCTGTGATCAAAAAGTCCCTACTCCCGTGATGCTTTCATTCTAGACTGCAGAGAAAGACCATAGGAAAATAAATAAATGATGGTGGTGATAAGTACTAAGAAAAAAATTAAAATGGAATAGTGGACAGCCAAGGGTGGGTTCGCTGGGGCATGGGAGGAGATAGTGCTTCAAGTAGGGTGCTCAGGGAAAGGCTTCTTTGGCAGCTGAACTTTGAGCAGAATAGAAATATGAATGAAATAAGGTGACAGCATTTGGCAAAACTGGGGAAGTTTTAGAGGCATAAAAACACAGCCAGAGCAAATGCCTTGATGTGGAAGTGTGACTTAGCGTGTTCACGGAGAACAGAGAGGTCAGTGCACCTGGAGCAGAGTGAAAAGGGGGAGAGTGGTGATGATGCTGTCAGAGAGGAAACGGGGAGCAGATGAGGCAGCCTTTGTAAGCTCCGTTAAGGGCTTTGGCTTTTATTCCAAGCAAGATAAAAAGCCACTGTAAATTTGCAGCAGAAAGTGATGTGATATGACTTAAATCTTGAAAGCATCACTCTGAGTGCTCTATGGAGAATAAACCATGAAAAGGCAAAGAAGAAAGCAGGGCTTCCAGTCAGGAAGCTATTTATTGCAACGATCCACAGAATGATGATTGAATGGATGGATAAAGGTAAGAATGGTGATACAAATTTTAGGGTTTAGAGTTTCGACATGTTTTGTAGGTAGCACTGTCAAGATGTGCTAATAAATTAGAGATGCGCTTTGAACTCATAGAAATAGATCAAAGGGGAAGGGAGTCAGGGGATGGGTAGAAAAGGTTAAGGGGAATATAGTGAATAATACTGAGATAATTGCATGGTGACAGATGCTTACTAGATTTAGTGTGGTGATCACAACGTAAGGTATACAGCTGTCAAATCACTATATTGTACACCTGAAACTAATAATGTATATCAACTATATATAATTTTTAAAAGAGGAGGGAATGGAGACAAAGCACAGACAACTCTTTTGTAGCAATTTTAGTAATTGAAAGCAAAGAAATAGGGTAGTAGAACAGGGTTGTGTGGCCAAGGGAAAAAATTTCGGGCTATTTGTATGCTGAAGGGAATGAGCCAGCAGAGAGAGAAAACTTGATGATGCAAGTGTTAAATTCTTGAGTAGCCAAGAAGAGGTGGGTCCCAGGTAAAAAGAGAAGGTTTTGCTTGGGCTGGAACCTCTATATATTACCACAGAGAGGAAAGGCATACAATATGGGTAATGACTCGGGTAGCTGGAAATTTGGTGACAGGAGAACTAAAGTTTTCCTCTGGTTGCTTTAGTCTCAAGGAAATGAAAGGCGAGGTCCTCCGCTGAGAGTAAGCGAAGTGAGAGTGGGCGTTAGAGGTTTGAAAACAGACGACGTAAAAGTTTCACAGGGAGCGGTGACACGAATCAGCAGAGGAAAGTGGTTCAACTGCCAGATGGCTTTGCGATTTGTGAACATTAATTAAAAGGTTGTGTTTTTTGTTAAATGCATTGGGGTGACATTGGTTAATAAAATTATAAAGGTTTCAAGTAGACAATTCAATAATGCATCATCTGTATATCGCATTGTGTTCAGCGCCCAAAGTCAAATCTCCTTCCGTCGCCAAATATTTGACCCTCTTTACCCTTATGTACCTCCCTCTCCCTCCCCCTTTTCCCTCTGGCAACCACTGAACTGTAGTGTATCTATGAGTTTTTGTCTTATTCGTTTGTTTCTATCAGTTTTCTATCCCACATATAAGTAAAATCATATGGTTTGCAACTTTTTCTGCCTGACTTATTTTGCTTATTAGCACAATAATCTCAAGATCCATCCATGTTGTCGCAAATGGCAGTATTTCATATTTTCTTAGGGCTGAGTAATATTCCATTGTGTATATGTACCACATCTTCTTTATCCAATCACCTATCAAAGGACAATTCAGTTGTTTCCATGTCTTGGCCACCATGAATAATGCTGCAGTGAACGTCGAGGTGCATACGGCTTTACAGATAAATGTTTTCAAATTTTGGAGGTAGATATCCAGGAGAGGGATTGCTGGGTCATATGGCAATTCTATGCTTAATTTTTTGAGGACCCTCCATACTGCTTTCTATGTGCTGTACCAATTTACATTCCCACTAGCATTGTATGAGAGTTCCTTTTTGTGTACTTTTTTTTAAGCAAGTACATTTGACCCTTAAACGACATGGCTCTGAACTATGCAAGTCTACTTATATGGAGACTTTTTCAATACCTATATTGTTTTCAATCCGTGGTTGGTAATCTGTGGATGCGGAGGGCTGACTGAATGCATTGATCTTTGTCATTTTTAAAGGGGACTTGAGCATCTACAGATTTTGGTATCCACAGGGAATCTTGGAACCCGCCAACTGCAGATACTGAGGAATGACTACATTTTGGGGGAGTCGAAGTTATATATGAATTTTAGATTACGCCAGGCGTCAGCACCCCTAACCTCTGTGTTGTCCAGCAGTCAACTGTGTAATGTACACTGATACTGAAATATCACATATACGTGTGTATATGTATGTATGTACATATATGTATATTTATGTGTATGTGTATAGACATACACACAACATACTCATAAGACATATATATATATTTATGTAAGAATATACTAATATAGTCTTTTTAGGCTTTACACAGTTTTTCTAAATCAAGAGTTTCTAACATTGTATTTTATATTTTCCGAAGATGACTATGCTATCTCCCATCACAAGTGCTCTTCTACAAAAATGTGACCTTGACACTTCTCCTGTATAACATGGAGTCTATTTAGTCTATTTCTTCACACTCCTGAATCAAGGCAGGCCCTGACACTGCTCTGATTAAACGTGACAGCAGTGCGTGAGGCCCGGTTCTAGGTGCAGTTCTTAACGAGTCTGGCAGCTTCTGCTTCTTGCCTCTCGGAATACATGTCCTTGGGAAGTTCCCTCTCAGAATCCTGCTGCCATGCTGTGAAAAGCTCAAGCTGCAAGGAGAGGCCCCAAGGAGATAATGCAGTAAGCAGTCCGTCTGAGACGCCACGCCTAGCCCAGCCAAGCACTGAGCGGACCACAGCTCCTAGTCGTATCTGCCTGCAGCGGAATGATGAAACCTTATGTGAAAACTGCCCAGCCGAGCTCACTCTATCCAGAGAAGAATGAAATATAATAGTTGTATTTAGCCACTAAGCTTTAGGTAGTTTATGTAAATAAATGTGCAGTATTTTTTGCCTATAGAAAAATCAGTTACTATTTCTAAATACATAAAGCTGGGACTACGAACTCCGTACTAAGAAGGAAATGGATCATGTAAGCAGAAAGTACCACTATTATTACAATCGATGTGGTGCTAATTCCTTTTTCAGGCCAACCCGAATACCTCTTGACCAGAGACCCTAAAACAGAGGCTCTGCCAGCATCGCCCTGACACCACACTGCCCTCTGGGATTTGTTAGCAAAAGAGAACACATGCCCAAGGTGAGCAATCCAAGCACCTGACCCCAGAGCCCATGCCTGACCTAGGATCACCTGACTCCACAGGACAGCTGAGTATCCCACTCAGGCTGAACAACCCTTTTCCACTGAGAGACCCGTTCCTCAGCAGATTAAAATAACAGTATGTGAGGCTGGCAGTAAGATTTAGCTTTCCTACGCAATCCTAGTTCCTGTCGCTGCTAAAATAAAGGCAGGAAATGTTTTTTTTAAAAGAGTAAGAAGAAAAAGAAATCTGTGGCCCATCTTAGCAAAACATTCAGCCTCTCCAAAAGCTCTGAAGTCTAATATTTGTCAAGAACAGTCACAGAATATTTGGAAAGTATATTGAAGAGTCAGCAGAAACTAAAAATATAACTACTTTGCGACCACATGCCTAGTAGAATTTGCCTCATCACTGTGAAAAAAATCACTGGAACTCTGCAGAAGAATCTGAGGTTTAATACTCCTGATTTAAAAATTGTTTACTAAACTGCTTATGTTTATAACCCAATGTGGAAAGGTTATGCTGCGATGAGTCCTCTGAGTTAATAAATGAGCGAAGCTCATTTAATCCATCATAAAGTATGCTTTTATTTTAAAACTACATATACATAAAGACGTGCTAACAGAATTATAAAACTCTAATTAAAAGAAAATTACATCAAAAGTACTGCTCTCAAAGAGAACAAATGTCCTGCCATGAGTATGGAAAACTAGGTGAAAATCAATTTAATGGAAGTTAAACATTACTTCTAAAGTTCATTTTGTTAATGGAAGATTCTCGGATCTCTCTCCATTTTACCTCTTACTTTTGAATACTCATTTTATGTATAAGGAGATGGCTTATTTTCTCATTTTATTTTTTGTTAACAAAGTAACCACCACAAATTTGAGTTTATTCAAACTTCTCCGGTATTCCTTTTTTGAAATTACTATTAATAAACAAGTCTCTTATCACAAATTAACTTCTTATTCTACTCAAAATGTTTCCATTATCCCCCAAAGCTTTAGGACTCATCCCAGTATAAAATACCTAAACTGTAGTACTTGCAACCCTAAGGACCTTTCTGCTAAAAATATCTTTAAGCCCCGGAATTTAAACTTTCATTTTAGGTTGCTGAACGACATAGTTGGCAAAGGCTTGAAACTGAATTCGAGAGAGAAATTCTGTGAAACAAAATGATATCTAAACCCAAGCTATTTCACACTGATCTTCAAGCACAAATTTGCAAGAAATAAAAACGCAAAGGAGCAAAGTGAAAATTCCTTTTAAACTGCCTACTAATATGGAGGTGTGCCTATACGATCTATTTGCTTGGCACAAATATTTACTCCTCCAACTCTGAGGGTCCAGGATGTCTCCCTCACTCCACTGCCAACCCCAAAACCTCTTGCATAGAGTTGAGAACCAAAATAACACTCTTCACAGCTTCGACCCTCTTTTACAACACAAGTATTTGCAAAAGATCTAAGACTTTTAAAACTCTTTCTTAGTTTAAGTAAGATGGTCATATTCTTTCTCTAGAACAGGTGAGCATCTTAATAAGAAGGGAAAAAAGGCAACTGAAAAGTAGGGAAAATATTAGTGATATGAAAATGGAGGCTGCAGTTGCTGATGTTAAAGGCACTCACTCACAGTTCTGAACAGGGAAGACCGCCCTGGTGTGAGCTGTGGACAGCTGGGGCAATCTCAGGCTCACCGTCAGCTCTTCGACACAAGACACAACAAACCTCTACTTAAAGACAGCACTTAGTCCGTCTCCCTTAGGTACCTCTCCTTAGATACGAAGACCAATAAGAAACCAGCTCCAATCCTCCCCATGTACAACTACCCCCTCCTCCAAATGTTAAAGATGAAAGCTGGAAAACAGATAACTTGGCAGAAAATAAAAGACTGAAAACTGAGCCCTAGGGACAGGGTGGGGCAGAAAGGGTGTGAGCGTAGGAAGGAAATTGACAAGAGTCAAGCCCTTCATCTGTGCAGAAAGGCTCAGGGACTGGAGGTACCAGGAACCCCTGAAGATGTAAGTTATTCATATGCGTGCGGTGGGTCTGGAGGGTGTGCCTGGGGAATGGAAATGGAGAACTGGTTAAAAAGTCTTTTAAAAGGCTCTGAGACCCTCAGATTATCACCCCTACTCTATGCTGCCAGGCCTTCCTCACCGGATAGCTTTCTCCATGTGATCCTTTATTCTCTGCAGAGGTTAAAATGGGGTCTCTACATTGGAGGGCACTAAATAGAGCTGATGATGTTAAAACAGAAAAATTAAGTTAAAGACCATAATAAATGATGAGATCTCTGGCGCCTTTCCCACACTGAACGCCTGAAGTGTTGATAGTCAGGCTCATCCCTTCCTAGGAAGAATGGATGATTCCTCAACGGGAACACTCAGCCCAGAAATAAGGACAACTGCTTTTCTTCATCCATGAAAAGCTAGGCCCTCGTCTAATCAGTCTACAGCAATGTCTACCAGTTAGTAAATACTAGCCCCATTCACAGAATTTTCCAGCAACATTGTAATGCTTCATTCTTAAGTATGAGTAGAAAATACCACCACATATCAAAGAGAGCTTCCAACAGGAAGGAAAGAGACTGAAACAATCAGGAAAATGTAAATTAAAGGAAAAAATATGCCAGAAGTAAAAAAAATTTCAAAGAAACAATATTTTCAGAAAACATAGAGATTATACAGTACATGTATACAATAAGAACAGGATATAATTTAAAAAAAAAAAAAAAAAGGAAAAAGATCCAAAGACCAAAAGGCTTTTGAAAGTTAAAAATAAGATAGCTGCCATTTAAAACACAATTCGGTAAAAAATGATAGAGTGGAAATTTGAAGAATTCTGCCAGAAAGTAGAACAAAAAAAGTAATACAATGAATAAATGGGAGGAAAAAAATATAGAAAAATTAGCAAATCATCGTAAGATGTGCAATTCCAATAAAAGAATTATAAGAGAAAAAAAAAAAAAACAGTGAAAACAGAGGGGTAGTATATAATAAATGTCCCAGAACCAAAGGAAATGAGTTTCTAGGTTGACAGAACTCACTGAGTAGCCAACATAATCAATGAAAAAAGACACAACTAAAGTACATTATTGTAACGTTGCAGAAAACTGAGAACGAAGAGATGACACTAAAATCTTTCATGGGAAACAACCTGTCAGTTAGTGTCAGGAACTAGAATGCCACTGGACTTCTCAACAACACTGGAAATGAGCAAATCATGAAGGAATGCTTTAAACTTCTGTACTTTATTTGTAACCAAGAATTTTATGTCAAGCCAAACTTTCGATCAGGGTAAAGGTAGACTTAAGACATTCCAAATATATAAAATCTCAAAAAAAATTCTCCCACGCACTTTTCTCAGGAAGCTATGGTGAAAGTGATTCAGCAAATGAGGAAGTGAACCAAGAATTCAGATGCCACTGGTTTAACCCAGGAGACAAGGGGACCTAGGTGCGGGGCAAAGAAAATTCAGGACAGATGAACACAAGAGGCTGGGGGGCTTCCTACAGGATATCACTGAGAAAAAAAATTAAACTGGTAAAACATCCAAAATGTCTGAACATACTCAAAGGAGATTTTCATTTCTGCCAGAAGGTTAGGATGTAAAACCGGAGGGAAAAAAATAAATGAAAAGAGAAATAATTGTTAACTATTAAAAAAGACAAAGTTACAGAAGAAGGAAATATCACCTTAGTTCACTGTAAGGCTCAGATACGGAATTAGTTACACAGGCATAGTAGCAACTGCATATTGATTTAACCAAAAAAAAATGGAGATACGACTATTTGGGAAGTATTGGAGGAAGGGAAGAGCAAACGTGTATGAAGAACATTCACAGCTTAATTCTTCTCAACTTACTGGCAGAAAATAACAGTGATCTGAAAAAAATTCTGATAAAAGTGAAATAAGAAGATGCCAAAGCAAGACTGCATTTGAACACCATGAAGTCAAACATCAAGACTGCAGAAGAAATATACAACTTTATTGTAGACAATGAGGATATAGAAATCGTTAAAGATTTTGCGTACCTTGATTCAGTCATCAATTCAAATGGAGATTACAGCCAAGAAATCAAGAGAAGGCTAAGACTCAGAAGGGCAGCAATGGAAGAATTAGGAAAGATCATTAAGAGCAAAGACGTGTCATTAAAGACCAAGGCTAAGATCATCCACACTCTTGTATTCCCAATTACTATGTACGAATAGGAAAGTTGGTCAGTGGAACAGACTGACAGGAAAGAAAATGATTCATCTGAAATGAATCTATGGATACCCTGGACTGCCAGACAGACAACCTAGTGGGTCCTAGAGCAAATTAAGCCTGAGACATCACTGTAGGCAAAAAAGACAAAACTTCAGACAATCATGAAAAGGCTGGGTTCTTTGAAAAAGACAATAATGCTGAGAAATATAGGAGGCAGCAGGAAAAGAAGACCAAATGTGAGATGGACTGAGTCCATAAAAGCAGCCCTAGGCATGAGGCTACGGGAGTGAGCAGGGCTGCTGAAGCCAGGATGGTGTGGGCATCCTTCATTCACAGAGTCCCCAGGAATCAGAGCCAACTCAACAGCACACGACACACACTGAAAAGATCATTAAATAATCCCTAAAGCAAAACAAAAAATCCCAAGATATACATTAAAAATATATTAGAAATGTGAAATACCAAAGTAGCTAAGGAGCCGAATAATACGGGTGTGCAATGACAGACAGAAATGGGGAGAGACAGGGCTGAAAACTACTCTATTTCATTAAAGGCCTAGTTGTCTTTAATATTTGATTTAAAAACCCATATGTACACATAACGCTGATTTTTTTAAAGGTTAAATTAAATAACCCCTACCATAAAAGGCCCTCCTCCATCTCCCATCTCTGGGTAACAAAATGAAACAGAGTCTTAATCCAGCCTTCACTGCTGTTTATCACTTTCAATATTAACAAATGAAACCAGCCAAACCTGCACTGTGTAATGATACCCTGTCAGGCCCTTTATACATCTCATTCCCACGGTGGATGAGAAATGAAACACATTCCACAGCAGAGGAATGCCCTAGAGAAAGCTTTGTCTCTTGACTACAACATAACATCTGTCTGTTCACAGCTTTCACACTCTGGTGACAGTGTACACATGGCAGAAATGAGAGCAGCTACCCTGCCAACCAGGCCCCTTCAAGATATAGGTCACTGGGCTGCAGCAAAGAAAAAATGGCAGAAGGCGCACATCCAAGTTACCTAGAGATGCATCGTGGACAGCACCTCCAGGCAAGGGCATACAGGGGTGTCCTAGTCAAGGGATTGTATTGTGCTACATCCTCCCCGTGTACTCCAGCCCTTTTAAATGACTCCATCTTACCTACTGAAACAAACAAACAAACAGCTGAGGACCTTAAACAGACATAAACTACTTCACCTCTGCACTCTGCCCATTACAATTTACCCCTCAAGGTTATCACCATTAAAAACAATCTGTGTCAACAACAACAACAACAAAAAAAACAAACAATCCATTGGGTGGACCTGAACAGACATTTCTCCCTAGAGGACATACAAATGGCCAATAAACATATGAAATGATGCTTAACTTCACTAGCTATTAGAGAAATGCAAATCAGAACCGTAATGAGATACCACCTCGCACCTGTAAGTATGGCTGTCATGAACAGGAGAAGTAATAACAAGTGTTGGAGAGGTTATGGGAGAAAAAGAATCCTCGTACACTGCTGGTAGAAATGTAAATTGGTACAGCCACTATGGAAAACAGTATGGAGGGTCCTCAAAAAATTAAGAATAGAATTTCCATATAATCCAGCAATCCCTCTTCTGGGTATCTACCTCTAAAATTTGAAAACATTTACCCATAAAGCTGTATGCGCCTCAATGTTCACTGTAGCATTATTCATGGTGGACAAGACATGGAACAGTCAAAGTATCCTTTGATAAATGATTGGATAAAAAAGATGTGGTATATATATACAATGGAATATCACTCAGCTCTAAGAAAAGATGAAATACTGCCATTTACAACAACATGGATGGATCTTGAGATAAACATGCTAAGCGAAATAAGTCAGACAGAAAAAGCTGAGAACCAAATTATTTCACTCATATGTGGGATATAAAACTGAAAGCAACAAACAAATAAGACAAACAAAAGTTCACAGACAGTTTAGTGGTTACCAGAGGGAAGGGAGGATGGAGGTAATTATATGGTGATTTAAGATTTTTTAAACTATCAAATAATTTATCACACAAATGATTTAAAAAATATATAAGTATTTCAATGGTTACCAAAAAAGTGACAGAATTCAGAAACTATGAGAGAAAATAAAAACTTTCTGAAAACTGGAAGGGAAGGAAGGGAAGGAAGGGAAGGAAGGGAAGGAAGGGAAAGAAGGGAGAAGGGAAGGAAGGGAAGGAAGGGAAAGAAGGGAAGGAAGGGAAGGAAGGAAGGAACGAAGGAAGGAAGGAACGAAGGAAGGAAGGAACAAAGGAAGGAAGGAAAAGAGAGAAAAGAGAAAAAAAAACTTCCACATCTTGCTAAAAGCTATCTATGGAAAAACATCATATTTAAATGAGAAAGTTCAGCAGCATTCCCTTTAAGATGAGTGTGTCAGAGGTTCTGAAGACCACCCTCCGTTTCAGTGATTTGCTAGGAGAACTCTAGGAATCAGCGTATAGTTTTAGTCACAACTGAGATGAATTACATCAGAAGATTAACTACAAAGCAAAATCAGCGAAGGAGAAGAGTACTCTGCAATAAAAGAGAACAAAGTCTAGAGGAAACCAGGTCTAAGCTTCCAAGAATCCTCTCCCTGTGGAGTCACACACTACACACTTAACTCTTCCAGAACTGAACTGTGGCAACATGTGAGGAGCACTGTTTATCGAAGAAGCTCATTAGAGACTCAGTGCCAAAGGTTTTTATTGGGGCCTGATTACATAGGTACCCTCTGCTTAGCACACAACAAAAGTCCAGACTCCCAGAAGGAAAGCAAGTGTTCAACATAAACCACTTTCTTTGTACAGTTTAGGTACAGTAAGCATTCTTATCGGTTAGGGAATACTGGGAACATTCCCGAAATCCAAGTTCCCAGATGCCAGCCATGGGTCGACCTTGTAAGTTGGCCTTTCTAAGAATAACAATCTCAGGACTGCCATATTAACCCTTGTCTGCACAACAGGTAACAATATGAGGAGGCTGAAAATCACAGCCACAACTGAGTACAAGCCTGGCCAATGAAATAAGGGAAGAAAAAGAAATAAAAATATAAGAAATAAAGGGAAGAGACCAAATTGTTAGTTTCAAAGAAAACCAAACAAAAGACTTCAGAGTTGAAAGATGTAAAATTTAACAAAAAAGTCAATATAATAATATTGACAAACTAGAAAATATAACTTAATAACACAGTCCCATTCACAATAGCAACAAAAGCTATACAGTGTAGTGACTTAACAAATTATGCACAAGACTTTGATGGAAAAAAATATAAAACTCCACTAAGGAATATTTAAAAAGACTACAAGGTAAAAGACATGAACAGACATTTCATTGAAGAAGATATACATATGACAAGCATATGAAAAGATACTCAACTTCATTAGCCATTAAGACAATGCAAATTAAAACCACACGATAGTACTATACTCTTACCAGAGTGGATGAAAATTAAAAATAGTGTCAACAACAAATGCTGATTAGGATGCAGAGAAACTGGATCCCTCATATATTACTGGTAGGAATGTAAAATAGTCTAGTTGCTCCAGAAAAAGTTTGGCAGTTTCTTAAAAAACTAAACATGCAATTACCATACAACCCAGCAATTGCACTCTTGGGCATTTTACTCCAGAGAAATGGAAATTTATGTTCACATAAAAACCTATAAACATAGGTTCATAGCAATTTTATCTGTAATAGCCACAAACTAGGAACCACCCAGATGTCTTCGACAAGGGAATGGTATTACAAACTGTGGCACATCCATACCATGGACTACTACTACTCTGCAATAAAAGAGAACAAACGATTGATACATACAGTGACTTGGAAAGATCTTCAGAGAATTACGCTCAGTGAAAAGAGCCAACCCCAAAAGACTGTACCTAATGATGTATTATCTCATTTATATAACATTCTTGAAATGACAAATTTCTAGAAACAGAGAACACATTAGTGGTTGCCAGGGGTTAAGGACAAAGCGGGAGGAGCGGTTGCAGGAGGGATGTGGGTGTGGTTATCGAGAGACAACGCGAAGGTTACAGAACCTACGCATCTAAATGACCATGGTCAAATTACAACTGGACAGAACTAAATACATACACACACACACACACACACACACATCTAAGTAAAAGTGAGGAAATCCCAACAAGATTGGTGAATTGTATCAATGTCAATATCCTGGCTGTGACATTGTAGTACAGTTTTAGAAGATGTTATCATTGAGGAAAACCAGGTAAAGCGTACATGAAATCATTCTGTATTGTTTAAGACTGCTTGTGAATCTATACTTATCTCAAAATAAAAAAAATTAATTAAAAAGGGAGACCATGAAATAAATGCTCATGGTTGGAATAAGATTTGACATTGTAAATAAATTAAATATCCCCCAAATTAATGCCTAAATTCAGCGCTATTCCACTCTAAATTCCAGAAGGACTTTTTATAAAGGAACTTTCTAAACTCAAATATATTATTTATATGGACAAATTAAGACTCATCAGTAGATACATCAACTTTAGGAAAGAGGAGAAATAAGACAAGACATGCTCTACTAAATAGTGACTTACTTTATCATATATTAAAACATACCACAAAGCCATTCTGATAAAAACTGGCACATGCAGACAAAAAAAAGGAGATCCCAGAAACAAACTGGTATGAGCAGCTGATATATAATGGAGACACTACGAATCAATGGAGAACAGCTTGATTAGCAGGTAGTATGGGAGAAACTTGGCTTATCATATTGAGAAAAGTAAAGCTGGAATTCCAGATTTCCATCTGGACAGTGAAGTCCAGATGGTTTGACGACATAAATGTGACAGGTAAAATTATGGAGGTAATAAAATAAAAAGAAGTAGGAATATCTTTGTGACTTTGAGGTGGAATAAGATCTGTTCAACAAGACCCTAAAGCACAAACCATAAGGATGAAACCTTAGAGTGATTACATTACTATTTAGGATTTCTGTGCAATGAAGGAATCACAAAGGTAACATAAATGATAGACTAAGGGTAGAAAGCAGATATATAAAGTCAAAACTAGCAATGAAAGACAGAAAAATTACAAGGAATTGCTACAAATCAACAAGAAAAAGATAAAACCCAACAGAAAAACAGACAAAGAATATAATTATATCTAACAGAAGGGGAAATGATAAAAACAATGATATAAAGCAATGGCCAGCAATACTAATCAGAAAAAAGCAAAAGAAAATGACAAGATACCACTTTCTATCACCAGAATTGCAAAAAATCATGATTGTTGTACAGCCTAGTCAGTAATTTGGGGGAGTAATCCGGTAAAGTTAAACAGGCATACACTCTACAATGCAGCAATCCCACCCCCAGTGGTACCCCAGAGACACTCCCACACAGTCCCTGAGAACCGTTTATAGTGTGTTTATTACAGCATGATTTATAGCAGCAGGAAGTTGAAGGCAAACTAGGAGTGAGAGCAAAAAATAAACTAGGTGTACATATAGCAATATTAAACGGTTTAGAGAAATACAAATTTCAGCAACTTTGCATAAACACACATATATAAAATCTTTTAGAAATAACATAGCTAAGAACATATGTCAAATATGTTAGAATAAGTGCTCATAGCAGTGGTAGTGGGAGGACAGGAGCAGAGAGAAGGAATAAAGGGAAAAATATGTATAAACAAACAAGAGACCTAAATGGACCGATGACAATAGTATGCCATAATCCCCAATCCTCACTTGAGGTTCAAAAAAATATATAATAAACAAAACAATACGCCAAGTTACCACTCTACAGTGAGAAGTGGTAAGAGAGCCTGATGTTGGCACTGGCCACCGCTGTACACAGAGTTAAACCATCAGAAGCTGCACACTTGGAATGGACTGTAACCAGGGGAAACGGTTGTGTCATGTAGATGGTCGAAGGAGAGTCTTGATGGCCTGATGCACACATCTGTACAGTGTGATGAAGCCAGATCACTCTCTGCTGTATAAATGCCTCTCTTCTATAGACTGGCCTCATGAAATCTCCACTGGCTCTGATTACTCTGAACAGTTGATTTCTAACACAGTACCTGGCTTTTACCTCTTCCTGTCTCAAATCTTAAATTCCACTTTATTTCATAACTGACTCCTGAAAAGTCAGTTCTCTCCTGACTCAAACCTGGAACCTTGCCGACCCACTACACATATGCCCCAGCTTACCAGGAGGGTTATGCCCCACAAATGAAAGGGGCAGGGCCAGCCTAACAGGACTCCCTTTTCCCTGTAAAGAATTTGGATGGACATTTAACTCTGATTATATGATTATTTTTTAAAATCTATGTTCCTTTCATTCGAAAATCACTCTTCTGGCTGACACATTTTTCTTTAGATAAATTCATACTAGTTCCTTAAAAGTCTGGTAGGCTGAATTCTTTTTCAAAGGTAATTGCAACCATGCTATGATCAATTATATATTGCTTTCATCACTGACTTCCAGAGGAAAAACTATTTCAAAAGTTCTTGGGGATGATAACCTCATTTTTACCTATTTTACTGCCTGTGAGGCCAGATCTAGCATTTAAATTAGACCTGGCCTCTGAAATGCCTCTTACTGACATTCCCTGGAGTCACTGACTTGCTTGGTACCATGAATTCCTCCCCACTGCAAGCCTTTTCTTTTACTCCTCACTATATATTTCTTACGGGAACCTTGACTCTGATCAGCATTTGTTAAGCTTATGACAGATTTATGTCATAGTTCAAAGTTCATGGGCAGAAAATCAGAGTTCCCCTTTAGTTGAAAGTTTAAATACTCTGAGACCAAGAATATGGTATGATAAAAGATATCAAATGTTATGAAGTTGTCATTTTAACGATACTGCTATTAATTAGGTAAGAAGCAATACAAGTGATAATAATAACCTGAGTTATTATTGTCAGTATTGGTCCTTATTTTAATGACAAAATCAGTCCACTTGCATCTTAAAGAAACTATGTCATGTTATGATTATTCACAAAAAGTAAGTTTAATTCATCAGCAGTATCATTTTCAAATACAAGAGAATAAACAAAAGTCTATTTTGGAATCATACTGGGTAATGCTATTACAAGGCTCAAATCCAAGGAAATGGCATATGCAAAGGAATGGTACTGGAAATGCTCTTAATTCTCTTTACAAAGGAAAAAAAGCCTTTTCTTCCTGCATTAAGAGCTATTATCAAAGATTCGGAGAACAGTGACTAATACCCAAACCTGTTATCACTATACTCTATAATTAACAATGAATCAACATATGCTCAACTCCTTAGCTCCCCTCAGATGTGCAGTAAGAGAAACAAAAGTTCAAGAGGTTTATGCTAAGCTACTACTCTTCTTTCCCACGTTAAACACTGTTTATCTGTAGAATTCTTATGGTTACTTTTCACTAACCTAGACCAATTCCCTTTCTTAATAAATAATCGGTCTTAGAAGTGACTGACTTCCACAGTTGGTACAATACTGGTTTTGAACAATTCCATCAATGGTTAAGGACAAGGAAAAATAATAAAAAGTCAGTGCTCTTTTACATGGTAAGATAATGTTTTAGTCCATTCAGGCTGCTAACAAAATACCACAGATTGGATGGATTATAAACAATAGAACTTTACTTCTCGCAGTTCTGGAGGCTGGAAGTCCAAGATCAGGGTGACAGCCTTGTCATGTGCTAGTGAAGGCCCTCTTCAGGGCTGCAGACTGAGGATTTCTTGCTGCATCCCCAAGGACGCAGGTGGAAAGAACTAGAAAGTAGGGTCTCTCTTATAAGAGCACTAATTCCATTCACAAGGGCTTCATCCGGGTGACCTAAGTACCTCTCAAAGGAGATGGGTCTCCTGACACCATCACACTGGGCATTAGATTTTCAGCATATAAATTTGGGGAGGACATAAACATTCAGACCACAGGAGATAATGACTTAGCTTAACATGTATATCACAGTGTTATTTGATGCTGCTAAAATAAGCTGAAACGGTTGGGGGAATCATTCCTAAGCTGTAACTGTCTTCAAAAAATAAAACCAGATTCCTTTACCAACATGTTTATAAGGGATGAGACAATTGTCAGTTTTTGCTAACCACTGCATTATAAGGCATAACACAGTACACAACACATATTTAAGTACACAACACATATTTGATGAATGAATAAAAGAATAAGACAAAGAAGAAAATAAAACTTTATTAATGGCCTAAGATATGATGCTACCCAAAGTTCATGAAGGTAAGTATTTTGTCTATTTCATTTACTGTTCCATCTCTCGAACCTATAACAAAGTATAACATAACAAATAATATTTCTGGAGTGAAAAAAATGAAAAAAAGCTCACGAGGTCTTCACATAGGAAGATGATTAAAGAAAAAAAAACAAGGAAATGATTATCATGAAAATCAAGATAATGGTCATTTCAGCAGGGTGGGGACATAAGAGGCTTCTCAATTACTGACATTTTTTTTTTCCTTTTGTTTAAATTTATTTTTCAATTATATACAATAATTGTAACTACATACAATAAATTGACATACAATATTATATTAGTTTCATGTGTACAACATTTATACACCTTATGAAGTGATCACCCTGGTTAAGTCTAGTACTCATCTGGCACCATACATAGTTATTATATTATTGACTATATTCCCTATGCTGTACTTTACAACCCCGTGACTATTCTTATAACTGGCAATTTGTACTTCTGAATCCTTTTCACCTTTTTCACCCATCCTCCTAACCTTTTTCCCATCTGGCAACTTTCAATCTGTTCTCCGTGTCCATGAGTTTGTTTGTTTTATTTTGTTTATTTGGTTTTTTAGATTCCACATATAAGTAAAATCATATGGCATATGTCTTTCTCTGTGTGACTTATTTTACTAAGCATAATACCCTCTAGGACCATCCATATTGTTGCAAATGCTCAGAGTTCCTTTTTTTATGGCTGAGTAATATTCTATTGTATAGATGTACCACATCGTTTTTATCCATTCGTCTTCCAAAGGGCACTTAAGTAGCTTTCATATCTTGACTATTGTAAATAATGCTGCTATGAACATAGGGGTGCATATATCTTTTCAAATGAATGTTGTGGATTTCTTCAGATAAATACCCAGAAGGGGAACTGCTGCATCATAAGGTAGCTCTATTTTAAATTTTTTGAGAAACCTCTATACTGTTTTCTATAGTGGCTACACCAATTTACAACCCCACCAATAGTGTACGAGGGCTCCCATTTCCCCACATCTTCATCAACACTTATTGTTTGTTGATTTATTGATGACAGCCATTCTGATAGGTGTGAAGTGACTATGTTCTTAAAATGGGTGTTAGTACACAACTATCTACATTACACTTTTTTGGTAAACTGTACATATATTATTTATATACTCTTCTGTTATGTATTTTATATTTTGTAATTTAAAAAGGAAAATAATTTTCCAAGGTCTTACGAGTCATCAAAAATACAAATATATGTTCTGGTAAAATTTTTTAACTTAGTCTTGACTCTAAACAAATCTAAACGAAGGTAGGGGGAAAAGAACAAATCACACTAGGAAAAGAGCTAAAGACACAAAGTCCTATAGTATATAATGTAAAGTTTGACATTCTATGGTTTTAGACTCTTAATCTTTTAAGCTAGCATTCTAGAAGGTATTAAAATAAAAAGTAAACTAAAGGATATGTATGACCATGACAGAGTAACAGGTATGAGACTTACAGCATAAGAGAAACTACCTAAAGGAAACTGTTCACCCATTTATATTAGTTACCACCCAAACTACCAGGCAAAGAGTATTCTGTTTTCTAGGTTTAAAACTGGTTAAGAAAGATAGATTTTGTGAAAGGTTCATTGTAACTATAATAACACAGGGTGCTAGGTATCAGCGTTCTGCTGATCACAGCTCTAATTCATTCCAATCTCTCAAGTATTGGAGTCTCAAGTCCCAAAGAAAGAAATGACTAACAAATAACAGCTGTCAACTTTGGGGAAAATATATTTTAAAAAACCAACTAGCTGAGAGCTCCGGAGACTGAATGAAGGCAAGCAGATTTTGGAAGAAAGTCAAATATGGAACAAGTAATTAACATGAAGTAATAAGCACAACCCACAACCCACTTCTGAAAATAAAATTTTGCCCTAAGGGAGGCTACAGTCCCGGTGGCCACTAAAAGTGATGAAAAGCCAGTTAACTTTTCGGCTAAAGAGAACAAGACAAGACCCTGGGCAACCAGGACAATAAGCAGGGAAAAGAAAACACTGATAAGAAGAGAGCCTGAAAAGCCGGTCATCCTTAATTAGGTATTGAAATGCAGACCAAATCTCTGGCTGACCCCAGAGCCATGCCTGCACAGGGCGAACTGAAAGCAGCTTGTATCTGAGAGTCAGAGCACTGAAATAAGATCTGAGCCACTGCCTGCCACAGGCATAGCAGTTTCAGTCTAGCCAAATCGACTGACTGCTAAAACAAAACCAACACTCTTAGGAGCAATATAAGAGAATCCAGATTCTCTACAACATAACATTCACTACGTCCAGGATACAGTACCAAGTTACTTGATCTGAATCTGTTGAGTCGGGAAAATGTTATCTAGTCTCAAGGGAAAAGACAATCAACAGATGCCAAGCTTGAGAGGTTCAAGATATTAGGAATACCAGACACACATTTTTAAGGAGCTATGCTTGGTGAGGTAAAGAAAAATATGCTCTTAATGAATGACAAAATAAGGAATCTAAGCAGAAAAATTAAAAATATTAAAAAAAAGCCATTTGGAAATTTTAGAACAGAATACACAATATGAGAATTTTTTTTAATTTACTTAATGAGCTTAATGGTCGACTAAAAATGACAGAGGAGTCAATGAACTTGAAAACAAATCAACCGAATTAATCTAATCTGAAAAGAGAAAATAAAATTTAACAAAAAAATAAGTAGAGCCTCAGAGACCTGTGGAACAATTTCAAAAGTTCTAACATAATTAGAATTCCAGAAAGAGAGAGAGATTGAGGCAGAAAAAATATCTGACAAAACAATAGCAAAAATACTTCTTAATATTGGTGGATATAAATTTAGAAATTCAATAAGTTTGGCAAACTTTCAAACAAAGAAAGCCATGCACAGATGTACTATAGCCAACATGCTACAAATCAAAGATAAAAAAACGATCTTAAAAGCAGTCAGAGAAAAACAGTAAATTACAAACAGTGGAATAATGATTTGCATTACCACTGACTTTTCCTCAGAAAGTATGAGGCTGGTTCACAAGGGAATAATATATTTAATGTACCAGAACAAAAAGTCAACCCAAAATTCTATATCCAGAAAAAACACTATTCAAAAATTGAAGATGAAATAAAGACATTTTAAGAAAAAGGAAAACTAAGAGACTACATCATCCCCAAATTCACACTATAGGAGATACTAAGGACCCCAAAAGGGAAACTCCTGGATCTCCAGACATGAATAATATTGGAAATGGTAGATATATAGGTAAATTTTTGCTCTTAATTTCTTTAAAACATGATTGAGTAAAAAAAAAAAAAACTTTTATACTATCTGGAGTCATAATATATAGAGATGTAATAAAGATAACCACTATAACAAAGAATGGCAGTGTTAACAATGTCACCCCAACCTTCTTATGCTTACGTTTGCATGACATGTTTTTTCTTCCATTTACTTTCAACTTCTCAGTGTCCTTATATTTAAAATACATTCCTTGTAACAGGCAGCATTTAGTTGGGTCTTGCATTTTGTTCATAATGATATTTATGCCTTCTAATTAGAGTGTTAAAATTTAATGTAATCATTAATACTGTTTGATTTACATCTCATTTTTTTGTTTGTTTCATTTGTTCTGTCCTCTTTTTTCTCTTTCCTGTATTTTTGGAGTCACTTGAATACTTTTTAGAAAACTATTATAGCTTATGTATTGTTTTTTTGGTTATTTTTTTTGTTTTTTTTTGGTTATTCTCTAGGAATTATATAATACATATGTAGCTTTTCAGAGTCTATGCAGAATTAATATTATTCCACTTTACATGAAAAACTGTATAGGTGTATTTACAAACACACACCCACTGTCACAGGAGACATGTCTGACATTGGAATTATCAGACATGGCCTTAAATTAACCATAATTAATATATTCAATACTGGTGAGAGAAGATGGATAATTTTACACAGAACTGGAATCTATAAAAACCAAATACAAATTCTAAAACTGAAAAATATAATAGATGAAATAAAAAACTCAATAGCTAGAGCAAAAAACATTAGTTAACTCAGAAGACCGATTAGTAGAAAATATCAAGCTAGGCATGGAATAAAAAAAAAACAAGTATGAGACACTACAAAGATGCAACGTGTCTTTCATGCATGTGAAATACATGTTACTACCATGTATGGTACTATGTAACAATGTAATACGTATCTAATGTATATGTAACTGGAGTCCCAAAACAGCAAAAGAGAATATGAAACAAGCAATATATGAAAACTTAGATTTTCTTCAAACCTAATGAAAGACATCAAGCTATAGATTCAAGTAGTGCTAAGAATCCAATCTATATAAATACTAAGAAAACCAGACTTAAGCTACAGTAAAAGTACTGAAATCTAACATAAAGAACCTTTTATATTGTCATTATGCAAGGACAACATGATTATATACGCAGAAATTACAGAAGAATTTACAAGTAACCCATTACCATTAATAACATTAATGAAGTCACCAAATACCATCCACCAAAATCCCGCAAAGTCTATATACCTTAACAAACTGAAAAATAGATAAAAATTGTTTATTTTTTAAATAAATTAAATACTAATATCTAAGGATAAAGCCAATGAAATACAGGCAAGACCTCTAAAGTGAAAACTACAAAACACTGCTAAGAAAAATCAAATAAAACCTACATAAATGGAGGAGGTATAGATTGTTTCCTTGACTAGAAAATATTATTCTAATATTACTAAAATGTCAATTCTCCCAGACTGATCTATAAGTTCAAATACAATTCCAATCAAAATCTCAGAAGGAGTTTTATGAGGGAAAGAAGTATAAATTTTAAATTTCCTGTAATTTTAAAAATGCTCATTTAAAAATTTAGGTAGAAATGTAAAAGGTCAAGAACAGCCAAGAAAATCTTTTAAAATTTCCTTAAATCTGAAAAAATCTGGAGAATTTATACTATCAGATATGGAGACTTATAAATCTACATTAATTAAGACATGTTGTATTGGTACAAGAATAAATAAACCCATAGGATAAAAAAGAATCTGTAAACAGTCGCACACATGTATGGTCACTGGGTTTATGACAAAGGTGACAGTATAATGAAAAAAGTATTTTCTTTTCGATATGCGGTACCTGGTCAACTAATCAACTGAACTCATTTCCATGACCAAAGTTCAATTCCAGATATATCTTAGATCTAAATGTGAAAGGTATACGGTAAACCTTCTAGATGATAACACAGTCATCAACTTCCAGTAGACAACTACTTGTTAAACAGGACACAAAAGTGCTAAGTATTGTGGACCCTGAGAAAGAAGGTACCTACCAAGAAGGATTCCTGGTGGCTAACTAGACTCAAATTTAAAAGCAGAGCCTATCAGCCTTTTCTAAAAAGTGGCCTCTCATGCAAACTACACTTGAGGAAGAAATCTGCACTAAGCTGCCTGCCTCCTGCACTAAACTGCCAGCTTGCACTGTGTTCTTGCCATTCCGGCCAGCTCTTATAAAGGAGTTCCTGGAATAGTATTTCAACCAATAGGACTGATGCTTTCCCCATCCAATTGGAGTTGTGCAGCTATATTCCCATCAGCATCATCAACCAATCAGAGCAGCTCCAATCTGACCAATCAGAAAAGTGACTTTTGGACCAAACTGTTGCATGAGAATGAACCAATCAGGAACTGGAGTGGGGACTTCTGTCTATATAAGTCAGCTCTCCTATGGTCTGGAGTGTATACTTTCCCTTCCCACCAGAAGACTGAGGGCTGCCTTTCCCCTGCTGGAGCTGAAACACCAAAGATAAACATCGCAGGTATCTCGCTGGAGCAAAGCAGAACAGCTGGTGACACACAGGGCAGAAGGGAGCAGAGCAGACAGAGCAGAGCTCTCTAGCCACAGAGGGGCCTGGCCCCAAGGCCACCTCACAGCATGTCACTTCATAATTGAGCTGTAACACTACTGGGCTGTTCCACAGTCTTGCTGTATCACACCTGAGCTGTTTGCACTAAATAAAATTTCCCTCTTCACTACACCCCAAACTGGCAATTCCTATTGGCACTGAATTGGCACCAACAACCATTAGTTGACAGTATAAAGGAAAAGACTGATAGACTACATTAAAGTTAAGAATTTCTGTTCACCAAAGGACACCGCAAAGAGATTAAAAATACAAGTTACAGTGGACGACAACAACTTTCTAACAATGAATACGACAAAGGATTCTTACCCAAGACAAATAAAAATGTCTACAAATCGATAAAAGCATTTAACAGAAAAATAAATAAAAGGGCAGAAACTTTACAAAAGATACTGGTATCCAAATGGCCAGTGGATATTGGCCAGTTATCTTATGAAGAGGTGTTCATTAGGGAAAAACAAACTCACAATGAAATACTGCTAAATGCTCAACAGATGGAATGAAATGAAAAAGGCTGACAAACCAGAGTTTTCATGGAATAAAAAGGATATGGAATTGTCACACGTTGCTGCTAGGTGAGTAAACTGGTATAACTATTTAGAAAGTTGTTTGGCAGTGTCTGTTGGACATCTGCATGCCTCACCTAGATATTCCACCTAGCAAAAATGACACTGCAACTTATGTGTACTTTGCAAAAGTCTTTAATATTTTCATAGGAATGTACTATGTAATCCTGAATTGACCTATGGACTCATATTCTACCCAATTTAATTGTGAGTCATCATGGTCCAGTCTTTCTTATAGGCTCCATTTTATTATATTTCCTTTACTGTTTTGCATAATAGGGGTATTTGGGAGAGTTAAAGCACCGCCATTTCTTGAGCTATTTAAGATATTCATGAGAAGGGATCACAGGTGGTAATTCTAGTTCTCTGCCACTGTCTCTCTCCTGTTCATACCTCCACCTTCAAAAATTATCTGGGTTTTATAAATCATCAAATCTCTCAAAGGAATAGTTACCAGAACAGTCTCAAGGCTAGAGACTAGAAAATAGATGATGCAGGTTAGAGTCCCTTGTCAGTCTTCCAAGCAGGCCGGCTGAAGTTCAGTCCTGAGTTTGGTGGAAGAGATCAGAAAGGAGCATGCCTGCTAAGGAAACAAATGCCTTGAAAGAATCAATTGCTAGATTATTCGATACACCGTCTGTTCAATAAGAGGATCGGGTGCCAGTTTACAGAGAACATGGTCCAGAAACCAAGTTGAGAAAATTGACAATTCTCTCCACTGTGTGCCGATGCCTAGAATATCTGTGTGGCTGAGGCAAAAATAATTTTATAAATGTGAAGAGTAAATGCAAATTTTTAATTTTAGAGACTGTAAGCCTTGAAATGGGCCTTGCTTTTAAAAGCACACAAGTAAGTCCAAGCAGTAACTACGGTACAAAGCAGTACAAAAGAATCATGAGCTTTACAGAGATAAAAGCAAAATATTTCCTTGGGGACAAAAAACTTCAAAAGAGTCTAAAAACCTAAAGACGAAGAAGAGATGGCTTTCCTGGAAGGAATCTATAAACTTTCTTAAGTACTTATGGATTGAAAATGACAGAAAGATTCTGGCATTCCTAAGAATAGATGCTGAAATAGAGAAAGAAATTAGTGAAATCAGTGACTTCCTATTACATTCCAGACATTGCTGAAATGTAATATATCTTATAATCCTCAACACAACCTTGTGGAGCAGATATTGTTATACTCTCCTCTGCTTGAGAGATGAAGAATCCAAGGTTCACAAGGGCCACTGCTTCAGTGCGGCAGAGGCGAGTCACAGCTCGAACAAGATCTCTAGTACCCAGAATCGGTACAGCAGCCCTGAGAGAGAATACTGCCATCTCCACACAGTGGTAAGGAAACTGTACGCAGAGACCACGTGACTTCATCAGTTGCTCATTCACTATATCGTTATGCCCGTTCATTAGTTACACACTTACTGAACACCTATTATGTGCCAAACCCTGAAGAAAACATTGTGGAAAAAGAGATGGGGAAAGAAATGACAATCTTTGACTTTAAGAAGCTCAAAGTCCACAAGGGCTGATGACAAGGCCAGATGAATGAACAGAAAGTTACGATATACTCAGATAAGTGATATTACAGAGAGGCAGCTACGGAGGCTGAGCCCTGAACTCTGGGAAGGTTTCTCGGAAGTGGGTACACCGGGGTAGGGGTTAACTGAGTGAGGGATGGGAGAACTGGCACCTTCAGGGACCGGGAGTCTTCTGGAATGGTTTAGAGCACTGGGAAGAGATTAAGCTAGAGAAGGAAGAAGAGGTACATCAGGAAAGGTTTTGTGTACCACATTAAAGAGCCCGGGCTGCATCTTGGAGATGACGGCAAGTCACTGGAGGCATTTAATCAGAAATATGATACTTACGATGTAGAAAGCGACTCTGGAAAAAGTGTGAAGAACGATGGGCACCAATGTTTAAAGGAGGTGGAGAGTGCGAGAGAGAATGAGTCTGGAGCAGAAAAACTAGGCAGGAATCTTTTGCAGAAGCACAGGTAAGAAAGGATGAAGATCTGTGGAGGCAGAGCTGGAGAGAAGTGGTAGATCTGGGAAGTATTTGGAAGTTGAATTGATGAGATTTGATCATTCAAAGGAAAGGGAGGGGCCTGTGATGACTCCCAGGATTCTTCCTGAGCCATCTGAGGGGACTCTCTGGAAGTCGAGGAGAAGCTTTTTTAAACAGGCTGAGTTGAAGTATCTATGGGATTTAGCAGAGAAGTACACTGGGTAGGCAGCCATAAGAGACAAAAATTCATGGCAGATCTGGGATGGAGCTAAAGAAATTTTCAGTTTGTGGCTGCAGCGGATATGTATGAGGATGCCCAGGGAGATCACACAGATGGACAAAAAGACATTCAATGGGAGGCACAAAAACAGAGAAACCCATGAAGTAATAAGCCTCTTGCATAATTGTATTTTCCATATCCAGATACAGAATATTCAATACTTATAATTCCTCATATTTTTACACTCCAGTTAACCAAACGCACATACAGTGAGTAGATGACATACCAAAGAGACATAGATAAGGCGATCATATAACCTAGATTTTCTACAAGATACCTAATCTAGATATTCTAATATTCTGTACGATTGCCGCAGAATAACAAAATGCTCGTGCAATTCCAGTACTTCCTCTCCCAGACCATCATCTAAAGGCAGCGCAAAAATCCCACCCTCCCCACTCTCCCTCTCCGTGTGTGTGTGTGTGTGTGTGTGTGCGCGCGCGCGCGCGTGCGTGGGCATGTACATTTTTTTAATTTCTGTTCTTTGAAAACACTGAAAGAAATTGGAATACATAGTGAAACTGCAGGTCCTGGACTGGGGTCCACAGAAACAGCTGGTTTGTCTTCTGGATGGCAGCGGAAGTGCAAGGAGCCAACTTTTTGAGTGCTCTGGGCCTGTCATCACAGAAGCCTCTCAAAAAGAGCACCCTGCAGGTCCCCTTCCTTGATACTGACCGGAGCATAGCTTTGCCTTCTATTAGACTCAATTCACTGACACTACTTCCTTGATGTTCATTCTTCAGCACGTATTGCCAAGAAAGTTATCTATTTATCAATCAGAAGCACATTTGAGATTGTTAGCAACAGTGTTTCTAAGCCATGGCAGTTGAAAAGGTAGAAGTTATCTATTAAACTTTCAATATACTCCTTGTAGAGCTTGTGGAAGAGATGGGAAAATTTTTAAGTAATAAAAAAAGGCATAAATCATGAAAGAATCCTATTAATAGAGATCTTAAAAATCTCAGTATCATATCTGTATCAAATTGAATCTATATAAATTATGCAATCCATTTATTAGCAATGCATAAACTGCATAAATTTTCTTAGAAAAACTCTTATTTAGTAATACTGCATGTGGATAACCAAGTTACCAGCTATTTATTAGGTTAAATATAAAATTGTCATTTTATAAGTCCAAAATGGGATTAAATATCAGTAATTTTACATTATTTAACAGATTCAAAGTAGGTGCTCTCCTAGAAATGCTGACAACAAAGGCAACGATTAATTCCTCAGATCTTTACCGAGGAGCCACAATGTGCCATGCACCATTTTAGATGCTGGGGTTACAGCAATGCATAAAACAGGTTTTAAAAATCTCTTCTCTCATGAAGCTTTCATTATAAGGGAAGAGAAACTACTTTAAATAAGAATATATAGTATCTTAGAAATGACTAATCATCTCTCGGGCTCTTATTGGTTCCAAATTCAGTTTTCATAAACATGGGTGGAATTACCTTTTCTAGTATAATCGCGGCAAGAGGAGCCTTAATTGTTTTAGTTATCTATTTATTGCTACATATAACAAAACACCGTACAACTTAGAGATCAGAAACTACAAAGCTGACTTCACAGTTTTATGGGTCAGGAATCTAGAAGTGACTCATTTGGCCAGTTCTGGCTCCAGGTCTCTTTTGAGTGTGCAAGCAACGTGTTGGCCAGGGTTCCAGGCATCTAAAGACCTGACTGAAGTAAATCTGCTTCCGAATCACTCACACAGGCCTCTCCATAGTCCACCTGGACATACGGCAGCCAGCTTCCCCAAAGTGTGAGCAATCCAAGAGACAGAGACACAGAAAGATAGGAAGAGAGAGACAGACAGAACTCAAGATGGAAATTCCAGTCTTTTTAAAATCTAATCTAGAAGTGAACTCTCATATCCTTTCTGCTGTATTCTGTTCATCAGAAGCAAGTCCTAACGTCCAGCCCACAGTCAAGTGGAGGGGACAGCACAAGGGTGGGACTACCAGGAGACAAGGCAAGGATCACGAGGGAATACTTTCGAGGCTGCCTACCACACCCACCTCTGCCAGCTATTTAAATGTTTCAGATTTCTTGATCCTTGGGAAGGTAGGCTGTTTATACCTAAAACACATTAATTCTTGGTAATACCCTAGTAGTATGGACAATAACTAAGAGGTTGAGGAAGACATACCACACATAAATCCTTAGAGTGAATGCATGCCTTTCATTTGCAGCTTTGGGAACTGTTCTGTTAAACGCTAAATTGTATTTATAAAACTGTCTCTCGATATTTTAAGATTTCATCGACACAGAAATATATGGGGAAATGTGAGATACAGTGATTCTAGATTTTCACTTGTAAACAGACCTTGCCTCCTATGCCTTGCACTATGGCCCTCTACCCGTTCCCAGCGAACCTGCAAACTACAGAATATAATAATATATTGCTCAGGTGGGACAACTGTTCTCTGCTAAAAGATGACTAGCAACTCAAGAAATGTAAAAAGCCACTAAGACCTATTTGAGGTTTTCTTCTCATCATCGTTTGCTCTTACTATTTTTTTAAATGAATGAACAGAAAAAGTTACCACACTGGAAAAGGAGAGAACTGTGCAGAGACTCTGGCCGTGTGAAACATTTTACATTGGGAACAAATACAAGTTTGCTTCATTATGTTTCTAGGCCGTATGCCCTGTATCTCAGGAGCAAGCCCTCTATTATATTTGATGAGTCATATCATACTGGATAGATTTAATAATGCTTTTCAGAATGAATAAAAACAATCACTTTTTCTAATAATCACATACATTAACAGTCCATTTATTTCTTCTCAAATACTATGTGGCTGGAAAGGTCAAATATAGCTTTAAAAAACTGCTATACCAAGTAGAAATGGAATTTGTCTAAGGTCATTAAGTGACCTTATGAGACAGGAACTGTAGGCTTTTTTCCCCTTATGCTAGTATTCTTCAACTGACTTCAAAAAAGAATGTCATCAGATATACTAAAAAAGAGGACATTTCTTTCTTCCCATCCCAATTGTGCCCATAGAATCACTGACCAACAGCTGTTACTTCATATCTATAGCCTTATGTGATCCTTCACCATGCCCCCTATCTAGCCAAAAATAACTACAAGAGAATAAATAAGACCACTGAGACATTTTGGCTTTAAATCATTCCCTATACTCCATTTTATAATAACTCCGCCGTTATATCAACTTAATTAGGCCACTTAGTAACACCTTTTCTGTGTTTAGGCATACAGGGGATACGAATGGGAGTCAGAGCAGTCCTAGTCCTCAAGAAGAAACTTTCTATTTGACCGGGCCAAGAGATGTATAAAAATAAGGAAGTAGGAGGGGTGATGAAGCTGAGTGCAAAGAACAGTCTTTTTAACAAACTCAATTTGTTAAATTTTAAGACTTAACAAATGGCTTTGAAAAAACTGTGCATTCAAATGCAAAAAAAGAAACACTAAACATTGTATTTTATATAAAAATTCAAAAATCACAGTTTAACCACGCTAATAAAACAGCAACTTCAGTGACCACACATGACAAGGAACACAATCTAAAAATAGTTTAGAAAAGAGACTTTAATATTTTTTACCTGAGCTACTAGAACTGAATTGCCATTTATAAAGATGGGGAAGGCCAAGACGGGGGACAGGGTGTAAGAGTCTATATTGCACACGTTGAGTTTGGGATTCATATTGAACATCCAAGTGAAGATGTTAGGTAGTGGATATCTGAGTCTGGAGCACTGGGAAAAGGTCTGGCTACAAATATAAATGTGAGTCATCAGTATAAAGATGGTATTTAAAGCCACAAAGTTGGACAAAAACAAGGATGTGAGAAGCCTGAGGGTTGAGCCTAGGGTGCTTCAAGTTTCAGAAGTCAGAGGGTATCTGCCTATTGCACAATACATAATCCAATTTCTATTAGAAGAGGATATGGGCCTTCCACTAGACTTCTGTCCATATATGTGCATCACTCTATGAGTATCTCTTTTCCTAACATTATATTAAAATATAACTGACATTTTTCTTTACATATACTGCTCTACAACTTGCTTGTTTTTATTTAGTGTATACTAACTTTTAAGTTCAATACAAATACATTCATTTTTAACAGATATTATGTGTTTATGCTAAACATAACGAATATTTCTCAAGAAAATGAATTAACGTATGTATACACATAGAGTACACTGTTAGGCACTGGATTATACAGAGATAAACGAAACAAGTGCTTATCTCCATGGAAGAGATAAGCAGGGGAAAAGAGCTAAATTATAAACAACGAAAGTAACTGAAGGTAACCTACATGGTGATCTGATAACAAATAACCAGGGGACCTACTTCTGTCAGACTGCTAGGGAAAGCCTCTCAGATGAAGCAACATTTAAGTAGAGACCAAAGGGTGAGAAGGAGTCAGAAAGTGAAGAGCCAGGGGCTGAACATTTCTGGTAGAAGCATCAGCAAGAGCAAAGAGCCCAAGTAGAAACAGCTCAGTGCCTTGGCAAATGGGCTAGCAGAACAGAGATGCAGGCAAGGATCATGGTCGGGATGGCATTTATTCTAAATGCAACGGGAACCAATGAAAGGCTGACCACTGAAGGGACATTATGATCCCACATGCGTTTTAAAAAGGTCATGGTTCCTGTTGTGCAGAGAGAAGAACAAAGGGAAAAGGAAATAAAAATGCCACGCACATCCCGTTTCCTTCTTTTTTCTCTTTATCTAGGCCAGTCTTATATAGTTTTTCCCCTAAGAATCAAATCAGTAAGAAGAGATGGAGAGGAATTGAGGGACTCAAGCTATATTATGATGACAGAAATAAAAGGGCTAATTAAAAGGTTATATATGTAGAGAATAAAGAAGAAAAATTACAGATCATTTTAAAGGGACTGGAAGAAAAAGTTTCTTAGAGGGCATTAAGATTTTTTTCTTTTTAACTTTATCAAATAATACAATGTAATGAAGACTTTTTGGTTGTTCCTGTCCTCTACAATTACCAACGATGGTGCACACTCTTATACTGATATCTTAGTGACCTAGGATTGGCACATCTATGCCATAAAGTCTTAAAAGTGGAACCGCTTTGTAGAAGGGTAGGCACATTTAACAGATTGATAGAGATTGCCAAATTGCACTCCAAAATGGTTACAGCTACATCAAGATCAAACACTAGGTATTATCACTCGTTTTAGTTTTATCAATCTGGTAAATAAACGTCCTGTCTCCTCTTAATTTGTATTTATTTCTATGTATAGTTGAACATGCTTCCATATGTTTATATGTTTATACTTAAGTATAATATATAGTCCCAGACTTCCAAGTAGTCTCTCACTTTGAGAAAGGAAAGGTTACACAGGAGAAGTGATTAAAAAGCAATAAAAAAAATTACCTGCTCCCTAATGAGTCGTAAAGGCAGTGAATGCTGCAGGTCTTGAAAGTTGGATATGAATGAGGCCAGTTCAGGAAGGATGGTCAGGGAGAGAAAGTAGAGAACATTTAAAAGATAGAAAGATTGCGAGAAGGTAGGAGCATAATAGGAAGGAAGTGTTCTGACCTAGAGAAACTGGGCAGAGTCTCAGTGTCAGGCATTGCCTTGTCAGAACCAACTTGGTGCAGCAGTTAGCCCTTTATTCTGTTAAGTACTGTTGAGCCTCCTGTTTGCAAGACAGTGTGCAGGCTGTTGAGACCATATGCAGTGTCCATTAACAGCAGTAGTTAGTTTTGGGTGTTGATGTCAATATACATATCTTTATAAGGAATTTATTTTAATACTATTGCTAAAGTTACCAAAAATGTGAAGGGCAACCAAAATTTCGCACATATAGCTCACGGAAGGCAGTTGTATATAAGTCAGGACTGAGAAGTGGGTGTGTGAAGATATCAAGCCTGAAATTTAATTTAAACATTGCCGACTACATAAGAGTAGTCATCCCAAGTATGAATAGTTAAAAAAGGGTTTTAGCACGGCTTTTAATACCTCCTTCACTTGGAGATAAAATTTCTTCTTTCTTCCATCCTCAAGAGAGTCCTGTGTTTTCTGGCCTTTGGTGATGGTACCATTTTGCCTTTTATTCTCTGAGAGTGAGTGGACTCCAGGAGATACTGGGCTGGTTATCCAGTAGACCAGGAGCTCACCCCTTATATCTCAGGCAGCTAACTGGCAATGTGGCCTGGAAGAGGTGGACTCTGGCTGGCGTCTGCGTTGCCCAGGGACCTTCAGCCAGTTTTGCCACGCTCACGTTCGTACACAGACTCACAAATGTTGATGCCCACACTGTCAGCTTGCTTCATGTTTCCACGTTTTGTTATTGTCGCAGTTTAGAAATGCGAGTGTGATTTAGCTTTTTATTTTGCATTATAGCGGTCCTTTTTTTTTTTTTCTTTAAACAAACACAGCTCCATGTTTAAAGAAGGATTGTATAGCAGAATGATTTTAAAGTTCCTGGAAAAATTTTGGCCAGAACTAAAAGCAGTGCTAACGAACAGCTGTTGATGGTATTCTATCCTCCAACGGCAAGGTGCTTATGCAAGAATTTCATTACAAAGGCAGTCTGCCTTTACCACTCTTTAGGGAGCAGGTAACTTTATTGCTCTTGTATCACCTCTCCTGTGTAACCTGTCCTTCCTCCGAGTGCGCGACTACTTGGAAATCTGGGACCATGTTTTATACTTAAGTGCATTCCCCACCCTCCATCCTATCCCTTCCCCGCAACTGCAAAACACAGACATCAAGGGAGTAGACTCTATAAATAACGGCTGATCACAAATCCGTTCTTGCCACAGACCTAACAGTCGCTTTGCAGCCAGAGGCCCAGTCACCCTCTTTGCTTCACAGAGTCCTAATGATCACGCCCTCCACGCCCCCAACCAGATTCCGGGCCCCAGCTCCTGGGTAACTTGGCCTCTGCCTTTGCAGCGCACAGTAAACCGAACGAAGCTATGGAAATGATGAACAGCACCCGGTGCGCCAGTGACATTTCAGAGCCTTACTGGTGAGGCCTGTGCCTCTTCATTAAATATTAAGTAAGCTTTGTAAGTGGCACTGATTAAACTGCTAGAAAAATTCCATACCTGAATCTGTTTAAAGAGACAAAAACTAATAGCAGTCACTCCTCTGCCAGACTGTGATAACTTAGGTTCTTTATTTCACAGGTCAGAAGTCACTTAAGTCAGATGACTTTTCCAAATGAATTTAATCACATGAAGGAACACATTTCTCCTACTGAAAATATTTTTTTAAAGTGACAATAACAGTTGTGCACATCAACAGAGAATGCTATATTAAAAATGCTAAAGACAATCCAAACCCTTTTTGCTGTTTCAGGAATATAGTTATTTATCTCCTATAGAATGCCTGATTTTTTACAATATAACTAAGACACTATCATAATTCAATTTAAGAAAATCATGATATATGTATGTTTGATAAAACGTCAAATTTTTTGTTGTGTCCTCATCCTCCTTTTTATGCTGCACAGTAACAGGTAACATTCACTGATCACTTAGAGTGCGCCAGACACTAGACTAAGTGCTCCTTCCACATGTTATCTGAGCCCTCACACCAGGCCTAGGAGGTCACACTTTCTCTGTGGGTGACTGTGGGCCCTTCCATGGCTCTAACCATCACTGACTGACGACTGCATAACCTGGTTCTCCAATTCCATTCTCCCTCTGGAAATACACACCCACATTTCCAACTGTTTATGGACATCTCTGGATGTCCAAAAATAAACTCATCTTCCACTTCCCCACTTTATTCCTCATCTTCAAACATATACACACTTGTTCCTCAGTCGGCTCCCTTATGTTTTAAAGCTTAGCTAAAGCGACTACTGTCCACTGGACTTCTCAGGCAAGGGCTAGAGCAGGTTTGAAATCTTACCTCAATCACTCAATAGCTGTGTGACAAGGGCAAAGTATTGAATTTCTCCCCTTCGGAGTTTCCTTTACTGAAAAACTAAGGTTATTAAAAATACCTATCTCACAGGGTGATTGTGAGGAATAAGAGAGAATATACTAAAGTGCGTATAACATTTTCTAATACATAATAACTGCTTAATAAATTCACATGTAAAATATTTTATTGAAATTTTTTTTGATTTTCCTTTTCCCTTCACAACCACATAGAGGAAGTTGCTGCATCTCACTAATTTTATTTCTCAAACTTTTCTTGTGTGCTCCCTCTGCACCCTCTGCCACTCCCCTGGCTCAGGCTCGCACTATTTCTCATCTTTTCAGGTCCCCCAGCGTTGCCACTCCACGCCACTCTATCGTTAACGCTACAAAAGAAGATATAATTATAGCCTTTCACTGATTAAAAAATTTTGTGGCTCTCCACAGCCTTAAGAAATACAAAGCAACTTCATAACGTGGTACCAATAGCCAGTTCTAGTCATGTATTATACAGACCTATCACCAAGACTCCGTGGCTGGGGCAGCACAGGTTAGATTCTGAAAGGCCCGGTCAACAATGATAAGGATTTGGTTGTTTATTCTAAGTTATGGGAAGCCATTAAAGGAGTTTAGGTCGCACAATGGCATGATCAAATTCAATGTTTAAAAAGCTATTTTGAAAAAAAAAAGCAATTTTGGCTATAGTGTGAAGAACAGAATATAGAAGCCTAAAAATGGAAGTATAGGTTCTACTGCAGTTGTACTGGTGAGATACAATGGATTAGGATGGAAACAACAGAGGCGAAGAGATGAAAAAAACATTTAGTAGTAAAAAATACAGAGAATGAGATGATGAGTTCATATGGACTTCTCATGTGCACAAATAAGATGGAAAGACCAAGCCGGAAGAACAGAGGAGGCTGGGAGTCTTGCTTAGAAAGTGCCAGGCTCGAGGCGCCTTGAGACAATCTAAGAGAGATAAGTAGGAAAATTTTCATTTCCAGTTATTTCAGGCTGAGTTATTTAAATATTCTTGCTGAAAATATCTAAAATTACTGCATACTATATTTCAAAAACCCAGTTTCTTTAAAATATCAAAGAGCCAACAATATGGTAAGAAATTATTAAGCCAAATTTTGAAAGCAAGCAAAAAACCCAGAGAAAGAAACTAAGCAACCTACAGTGCTTTTTTCCTAAGGCAAAACTACGGCTCTGACAGCCTCTTTGGGTGGGCTACGGGGACAGACAGGAGCGCTCTCCCAAGTGAAAAGTCTAATACGAAGTACTCCCACATTGAACTAAGACCTCCAAGGGCTACACTCTGGATATAGGGCAACTAGAAGTAAATCACATTACCCCCACAGGACTGAGGAGATGGTCTACTGCCAAAGAGGGAGGGAGTAGGAAGCCTTTTCTCTAAAGGTTGTAACTACTACTGCAGTACTTTTTTGTGAATTTGATGCTCAATGTGTATCACTAGTGTGGTCTAGGAAACCTCAATTTCAGTTTTGTTGAAAGTAGTTTCAGACCATCACCCCTATATGTGGCAAAGTAAAGGAAAATTCTCACTAGAGCAGCGGTCCCCAACCTTTTTGGCACCAGAGACCAATGCTCCTATGAGAATCTAATGCCTGATGATCTGAGGTGGAGCTGAGGTGGTGATGCCAGCGCTGGGGAGCAGCTGCGAATACAGATGAAGCTTCGCTCTCTGACCTGCCGCTCACCTCCTGCTGTGCGGCCCGGTTCCTAACAGGCCACAGACCAGTAGGTTGGGGTCCCCTGCTCTGGAGGAAGGCTCTTTTATCCTAGGCCTCGAAACATTTCCACAAAAAAAAATTTCAAATAATGAGCAATATATCCAGATACCCAAGCATCTGAGGTACCAGTAGAACACCAAACATCAGAAACAGACTTCAAAGACTTGAGTTACTGGAATTATCAGACAGATTATAAAACATCTATCTTATTATCTTAGAGGTGGCAAGTAGGCGGTTGTATATGAGTCTGAATGTCAGGAAAGAAGTCAAGGCCAGATACGTATCTGGTAGACACTGACAAAAAAACAGACACTGAAGCTGTGGGTGTGATTTAGGAAGAGGATGAGAAGAAAAGGGGTATAGGACTGAACCTGAAGACTCCAACATTTAAAGCCACTTAAGTTCCTAGAACTACTTGGGATCCAGAACCTACCCCAAAGTCTCAACCTTTTTGAGACCTGAGAATTTTAGATTTTACTGGGTTCCTGTGTAATAACCTTTCATTACTTAAAATAATAACTGAAATTACTTTTAAAAATTACCATAATTAATGTAATTAACAGCACTTTGCAAATCAGTACTCTTTAAACTATGGATTGTATTCCATTAGGAAGTCATAAAATCTATTTAGAGGGTTGGAATCAGCAACTATTTTAAAATGCCAAGACATAATAGATTTATCACACAATACTTATTTCAGTATATCTATGGATATGTCTGCATATATATACATTTATACATACACATATACATTTACATATGTGGACTGGGCTGCAATGTAAAATGTATTCCTTACTATGAATTGCATGCAAAAAAAAATTTAAGTCACTGTTGTAAACCGTAAAGTATTAGCAATCAAAGGTGACCTTGAACAGGTTGTCTAACCTTTTTGTGCCTCAGTATCCTCCTCCATAAAATACAATAAGTCTCACAGACTGCTGTAATGATTAAATTAGATCAGATAATATATGGTAATTTTAAAATATAGCTACCAACTACCTTTATTATTAAACTTAATTAGAAAAGATCAAGGGTGATACATTTCTAGGATATATTCTTTATTTTTATGAATAAATTTCTAAATATTAATCAATATAAAAAGAAATACTTGTTAGATTCAATATATGTGTATTCAACAGCATAAAATCAATATTGTGATAAAGAGGCTGTAAAGAATCAAAATAATTAAGGATGCACACATCCCTTGTCATGTGATCCTTATATGAGGTAATCACAAAGATAAGAAGCACTCTTTGTTAAAACATTAAATGACTGAAAAAGATGAAACAGCGGGACATACAGAATAGACTGGAGCTTGGAGAATGTTGCCTAGAGAATGGACAGAGTTAGTATGTGGTTGCTAGGCAATGAGTTTCCAGGCTCCAGCAACTTATGATTGCAGCAGTGTGCCGCTACTATAGACGACACTTTTCCCACAAAGCAAAGCACTGGGCCTGAACAACTTTAGAATCCTTTTGTAACACCCTTTCTTGTACAATATCAGCCTGAGCTTAGACTGACGACATACAAAGTTCTACATAAATGTAATTTCACCTGTCCCTCTAATATTTTAATGCCACTTTTAAAATATAAAACATGGGAGATGTAAGACATAAAGAACAGAAAAGATGAAATACTATTATTTGCGACAACACGGATGGATCTCGAGATCATCATACTAAGCGAAGTCAGTCAGAAAAAGTTGACAACTATATGATTTCACTTATATGTGGGATAAGAAACTGAAAGCAACAAATGAACCAGATGAAAACTCATAGACACACAACAGTTTAGTGGTTACCAGAGGGAAAGGGCAGGGGACGCAGATGAGAGTAAAGGGGGTCAGATATATGCTGACAGATGGAATTTAACTTTGGGTGGTGAACACTGCAATATACGTATGATATATACTGAACTGTACACTTAACACCTATGTAATTTTATTAAACAATGTCACCCCAATAAATTTAATTTAAAAAAGAATAGATTTAGTACAATGTCAAGAAAGAAAATCCAAAATAATGATTATTTGAAACATTCAAAAAGGCAATATAAGCTGTAATAGGTTTAGTGTAAAATCTCAAGATATTTTAGTAAGAATGGGAGCCAGCCTAACATAGACTGTACTAAAATCATGTCATTGTGTAACTCAGTAGGGAGAGAGTGAGGTATATGTGTGAATCTGTCACAGTTGCATATTAGACATGGCATTAATAGTAGCCAAACTCATCTTCACAACTGAATATGGAATTTGTCATTCCTAGAGATATATATCACAGACAAACTCAGACAAACATGATTAAAAGAGTTTATAAGGAGAAATGAATAAACATCACATATTTGGGTTTTATTTTAATTATAATTCCATACTTACATAATTTTTAATAAAGATTTTTTAAATAACAGTTTTAGGTTCACAGCAAAATTAAGAGGAAGGTGCAGAGATTTCCCATGCACTTCCTACCCCCAGAGATGCACAGACTCCCCCATTATCGAATCCCTCGCCAGAGTGGTATATCTGTTACAACTGATGGACCTGTGTTTACATATTATCATCATCTAAATCCATAGTTTACATCAGGGTTCACTCTTGATGTTGTACATTCTATGGGTCTGAACTTATGTGTAATGCCATGTAATCACCATTATTACAGTATCACAGAGTGGTTTCCCTGCTCTAAAATTCTGTGCTCTGCCTGTTAATCCCTCCCACCCCCACTACCCCTGACAACCACTGATCTCTTTACTGTCTCTATAGTTTTGCCTTTTCCAGGTTGTTGTATAGTTAAAATCACTCAGTATATATAGCCTTTTCAGGTTGGCTTCTTCCATTTATGCACTTAAAGTTTTTCATGTTTTTTTCATGGCTCAATAGCTCATTTCTTTTTAGCACAGAATAATATTCCAATGTCTAGATGTACCAGAGTTTATTAATCCTTCACCGATTGAAGAACATATTGGTTGTTTCCAAGTTGTGACAATTATGAATAAAGCTGCTATAAGCATCCCTGTGCAGGTTGTTGTGTGGACATAGTTTTCAACTTGCATAGTTTTTTTCTTTATCAGTTTATCCATCTATCTCTTCCACTACTTTTTAAATCCTCTAGAGTAAAGATTGTAGGCCCTTTATCATTTTATTCCCCAGTCCTAACAAGGAGGGTCTGGGCACATGGTAGGTTCTCAATAAATACTGAGTGAACACGACAGAGACAACACTACTCAAGGTAAGTATGTCGCTGGGAAGTAGGAACTCAAGAGTTCAGACTCCAAATATCTGGGGACTGGGGAGTGACAACATGTAGAGTAGATAGATATTTAATAAAGGTAAGCACAAGATGGACTGCACAGGGAACAAAAACATGCTACAATGGCGCAGGACAAAAAAAGTTATTAGAAAAATCTTAGCAAAAATAAAAATAAAAATATTGAAGAAGGGCCATGCGGCTATGTTATGGGAACAATACATTCCTGGTGTTTTAAAATGAATTTAGAATATTCTGTTTCAGTGGCTCTGAAAATATATTCAAAACTGCTGACCTTTGGTATGACAGAGGTCTCTAAATTCAATAACCTTTACAAATTTATTGCGGTGACATTGGTTAATAAAATTATACAGGTTTCAAGCATATAATTCAATAATACATCATCGGTATATTGCATTGTGTGTTTACCACCCAAAGTCAGATCTCCTTCTGTCAGCATATATTTGACCCCCTTTACCCTCATCTACGCCACTCCCCGCCCGTAAGCACTAAACTGTTGTGTCTATGAGTTTTTATCAATAGCCTCTTTTAATCATTTCTATATGTTCTGAAGACCCAGCACAATGCCTGGCACATCATAGTAGGTGCTTAATAAATATTTGTTGAACTGCTATAGATAAAGCTGTCATTTTAAATGAGTACAACAATGTATACCAGTATCAAAGCCCATGACTATGATAAAGCTGTACAATCAGAACCAAGTAAAGATCTCTCTGATACCCCTGTTAAAAATCACCAGATCTTTCATCTATTAAACAGAAAACAAAATATTAATATTTAATATTAGTGAGGTTGTGGGGAAAAAATAAGATTCATCTGCTATATTAGCAAGACTATAAATAGAAAAATATTGTTGAAAAAAAATTCCTCAACAAATTACTTAAAAGGACAATTGGAGATAAAATTGAAAACTAGTATACGAAGATGTTTGCTAAGGGCTTTTAAGAGTAATTAAAAGTTAAGAGTATATGTCTACTACAGTAAAAATTAATATACATCCATATGATGACATATGACTGTTCAGTTTAAAATTATTAGTGATTAAAAAACAAAATTCACATTTAAGATTTTAAAAATAACAAGGCTTGGAAATATTCTGACAACTTAGGAGTACAAAAGTGAAAAAGAAAAAGTCTCATACAAAATATACAATGCAATTCTCTTTACATCCATATTTAAGACCTGTACATTTATGCGTACATATATGTACATACTGCATATGTGTGTATGTTATGTGTAGAGAGACAGATAGATGGATACTTAGCTAGTTTAGTTATTTTGTCTGACACTCAGTGGACTCCTTCAATGTGAAGTTTTATAGCACAGGAATTCTTTTTTCTATTATTTCTAGCAATCTATTTCACTTTTATTTCCTACTAAACAGAAACTGGCTCCCCAACGTGTCTTCCGTATTTTCTAACAATTCTCTTATAATTTCCATCCATATTTGTGTTTTATGTTGCAAGTGATTTCCTTTTGGAAAAATTTTCATTATAAATTTAATTACTTTACTAGCTATAAAATATTCAGATTATCTGTTTTGTCTTAGGTGAGTTTTGGCAATTTGTGTTTTTCAAGGATTTGTTCTATTCATCTAAACTCATTTATGTGTATAAAGTTGTTTACAGTATTCCCTTATTATCCAATTGATGTCTGTGGTATCTACAATGATATCTCTTTATTCCTAATATATTGGTAATTACAATAAGACTTCGAATAACGTTTTGTTCAACATCGTTTCATTATAACATTGCTGAGATGCCATAGGAACTTAATTCTTTATATCAATTACTCTAAGGTAAAATTGGTTCCATCATAAATATATCTTTCCTCTTACAGCTGCAGAACCTATCAACATCATTAAGTGAGGACATACTATACTACTTTCTCTGTCAGTCTTGCCAGAGGTTTATCAATTTTATTAGTATTTTCAAAAAATGGCTTTTCGTTCGATTGATTTTTCTCTATTGTTTTTCTAATTAAGTTCTGCTTTTTTCATTATGCTTGCTCATTTTTTCCTTTTAGATTCTTGAAACAAAAGCTGAAACACACTTAATGCTATAAATGTCCCTCTCAACACAGCTTTAGCTACATCCCACAAATTTTAATGTTATATTTTCATTTACATTCATTTCAAAATATTTTTATTTCTCTTGAGACTTACTCTTTGATCCATGGATTATTCAGTGTGTTGTTTAATTTCTAAGTGCTTCAATATTTTCCTGTTGTCTATGTTACTGATTTCTAATTTGTTTCCATTATGATCAGAATGTTCTCTGACATAAATTACAAATTTGTTAAGAGTTTTTTTACAACCTAAGATATTGTCCGTCTTGGGGAATGTTCCGTGTATGCTTGAAAACAATCTGTACTCTGATATTATTGGGTGGAGTATTCTAAATATTTCAGTTAAATCCTGGTGACTGATGGCGTTGTTCAGTTCTCTATCCTTGATGACTTTTGGCTAGCGGTTATATCAATTACTGAGAGAACGGGTTATAAACTCGAAGTGTAATAGTCGATTTCTCTCATTCTTCCATTCAGTCCTTTTAGGTTTTACTTCATTTATTTTGCAGCTCTGTTTTTGGTGCATACATAAGACTGCTATGTCTTCTTGGTGAATTGACCTTTTTATCACTTTGTAATGTTCCTTTGTCCCTGGTAGTTTTCTTATTCTGACATAATTTTTTTTCTTATAGTAGTATAACATGCTTAATTTTATTTATATTTATTTAAGAAATAATTCATAATTAATAATATTTTAAATATAGCCATTCCAGCTTTCTTTTGATTAGTGTTTGTATGGTATATATTTTTCTATCTTTTAACATCCTTGTGTCATTACATATGAAGTGAGTTTATTACAGACAGCATATAGTTAAGTCTTTTTTATCAATTCTGTGCATGTTAGGATTTAAGTCTAAAAAAAACCCAGTGGCTTTTTTTATAGTTCTATAGGCTACCTGAACACTTTTAGTATTCCATTTTGATTTATTTAGAGTTATTATTATATTGCTTTGTATAATATTTTTAATGATTGCTCTATAGATTACAATATACACATATACTTATAGTCTACGAGTATCAACATTTTACCACTTGGAAGTGAAACACAGATATTTAATCACAATCTATGGCCCTTTCCTTATTTCAGTTTTCAAAATATAACCTCTATATACATTGAGAACCATATCAATATTATAATTTTTGCTTTGTATCATTCAACACAATTTTAAAAACTAAAAAGAATTTATTTATCCCTTTCACTGCTTTCTTCATTCCTAATTTTCTAAGTGGCCCATCAAATTGTGTCTGATGAACTTCCTTTATAGTCACTATTTTAGAACCAATCTACTGGCAACAATATTCCTTAGCTTTCTTTTGTCTGAAAATGTGTTTATTTTTCCTTCATTCCTGAAGTATATTTTTCCTGGATACACAAATCTGAAGTAACATAAATCTTTTTATCTTTCGGTAATTGAAAAATGTTGGGCCACTTCCTTCTGTCTTCCATAGTCTCTGATAAGAAATCTGCTGTCATTCAAACTGCCATTTCCCTAATAGTACTCAGTTTCCCTTTCAAGATTTTCTTTGGCTTTAATTTTCAGTTTAACTATAATGTTTCTGAGTATGGATTCTTTAGGTTTATCCTGCTTGGAGTTCACTCACCTTCTTGAATCTGTAGGATTATATCTTTTGCCAAATTTGAGGAGATTTAAGCCATTATTTTTTCAAAAAATTTGTACCTACGTATTCTGTCTTTTTAATACAATGATGCCTCGAATGTTAGATCTTTTGTGACTGTCCCACAGGTCTCTGAGGCTATGTTCACTTTTTCAATTTTCTTTCTATTATTCAGATTGGATAATTTTTACTGATCCATCTTCAAGTTTACTAGTTCTTTCCTCTGTCCTTTCCATTCTGATATTAAGCCTATACAGTAAATTTTAAATTTTGGTTACTGCATTTTTCAATTCTAAAATTTTCATTTGATTCTTTGTATTCTCTACTTCTTCGCTACAGTTTTGTTTCCATTTGTTTCAAGAGTATTTGAAATAGCTCACTGGAGCAATTTTGCAAAAACCGCTTTAAAATCTTTGCTGATGACTCCAACATCTACATCGTTTCAAAGTTAGCATCTATTGACTATCTTTTCTCATTAGAGTTGAGATTGTCCTGATTTTTCATATGACAAGTAATTCTGGGCTGAATGCTGGACATTTTAAGTATTACACTATGACACTCTGATTCCTATTTAAAGATTCTATTTCAGCAGGTGGTCAACCTGTTTAGATTCAGAATGCAATCCCAGGCTCACTTTTGCGGGCTGTGATTAAAATGTCAATCTAGTTTATAAAATCTCTCCAGTGTTCTTCTGGTTTTCCTCATTTGTCTGTTACTAGATGACAGAACTCCACTCCACTTTATCTTCAGCATGTACTTGGGTGGGGAGAAGCCCTGCCTCATTGCAGCAGGGCAAGGATGGAAACAGAGTTCTGTCCATAGGATGTACTAGAGAGGGGCCCTGCCTCATTAATGATGGGAGGCACAGGGAGGGAAAGTCAGATCCTGTCCACAGGCTCAGAAGGGGAGGATGTCATCTTATTACTTCAGGGGGAGTGGAAATCAAGAGTTCTAACCACAAGCTCCTTTGCTGTAAGGAAAGGACGCTTCTTCTTTACTTTAGTGCAGAGGAGGAAGTCAAAAGTTTTGCCCACAGAACTCTGCAAGCTAAGGGCCCACCTTGTTAATGCTGGATAGTCGTGAAAGCCAGCGTCCCACCCACAGGCTCTGCTGGAGAGAGGTGCCGCCACGTAATTGCTGGTGGAGCAAAAGTCAGAGTCCTCCCTACAGGCTCTGCTGAGGAAGGGTATTGCTTCATTATTGGAGGGGAGGGGAAGATGTCAGAGTTCAACCCACAGGATCCATTGGAGAGGCAAATCTTGTGACGGCAGGTCTGCGGGGAAGGGTGTGTGTGTAAGACAGAGCTCTGGCTGTGGATTCTGCTCTGTAGTGCCTGTTGGGGTGGAAAGGGAGCATGCGGCTTTTATTGTGACATTCTCCTAGAGAGCAGGCAGGATAGGTTAAAAGGGCCATCCTTTGGTTAAAGAGAATAGGCTTTTCTTGGTGCTATGTTTTGTCTGCACTCGTTAGCATTTCCAGGTTGTAAGCGTCTCTAGAACCTAGGCCAGGATATATGGGAAGCAAGAAAAAAACAACAGTCAGGGAACTCACTCAATCCTTGAATCTCAAGGTCCCTAGCCGGTTCACCTTCTTTTCTCTAATTTTCATAGTTTTCTGGTAGGTGATTTATAGGTTTTGTCTAGGGGTTTTGTTGTGATTAGTAGGGAGAAAACCGAATGTGTTTACTCCATCTTGCTTGGAACCCAAACCCTGTCACTTGTTTTTAGTCTAGATTTTGTGTGTCCTATTACTCTCTACCCTCTAAATGTCCAAATGATATAAACTGGGTTTTTATTAATCTTTTTATTAACCGTTGGCCTAGGAGAAAGTGTCATGTATGACATATCCTTGAAGCTCAGGAGCTATAAGAAACTGTTGGTACAACTTCTTGGCTTTTACCTACCATTAGGTTCACAATGTAACTCTCAAATTTGTCCATTCATTCAGTAAACACCTGTTTCATGAAAGCTTCTGGGGGTACAGCGATGAGTAAGACAGCTAAAATCTCTGGTGTTATGGACCTTACATTTTACTGAGATAAGTGGAGGCACTGCAGGCATATGAATAAGGTATTCTCTTCAGGCTGGACAAAACTCAGTCTACTATGTTTCAGTTAATATTAGGAACATACCTTTTAAAAACTGCAAATATTGAGAAATGTAAAAATTTGCAATTGGCATAGGTAATTTTTTCACTTGGTACAATGAAATTTTAATGATCTAATAAACTAGTTATCAACTACTTACCACATAGAGTTGTTTCCACAGACTGGCCCATTCTTGTAGAGTTGCTGTAACCTCCGTCACAATAGAATCTTCTAGTGGAACCACAGTTTCATACTGCCTAGAACCACAACAAACAACCACATTATCTCTGATAAAGTACCAGAATACTATCTACTGCCCTTTCCAACATGTATAATTCAAATTTCAAATCCATGCAAATATAAAGAGAGGTATAGCTAATTGATTAAAGACCCTTTACAGTAATAAAATGCAATAGTGTAACAGTACTGAATTAACAGAAAAACATTTGGGTTTTGCTATATATATATATATATATCTCCTCAATTTCACTTTTAGAAATATACACTGGCTTTAAGACAGACATTTTTAAAACACTGTTTTAAGCCTTTTTTCTTTAAGGAAAGGTGAAAGCACTGTTCAAGACTTGCTTAATTTTTTAAATTATCTGTGTCCTTTAACATATACCAGTAATACAAATTAGTTCTTGGCATAAAAGATCTAATGGGAATAGGTTGAGGGGGAACCCAGACACTGGATTTTGAATAGTTTCATAAGCTCTCTTTTACACTGGTGTTGAATTTTCTTAAAAACTAGTGTTAGTCAAGGAATTCTGGGTCTGCTAGAGGATTTCTGATCCTGGAAACAGAAATGTACTGAGTTTCTCTCATCTTACCTCATAAGTAGCACTATGTTACCAGTCTCTGTGCTAATTGCCAACGATTGATCAGTGAACAAAACTGGACAGGGTCCCTATTTCCAGAGAGCTCTTGTTCTGGATAGGGAATCGGACAGATAAATAATCACAACATATACGAACAGTCATGAATCTAAGAAGGAAATTAAAATGCACAATCAGAGATTTTAGATGGAAACATGATTTAAGAAGAGAGGATCAGCAAACTCTTCTCTGAAGAAGTGGTGAGGCACAAAAGATGCAGAAGGGTCGAGACAGGAAAACTATATAGGGAGAGAGGGGATCAGGTGTAGTGTCACCAGCAAAGGAAATAGGAGATGAGAAGTCGTTGAGGAGAAAAAGAATTTAACATACTGAAGAAGTTAATGAAGGCCAGTATGGCTGAGGCAAGCTCTCACAGGGCCTTTTCAAATGATACTGGAGATTCTAGATCTTGACATAAGTAAAATCAATGAGAAGTTATTGAAAGGTGGGGCATGAGTTGATAATGTTTTTACAATGTCTATGCAAGTTTTGAAGGACAATGAAATATTTTCTGAGACTAAATATTTTATATACTGATTGATATGACTGGAACTCATATTCTGATTTGTGAGCCAAAGAGAACATCATCCACTCAGAAATAGCAAAGGAAAGTGTATTTCACAATATTATCATTAAGTATCATTTCTTTACACCAGAAGATAGTTGACAAACTACCACTGTGTTGAAAGATAACTCAATGCATTAATATCGAGCATCAATGAACATATGTTAGTTGATTATGTTTTATGGCTTTACTGTTTTGTGTGATTTATTCCAGCAGATAAAAAGAATCACCTTGGAATGATGCCAGAGAATTATCTATACTCATCAAATTGATAAGACAATTAAAATAAAAGCTTTCATCAAGAGCTTGCTAAGGAGTAGAATGTGACACACTTTTTCCGTGTGTCACTAGCATCCAAGGTACTGATTCTCAGATTCGACTTTAATTTCAAGTACTATTATAATAGTTTTTAAATAAATGATTTAATTTACTTTAACTTTTTGAAGTAAGTCATATTGAACTTTCTAACAGATGAAGAAGAGTAAGCCAATGATAAATGCCAGCTCTGAGAAGGAAGAAGTCTTATTATTGACCCATTATACAAAACTGAACTGAATGAGAAGACACCCTTTATTTCTTCAAGCTACTGGATGACTGGGTATAAATGGAATTTCTGTGGTTATTTCTATATACTATGTCTTAAGAGTGCTTAAGAGATAATTAGGAGATTTACAGAAATAATCAGGGAGATCACCATCTTAATAACAAAATGTAACATAAATCACAAACAGGTGCCGTGTGACATCAACTGTAAGTTCTAGTGTTGTTCTGAAGGAGAAAGTTCACTGTAAACTGTTGATCAGATAAAGCTTCATGAAGAAAGTGAAGTTTCTAAAGGAAAGTTGGGTATGAAAGGCAAGGAGCGGAGAGAGAGCCCTGTGGGCTCTAATATGCTATGAAAAGAAATGAAGAGAAAATAATGAGCAAGGCATATGAAAGAGGATTCATGCTGGGGACACGGGGGGACTGTGTCTGAAAAGGCAGAACAGTGTTGTCAGTGAGAGCGTAAGAGATTTAAACTTGATTCTATGGAAAAAGACACGGGGGAGTGCTGTGTTTCAGTAGGATTGATACAGAAATGATATGTAGGATAAACCGGAATAAAATTTCTGGAAAGTTTCATCTATTAGGTCTTCGGCTACTTTACTCATTAAGATAGATGGGAAATTTACAGTGTTTCTATTTTAAAATTCTAAGACTTCAGACTTACCTCGATTAATACTAACACAAGTCTAAACTAATACTGACTTATTTTTCTTAGGTTGTAACACAAAAGCAATATCCTGATAATTCTATAAATTCATATATAGTGTTATTTCCAAACGCACTGATCTATAGGTAAGAAGAATCGAGTCAGAACACTAGGAAAAGGCATTAAATAAAGTAAAATAGTAAGCAGATTTCCAAAGGAATTCTAGGTTCATATAGAGTAAAGAGTTATTAAGAAATGAAATTTGGTAGTGAAAAGAGAGGACCCTTTAATTCAGTGGATATTACACTGAAACGTAGCTGAGAGCATGAACTAAAGAATAAACTAATGTAGCCTCTCAGTTCCTATTTTCCCTACTTCCTAGTCATGCTACTTTGGTAAAGGTTCTTGAAACTCTCAAAGCCTTGCCTATCTCATATGAAATAAGCAGATAATCTCATCTGTCAATCTGGGATTCCAACATACGATGTGATGAGTGTAAAGTATCAAATACAATGCCTAGTGTATACAATATTTAATAAATGGTAGCTATTGTTGACTCTTAATATTTTAATTTTCATTAATTATGAATTACCAAAGTACATGTAGAATAAAATGATATCAAAATGAGTCAGATTTTATATTGTACGTTAAAATATATTTTACAAAGACTTCTTGTGAAAATAGTGTTCTAAGTTCATGCTTTGGCCTATCTCCTCACCTCCCAATCTAGAGCAGGGAAAATACAAAACAGAAAACCAATAACATTTCTGAACTCCAAAAGAAAATAAACATCTCAATAGAATGGCAATTGGTCAGGAAAAAAAGAGCCGTGAACCAGGGTGAAACCACAGGCCTTCTAGAAGGCTCTGGAGTCACAAGCTAGCGGTGACAACTAGGGGCTTAGATGCAGAGGGAGAACAGGAACAAAAAGTGCTCCAAATGAGAAGCGGCCCAAGGCAAGGGTCATACTTGCAGCTCCCGAAAAGAAAGCCAACGTGAAGCACAGCAAAAACTGCTACTGAGCCTCACTTGAAACTATGGCTTTTAGCAAGCTCTACAGCTAAACAGTTGGGCCTACAGCAATCCCCTCCTCCCCTCAGCCAGAGGTCAGGCTCTGCCACAGGCCCGATCTCACTGTGGGGAAGGAGATCTAAAATGCTGTTGTAGGACTCGGTTCTATACTGGGGCACTGGGAGCACGCAGAGGTAACCGCATAAGCACCAGACAGATGTACTCGGAGGGAGAGAAGGAGGAGAAAACAATCTCCCACTTCTAAAGCAAAATTCTAAAACACATGAACAATCTAATGTTCAAAGGCTTAAAAATAATATTAAAAAATCCTTTTCAAGATTTTATAAAAGTCTAATAAACATTTTTAAATATTTATGATACTTAGAGAAATGAACTTATTTTTAAAAAAGGAAAAGTATGAAACAAACAATAAAACTACAGCCAATTGATATGCAAAAGAACCAACTAGGAATTTTGCAAATTAAAAAATGGTCAACAAAATGTCCATCAACTGCTGAAAGGAATAATAAAACATGTTATATTCACACAATAAAATATTAGTCAACTTTTAAAAGGAATGAAATTTGGATACATCCTACAACATGAGTGAGCTCTGAAAACACTATGCTAACAAGTGAAATAAGCCAGACACAAAATGACAGATATTGCACGATTCCATTTATATGAGGCACCTACAATAAAAGAGTGCACAGAGACAGAAAGTAGAATAGGGGCCACCAGGGGCTGGGGAGTCGGGAACTGGGGAGTTACTGTTTAAGGGGTACGGAGTTTCTGTCTGGGATAACGAAAGGTTCTGGAGTTGAATCCTGGTGAAGGCTGCGCAACACTGTGAATGTACTTAATGACACTAAATTGTACACTTAAAAATGGTTAACATCCTAAATTTTCCTTAGGCATATTTTACCACAATTTTTTAAATGACAAATGAGAAGACCAAGGCCAGTTTCCTTACCCATCTTGCAGTTTTATACACATTAATATAATGGCAATAAGGTATTCAACAGTCTATTAAAGGTCATGTTGCCCGAAATAAAGCCGGCAGAAAAAGAAAGTCCAAATCCCATCATGATGAATTAAGTCCAGAGTAATGAACTTGCCTAACAGTGTTGGCTAATCCACTTCGAACATGGTACCATATCAGTCTCAAGGTTACCCACAGCTAGTGACCAGTTCTGATTCAACAGTCATGGTACCAGACCAGCCTTGATGAGTGAAAGTTGAGCTCATGAATAGCTGCTGTTCCTTTCACCACATTCATTGTGGGATGGCTGGAAAAGGAAAGAAACTAAATTCACGGTACATTGAAGGCAGTGATGGGTTGGTGTAGGACAGCAGTCACCAACCTGTCTGGCACCACGGACTGGTGCTTCTATGAGCATCTAATGCCTGATGAGCTGGGGTGGAGCTGAGGCGGTGATGCTGGCGCTGGGGAGTGGCTGCAAATACAGATGAAGCTTCACTCTCCCGCTGCTCATCTGCTGCTGTGCGGCCCGGTCCTAACAGGCCATAGGACCAATACTGGTCCGCGGCCTAGGGGGTGGGGATCCCTGGAGTAGGGAACAAGGAAAACTGGCTTCCTTTGCAAGATAACTCATTTAGGTGAGCTAATCTAAAAGTCATCAAGCAAGGAGAGGACCCCCTCATCGTCAGAGAAGGAAGCAAGGCAAAGACCCCTCATCAGTAGAGCAGGAGGGCTTTTTTTCTGCTGCAAAGGGAAGTTTTGTAGAAGTGGAACACTGGGTCTTCTAAGGTATCCAATGTCTCCCTTCTATCTCTACTATTCTTTCCAAGTCAGTAGTAGCCTGCCTTTTATTTTAATATTTATGAAAAGGCTGTGAATTCAACTGACCTTGTAATTCAGCAATCATCAGGATCAAAACTAGTTTGGTTATTAGCTATATGAGTACTGAAGCTGAAAGAGAAGATTGCTCTGAACTCTTACACAGAGCATCAGTAAAGTAGGCATTCAGCTTTCATAGATATTAGATATTAAATGATGATATATTCCGGTTAGATATTATGGAGTATATCAGATTGTCTCATCGATCCATTCTACATCTGCTAGATCTACTGAACTCCTGGTTTAGAACAGAGTTAAAGAAAGAATCAATAGGTCAGTAGTACCCAAAAGGTCTCTTGCTTTTGATCATGCAGGCCAAGTTACTTTTTTTTGCCTTTGATGTCATTCTTTGTCTATTTAGCAAACTTCTCTCAAATTCAACCTCAGACTTTCCCCCAGGATAGGGCTAAGGAGACAATGTGAGACTCTGCTTATAGTTATATGGATTTCTACTTCATGTGTTCGAGGAACCTGGTCATTACCATAACCACAGATGGCTGGGGATCTGGGGGCTTGAACTAGATAGATGACTGATGCGATAGGAAGAGAATCAATAATGGCACTACTAAAGAAATACTGGAAGAGTTACTGAGAGTCAGCTGTCAAAGAACAGTATGACGGACATGAACACTCAAGGACTGTGGGGTGGAGCTGTGCTTTGTACAGCATTAGACAGCTCAGAGGACCTTATATCCTAAATTGTTGCAACATGACATGGAATGACAAGCAGAACCTTTCTGTGATTACGCTCTCCTGCCTATGCTACTGCAACGCTCCAACCACTCTCCCCACTTCTATTCATGCCCTCCTACAGTTTTTCAACACAGCCGCCAGAGTGGTTTTTAAAAACTATAAATTAAATCAAGTTATTCCTGTGCTTTAAACCTTCCAATGGCTCCCCTTTCACTCAAAGCAAAAACCAAAGTTCTTACAAAGGCTTACAAGGTTTTATGACCTGGCTTCCTGTCACCCCTCTAACCTCTCCTTCTACCCTCCTAATTTCTCAGTCTACTTCAATTACACTGGCTTCCTTGCTTTTATCCAAACATAGCAAGTATGCTCCTGTCATAAGGTTTTCTCTGTTTCCTATGCTTAGAATACTGTGCCTGGCTGACTCTGTCACTTCCTTCAGTCTTTTCTCAAATCTTCTCAGCGAGACACATCCTGACTACCATATTTAACTCTTCCTCCTTCCCTCGCCAACTCAAAACTAGATGCTCCTACTGGACTGCTGCCTCTGGAAACTGACTAGCTGCTGCCCAGTTGGTTTCTTTGTAGTCTCTGCTTCTTTGGATAACTGGCTTCCTTTTCTAAGTCTGGGCTGAAGGGAGATCAGGTCATGAGCCAGTACCACAGTTATGGGCAAACTGAGAAATCAAGTGTCCATCATTTTTTACTTGCAAAGTTGAAGGCAGCTCTGTCTCTACATTTGGGGGCTTACAAGGCAGCTCTGTCTCAACACAGAAGGGGGCTTACAGGACAGCTAAGGAAAAGGAAGTCACAATTTTCTGTAACACTGCCATCCTCTTCTGGGATTCCTGTTAGCAGGATAGAGTTCTTTTATCTTTCCCCCTTGTCTCTTAAGTACTCTTTCATGCTCTGAGTCTTTTTTTTCTCTGACCTACATTCTAGAGTAATTTCTTCAGTACTATCTTGCAACTAATTTTCTCATGAATTCTGTCTGGCATGTATTCTTTCTGTTGAGTGTTTTTATTCCCATTGCTAATATTTTTAGAATAGAGACCCGATGCCCACAGAATTCACTGATATTTACTAATTCACCACCCACAGTGCTGAACTGTTTAGAACAACACAGAGGATTATAAAAGATTTTATTATGCAACCTTTTTTAAGACTGGGGTGCTATCCACATGATGTTATAAATGCTCTGAACCAGCCACCGATATTGAGTTATGTTATCCCCATAGATAGAATATATGGGTCAAGAAAGAAGAGGCAGAGATGGAAGGAGCACTTCTCACTACTGAACATAATGAATCACTTGGAGAATTTTAGCTTCCCATCTGTGAGGACTCTGACTCTGCCAATTTAGAACCCAAAGGAAACATGCATATACCAGATGAGAACAGGAATCAATTATACTGAATCTGAGATTACCATGATGCCATTTAAGGATCAGGTTCTTCCTGCCACTGGGAAAATGGGGACAGGTGGGGTGGAAGAGGAAGTCTGGGTATTGGCTGGCATGTTTAATTTTTACTAGTCCTCAAGAAGAAACAAGTTTGCTGCCACCCAAGGGAAGTGGAGAAAAGTGTAGACAGAACCAAAGGGATCCTCAGGGAGCATTCTAATACTGCCAAGCTCTTGTGATAAATGTTAACGGAAAACTGCAGCACACCTAAACACACAGGACGACCACGGGCTCGAAGACCATAGCTGGGTACTAGCTGCCAAAGCAAAGAGATTATGAAACGGTAGTAAAGAAGGGAAGTCACTAATACAAATTAATACCTGCAACCAGGTAGGTATACATGTCTGTAACATCTATTATATATTATTCCTTGCTATATCATATATGAATTGTACTTCATTGATGTCTTCTCTCTTCCTTTCCATTTTTAAAGGGTGTAATAATGAGGTTTAGCTTATACTACAATCCGCAAATTACAGAAGAGCAAAAGGAAAACATTATGAAACTAAAGAGGAATATTCTAGAGATTACTGATTTGGAAACACATGTTAAGTATAAAACCTTGTGTAATAAAGCTAAAACATTATATAAATTAAATTCTATAATCTTCAAGTCTTGTATAAGACGAAAAATAGAGTTACTAAGTGCCCAAATCTAAGAACTGACAAAAAATTTTTAAAAACTAAATACCCAGAAGTCAACAAAAAACAGAAACTAGAAAAGTATTTATGAAAATTGAAAAACACATTTATGAAACAGAAAATGAGAGACAATAGTGAAAATCACCAATGTAAAAAGGTTGATTCTCCACAAAATCAAAACAAACCAGAAAGAACTGATGATGTGAAAAAAAAAAATTTTAAAAGTACAAAAATAATATTAGTATAAAAGAAGGGATATAACCATAAACTGCAGTCAAGCTTTTTAAATATCCTAAGAAATACTATGAAAACCTTATGCCAAAAAAATATAAAAAATGAGATGTACATTGCTTCTCAGACTTTTGGCTAAGATCAAGTATAAAAATGAGATGCAAAAATTTCCTAGAATATATAAATACATTTTTTTAAATATTACCAAAATTGACTAATAGAACACCTAAATAAATCAGTAACCATTAAAGAAACTGAATTAGTAATCAAGTTTTCTCCTTTATCCAACCAATTCACTCCCCAAATAAATCTTTATACATTTTCAATATTGACCTTTATCCAATATATGATTTGCAAATATTTTCTCCCATTCCATAGGCTGCCTTTTCATTTTGTTAATTGTTTCCTTTGCTGTGCAGAAACTTTTTAGTTTGATCTAGTTTCACTGGCCTATTTTTGCTTTTGTTGCCTGTGCTTTTGGTATCATATCTAAAAAAAAATCACAGTCAAGAACAATGTCAAAGAGTTCTTCTCATTTTTTTGTTTGTTTGTTTGTTTGTTTCCTAGCAGTTTTATAGTTTCGGGTCTTCTCTTTAGTCTTTAATCTATTTTTGAGTTGATTTTTGTGTACGGTATAAGATTAGGGAAAATTTCATTCTTTTATATATGGATATTCAGTTTTTCCAACACCATTTATTGAAGAGACTATCCTTTCCCCATTGTGTATTCTTGGTGCCCTTATTGAAGATTAGCTGACAGTAAATGTGTGGGTTTATAGTAGGTTTATTCCAATCCATCAGTCTATGTGACTATTTTTATGTCAGTACTACACTATTTTGATTGCTACAGCCCTGTAAAATATAGTTTGAAATCAGTAAATTTGATACCTTCCAGCTTTGTTCTTCCTTCACAAGATTGTTTTGGCTATCTGCAGTCTTTTCTGGTTCTATATGAAGTTTAGAAATGTTTTTTCTCTTACTATAAAAAACGCCATGGAATAATGATAGAGATTGCATTGTTTTTGTAGCTTGTTTTGGGTAGTACAGACATTTTAACAATATTAATTCTTCTGATCCATAAACAAGGTCTTTCTATTTGTGTCTTCTTCGGTTTATTTCATCAATGTTTTATAGTTTTCATGGTATAGGTCTTTTACCTCCTTCATTAAATTTATTCCTAAGTATTTTATTGGTTTTGATACTATTGGAAAAGAGATTGTTCTCTTAGTTTCTTTTTCAAATAATTCGTGTATAGAAACATAATTGATTTTTGTACATTAATTTTGTATCCAGCAACTTTACTCAATACATTTATTAGGCATAACTTTTTTTTTTGGCAGAGGCTTTAAGGTTTTCTATATATAAGATCATGTCATATGTAGAGACAATTTTACTTCTTCCTTTTCTATTTGGATGCCTTTTATTTCTTTTTCTTACCTAACTGCTCTGGCTAGGACTTCCAGTACCATGTTAAAAAGAACTAGTAAGAGTGGCATTCTTGTCATGTTCTCAATTGTAGAAAAAATGCTTTCAGCTTTCCACCACTGAGTATGAAGTTAGCTGTGGGCTTATTATACAGCCTTTATTATAAGGAGGCATATTCTAATTTGTTGAGAATTTTAAATATGAAAGCATACTGTATTTTGTTAAATGTTTTTTCTGAATCTATTAGATGACATTCTGTTCATGTGATGTATCACATTTCTTGATTTGCATATATCAAACCATCCTTGAATCCCAGGGATAAATCCTGATTGATCATGGTGTATGGTCTTTTTAATGTGGTGTTGCATTTGTCTGCTAGGATTCTGTGAAGGATTTTGCCCTATAATTTTCTTTCCATGTAGTATTCTTGTCTGGCTTTGGTACCAGGGTAATGCTAGCCTTGTAAAATGGGTCTAAGAGTTTCCTCCTCTTCAATTTCTTAGAAGAGTTTGAGATGGATTGGTGTTAACTCTTTACATGTTTCATTGAAGTCACCAGAAAAGGCATCAGGTCCTGGGTGTCTTTGTTGGGAGTTTTTAATAACTGATTCAATCTTCTTATTATTTCTTTGTTCAGATTTTCTATTTCTTCATGGTTCAGTCTTGGTATGTTTCTAGGAACGTATCCATTTCTTCCAGGTTATCCAATTTGTTGGTGTAGAATTGTTCCTGGTAAGTTTCCAATGATCCTCTGTATTTTTGTGTTAGTTATAACGTCTCTTCTTTTGTTTCAGATTTTTTATTGAGTCTTCTTTTTTTCTTAGTCTAGCTAAAGGTTTGTCGTTTTATCTTTTCAAAAACCAACTCTTAGTTTTGTTGATCTTTTATATTGTTCTACTCTAATTCACTTATCCCTGTTCTAATTTTTATTTCCTCCCTTTTGCTAACTTCAGGCATAATTTGTTCTTTTGATAGTTCCTTGAGGTGAAAAGTTACATCATCTTTTTTGAGATTTTTTTTTTCTTAATGAAAGTGTTTATCACTGTAAGCTTCCCTTTTAGAACTGTTTTTTCTGCATCCCATAAGTTTTGATGTACTTCCATTTTCATTTATCTCAAGATATCTTTTGATTTTCCTTTTGATTTCTTCTTTGACTCACTGGTTGTTCAAGAGTGTGTTAATTTCCACATATTCGTGAATTCTCCAGATTTCCTCCCTATTATTTCTAGTTTCATATCATTGTGGTCAGAAAAGATACTTGATATGATTTCACTCATCTTAAATTTAAGACTTGTTTTGTGGCCTAACATGTGATGGTGATCTAACCTGGAGAATATTCTGTGTGTAACTGAGGAGAATGTACATCTTGCTGCTGTGGATGGAATATTCTGTATTTGTATCTTAGATCCATTTTGTCTAAAGTGTAATTCAAACCCAATGTTTCCTTACTGATTTTCTGTCTGGGTAATCTATCATTTGTTGAAAGTGGAGTACTGAAAACTCTGAATATTATATTGCTATTTCTCCCTTGGTTCTGCTAATATTTGCTTTATATCTTTAGGTGTTCTGATGTTGGGTGATATATATTTATAACTGTTGTATGCTCTTGATGGAATAACCCCTTATAATTATATAATCACTTTCTTTGTCTCTCCTTACAGTTTCTGACAAAGTCTGTTTTGTATGGTACAAGAATAGCTACCGCTGTCTTTTTTTGGTATCCATTGGCTTGGAATATCTTTTTCTATTCCTTCGACTTTAAGTCTATATTTATCTTTAAAGGTGTATTTAGTCTCTTGTAGATAGCATATAGTGGGTCTTGGTTTTTTTTGTTTTGTTTTTTTTAATCCATTTAGCCTCTCTATTTTTATTGGAGAATTTAGCCGATTTACATTTAAATAATTATTGATAGGTGATGACTTACTAAAGTCATGTTATTACTCCTTTTCTGGCTGTTTTGTGGTCCTTTGTTACTTTCTTCCTCTTTTGTTGTCTTCCTTTGTAACTTGATGAATTTCTCCAGTGGTATGCTTTGATTCTTTTCTCTATCTTCTGTATATCTACTATAGGTGTTTGCTTTATGGTTACAATGAGGCTTATATAAAACATCTTATAAGTCTATTTTAGGCTCATAACTACTTAACATCAATCACATATAAAAACTCTACACAGAGTAAGACAGAGTAATCAGGGGGATTGTTTCATAAACTATATAAATGTCTAACCAATGTACTGCATACTTGAAACTAGTAATTTTTTTAAAAGATGGTAAATAAATAACTCTATACTTTTACTCTCCCTGCTACATTTTGTTTTGATGTCACCATATACATTTTTATATTGTATATCCATTAACAAGTTATTGTAGGTATTGTTATTTTTAATGCTTTTGTCTTTTCACCTTTATACTAGAGTTAAATTGTTTTACACACCATTACAGTATAAGAATATTCTGAACTTGACTATATACTTACCTTTATCAGTGTTTTATAGTTTGAAATGTTTTTGTGGATGAAAAAGGGTCTATATACTAAACCTGACTAGCTCAGGGGAGGCATGCATGGCAGGCCTTACAAACTCAGAGACCAAAAGTAACCACACAGGATGGTCTAATAAAAATTCCTAACTAAAAGTGGGTAGTGGTAGGTAGTCAAGTCCTAGGCCTGTGGCTTCCTTGACAAAAGTCAACCTTTACCTTAAGTGAACCTGTCTGTTGTCTTTTTGCATCTAAATAACATATATTTGAACCATGAGTCATCTTTTCCAGAACCCTCATGGCACAACCACTGGCATCAGAGTACAAGACCACAGAATCCTTGTTATCTGGTTGCCCACATACCATCTCTATGTACTGTAAGTACTTACTACCCTGTACCCACCAATGTAAAAATATGTGTCTCTCCATTTTGCTTTTTTCCAGTCTTAGAGATTTCCCCACTTTGCTTCCTCCCACCCTTTTAATCTACTACCAATGTATTTCATGTAACTCTCCTTTTATTCTAATTTATAAAATAAGCTGCACGACTGCCATTCTCCAGAGCATTTTCTCAATCCATTCAGATTGTTTCCCAGCAAGTGTCTTCAGTTTAGTTCAAATAAACTCATAAAATGCTCTATAGGTATGGATACTCCTTACAGTAACATTTTCATGTTATTAATTAGCATCCTTTAATTTCAGCTTGAAGAACACCCTTCAGTATTGTGAAGTAGGTCTAGTGGTGATGAACCCCCTTAGCTTCTGTTTTTCTGAGAAAGTCTTTATCTGTTCTTCATTTCTGAAGGGCCACTTTGCCAGGTAAAGCCTTCTTGGTTGGCAGCTTTTTCTTTGTTTTTTTTTTTTTTTTCCTATAAATATGTCATCCCACTCTCTTATCTCGTCGTTTCTGCTGCAGAATCGCTGACAGCCTTATAGAGTATCCCTTATATGTGACTACTCTCTGTATCTTGCTGCTTTCAAAATTCTATCTTATTACATTTTTCTTGACAGTTGATGTAATGTGTCTCAAAGATGTCCTCTTTAGCTTCAAACTGTTTAGGGAGCTTTTGCGCTCCATCCCTTGAGAGAGAAATTGCAGGTCAAAAAGGTCTCTCTTGGCACTGAGGTGTGCTACCTTTGGAGAGGGATGACTGAGGTAAGGTGAAATTGTTCTTATTACGCTTTGCAATGTATCTATTCTGGTTCTTTTGCTTCGACAGTGTGCTGGAACTTCGGTGGACTCCCAGACTTCCATGTAGGTAATTTCGTCTGTGGGTAGTTGTTATACTTGATACTTCTGTGAGGAGATGATGGTAGAAAACTTCTATTCCACTGTCCCACTTGTCACTTTTAAGGCCTACACATTTTAACAAGCAAGTTTTATCAAACTTTTAGAGAAAGGTTAATCTCTACATTAACTTTTTTGAAGTGTAGAAATAGCGTGAAGATTACCTGACTCATTCTATAAAGCTAGACAAATCTTTATACCAAAACTAGTCAAGGATATTATAAAAAATAAAATCACAGACAAATCTCATATGTATATAGAGAATCGAAAATGTTAAAGAAAATGCTAGAAAATAAGATACAGTGCTGTACTAAAAGTAATAATATATTATAACCTAAGGTACAGCACTTTTAGAGCAGAACTGGTAATACTAACATCTTTGTCTTGCCTCTAATATTTCAATGTTATTTTCCACAGGCCTTTTCCTACTCTCCTAAAAATATGTATTTTAAATGAATGCTTATTTAACCAACAGCTTTTTTGCATCTGTTGTATCTATTTAATCTATTGGGTGCACACAATCCAACCTTTTGCCATTCTGCTACTCTCCTGATAATCTGAATCTCAAGAGGAGCGACATGGATGGAAAACAGTACAAAGCTGCAAGAATGGCACCGTGAAGAGACTGTTCATTAGGAACTCCTGCTATCCAGATTCACGGAGCTACTCCAGCTGTATCCTTTCTAAAATACTGGTACCTCAGATTTCGCTTTCATTCTGAGCACTACGTCAGATCTTCCCAATAATTTTTAAGGAAAAATTGTTTTTTAATTTATATTTCTAGTTCATCTAGTCTTTTTAATTCCGTATGGATAGGGATAAGGATTATACCCTATGGCTCATCAGCAGAAGCCTACTACATTAATATCAAATCAAAAGATGCTAATTAACTCATTTGCCCAACAAAAATTAAGTGTCTACTACATGACAGGCACTGAGCTGAAGATGAGGACTCACAGGTACTAATCAGAGTATAACAGAGCACTGGCACAAAGAAATAAGTAAAGAACATCCTTTAATAGATGTTCTATCAACTATCAATTCATTTATCTTAAATTACATACATGTAATTATATTATATGTATCTATATGTATGTAGTGTATGTATGTATGTAATGGAAGCCCATCATAAGCTTTGCAGAAACCGAAATACATTATATTCACTGCACTGACATAACTTGGTCACAGTGAATGCATGATGACTCTTATCAAGCATCACATTCTTTCTTAAATGTTCAAAAATCATGTGTTCAAATTAAAGCATTTCTTAAACATTAAAGTAACTTTAACACTCCTAAATTATTTTAAGGCAAAATATAACTAACAAAATAGATACTTAGGTATGGAATTAATTGGTTATCTTTATCTGACCAAAGAGAATACGAATTTTAATTCAGAATTTAACACAGTCCTAGAGTGTGTATATAGACACACATTTCTCTTTACCTTTAGTATTCTTCACAAAACAACCACAAGTTAGTAGTATTTGCCTGTTTTACTCCTGGTAGTGTAAGTTTTGTTACAGAAATGTATGTATGATCTTTAAAAATAAAAAATGTGAAGAAGTAAAAATAAACATAATGTGCCCAATATACTACTTATCTATATTCAATGAGCACTGTGTACAGCCAACTCTTGAAAAGTTTTGCTGCTGAAAAACAAAGAAATGAGTTCTAAGTTGATGAAAATCATCTAGTAAATTATCTAGTAAAGAGGGAAAATTGCAAATTTAGGAGAAATTACTACGAAATTTCTAAAAACAAAATCACTGTTTTCATGTTCATCTCTAATGAAGACAGAAGTTATTTCAGTAAAGACACAAATAGTTAAGAATAAAAGTGCCAGAGAAAATACATGCTATCCATTAATACTTAAGCTGGTGCTGCTCTCATGTGTTCTTTACAGCACATGTGTACGCTCCCGTGTGCTGCCTCCCACACACACTCACCCCAGCTGGAAACCAGTTTGTTAAACCTGAGGTTAAAGAGGCAATATCCAAAAGGTAATATAAACATGAATAATTCCTTCATGAAAGGAGTATGTCATTGGCCTACCTGTAATACCTGGTACCTCCCTCCTAAAATAAATTTAGTCCAATATAATGTGACCCTAGATTTACAAGCTTCTCTTCTGGAGCAGAAGATATATTTTGCAACTGAACTGAAATTTGGCTAGTTGATCAGTAAAACTGTCAACTCCTGAAACTACAGAAGCTAGTTATTCCTATTTTAAATCATGCTACTAATTTCCCACAATTTAAAAGTAAAAAATATTGCAAATTGTCTGTTATAAAAACAGTTACAGGATATAGAGAAGCTTGTAAATTTTGGGTCAAATTATATCAGACTAAATTTATTTTAGGAGGGAGGTACCAGGTATTACAGATAGACCAATAACATACTCCTTTCATGTTCTGTTCAAGGAATTATTCATGTTTATATTATCTATTGGATACTGCCTCTTTAACCTCAGGTTTAACGATGTAAAGCACAGGAAATATAGTCAATAATAACGTAATAACTGTATGGTGTCACGTGGGCACTAGACTTCTCAGGGTGATCACTTCACAAGGTATGCAAATGTCTAATAACTATGTTGTACACCTGAAGCTAATATAATATTGTATGTCCACTGTAATTAAAAATTATTAATTTTTAAAAATACAAAATAAAAATATAAGTATTGCATAAAATGTTATATAAATGTGCCAAAGAGACCTCCTGTGCCAAATGTTTACACATCCAATTGTTTTTGATACAGCTCAAGTAAGCATATTTTTATCACTTAGAGTCTGCCTGTTTTACATACTTAATGAAACTGCACTCAATCTCTGCTATCCTTAGATAAGATAGTTCCTGGGGCTACAAAGACTCCAAGTGCTGCTGCCCTACAGTGCTCTCTGACCCAGAGACTCTGCATCTTGCAGATGAGTGACGTGACACACACACAGTAAGTCCTCTCTCTGGTACCCCTTTACACAGGAGTTTCTGTGCATCGCCCCTTTCTGGATGTGGCCCTGCACTGCCATCTTTGCAAAGTCTCCAGCTGTGAGGGACTTTTCTTTACAACTTGTCAAAGCCCTAACTCTACATTCATGTAGCCAACTGCCTACCTGGCATCGCCACTCGAATATCTAAAAGTCGTTTCAAATTTAACATGTCCAAAATTGAATTCTTTGATTTCCTCCCCAAAACATAATCTTTCCCAAACTTCCACATCTCGGTAAATGGCCTTACGATTATTAAGACCAAAAACCCTGGAGTCAGCTTCGGTTCCTCTTTCATCTGCTCTCTACACCTTCAGCAATCCTGTCAGTGCTAACGTCAAAATAAGTGATTACGCCTTATCACTTCTTATGAGTCC
>NW_006434366.1:1739887-1777031 GCF_000325575.1 Pteropus alecto | reverse complement strand
AATCTTCTGACCGGTCTCCCTATACTACTAGTTTCAACAAAGCCACCCAGAATATTAAAATTAAATAAGAACATGTCTCTTCTCTCTCCAAAGGCCTTCAGTTGTTTCCTGGCTCATTTGATAAAAGCTAACACCCCTGACATGGCCTACAAGGCCCTACAATGTCCATCCCCCTGCTGCCACTCTGGGCTCATCTCTTTTTATCGCCCTCATCCTATAGTCAAACTGTCTGCTTTACTATTCCTGAATAAGACAGGCACACTCTGCATGTAAAGGAAGAAAACAGAGTAGAGATAAAACTCATGAATTAATTAGATTTAAGGGGCTGAAATCTTTGAATAATGACAAAATGAGGCCAAAGAAGAAAAATAGAAACAATAATAGGCATAGAAACTAAGGGGAAAGGGGTAGAGACACACAAAAAAAAGATGTATCACCAAAACCATGTTTAGAACTGTGGGGGGAAAGGAGAATTAATTTACAAATATAATAGGGAACAGAATAAAAATACCATGCATAAAAAAATAGGAAATATATTAACCGTTTAGAGTGTTTATTTCTGGATGAGAGCATTATGAGTGCTTTTCGTTCTTCAAACAACCATTGTTTTCAGAGGTTTATACAACTAGGACCGGCCTCTTTCAGTACTTCATACAGCTATGGTTTGGTTCTTGCTCCAAGGGCCTGGCCCTTACTTAAACAGCGTGGTCATTTAGGGGTCTCAACAGAAAATTCAAAATATTTTACCACGGTCCCTTTACCTTGCCAGTCCTTGAACTCTAATATTTTTCTCACCTGTATTAGCTGGCTGGTGAAGTCTACTCAGTTTTAAAGCTGCTAGCTGTACTCTTCTACTAAGATTCCTAGTGTCTTGCATAGTCCGAGAGAAGCTAAAACTCAGTCACACTGGGGGAATCTGTATGCAGAGTAAGGTCCTAATTCTCTGGGGTTCCCTCTTCTCTGGGATTTTACCTCTTCTTTTTTCCAGCCTCTCTGAGAGTTCGGAACTGTGACCTCTGTTTCCTCAGCCCTAAAAGACTACACCACTTTCTGTCTGGGATCTATTCCACACATCACAGCAACCTGGAAAATTCTCTGCAGGAAAGAAGCCAAAGTAAATATGAATTCTTCCTGAGTATCCCTTCCTTCAAAAATCATAGCTCCTCAAGATCCTCCCTACAATGACTGCTCTTCAGCACCTACAGACGTTTTAATATTTTCTTCAGATTTCAGAAATGTTATTCTGGACCATCGATCTGCAAGACGTCTGTATACTGAACTAATTCCAGGCACCTTTCTAAGATTTACATCCAAAGACTGTTACTCTGCTCCCATGGGGAAAGAGCGCTTCCACCGACATGGCTGCTCTGGGTGATCCTTTACAGCCACGTCTCCTTTGTCTTCTGAAACAAACTGAATCCAGACAGGGATTCTTCCATTGCGAAGGGTTCCCCAACTTCCTTTACAACTATTATAAACAGGGACATGGCTCTTGATTTAAGGTGGGTCCCTTGTTATGAGGAAGTGCACTGTTTTCTGAGGCACTCTATTTGTGGATCTCTAGACATTATACCTCCTTTTCTCACCTAATCTCCGTGCAGCTTCTGCCCAATTTCATCTCATGAGCCCCCTACCTGACCAAAGGGTTATAAATCAGGGGAATTATTTTTTCATTCCGAGGTGAGCCATTCACATTCAGAATATGTATTTTATTAGCATTTTCTGAAATATATGCTTTCTTAACCCTGGTCTAGATATTTTTTACTTTTCCCACACAACTTCTATCTTCTCATGATGGCTTTAGCAGTCCTTACTTAAAAATTCGAGGTGGCAGATTATTTGTTGCAAAGGTTTACTAATATAGGATTTTCAAGTTTTCTTTCTCTATATCCCTGTGTCTTTGACGTTCTATAAAAGGCGAAGGGAAAGAAAAAGAAGTGTGCTGGTCACACATTCATATAAGAAACTTCCCAGTTATAGTCTTACTTCAATGATAACTTTGTCTCTGAAGCCATACCAGTCATTTACTAATAATTCTCCTCTTCCAAACACTGATTCTGAGCCTGGGATTTGCAAACCTTGTTTCACAAACTCCTTAGTCATCCGGGCGCATGGGAAAGATACTTATATTCCTATTCCTGTAAACGATTCCCCACCAGAGAAAACTGGTCCCATCCTCCAGATGCTTTTGGCATTCTCTTCTTCATCCATACCAGCAGCAGCCACAAGACATCCCCTCTTCAGATGTCTGAGCTCCAGTGTCTCCCAAGAACCACCCAAGTTCCTGGGTTCTGGTATCCCCGACTTATTATCTTTTGCATCCCAGCTTAGAGTAGCGACAGCTTTCTGCAGTTATTATTCTGGGTTATATGAGTATTTCCTCTTTTTCTCTTTCACTCTTCAAACTTGTGTGTAAATAATTCTGCATATTAAATTCTATCTCATAATGTGACTCATAAGTTTCTCTTTTTCTGACTAAACCCTAACTTACCAGAAGGTTGCTGTGATGCTATTTAGCCTCTGGCCAAAAACATTATTTCCAGTACTAAAAGCTATCATAGTTATACAGTACCTTAAATTTCATATTTTAAAATAATGAATATTGAAAAATAAAATCACAATTTTATAATAACATACATTTATTACTTTTAAAAATAGAACATGACAGTAAAGAATTTTAAAAAATCACTCATAATCCAAACGTGCAAAAACAACAAATGTTAACATTCTGCTATATTTACATCTTGTCTCTCATCTATTCAGAGATTGCTTTTGTTTCTCAAATTTGTAATCAAAGTATGTATCCATTTTATACACTGTCTTTTTATCCTTAAGTATGCCTTTAAAGTTTTTTTCAATTTCTACTAGCAAAAGGAAAGATTTTAAAAGACTCCTTCACTCTGACATATAGAAACAAAATGACAAATTTATCACTAACTCCTATCCTATCCTATTCTCAAAACAGTACAACATTTTTTAAAAAAACCGCATGCATAATTGCTTTTCTAAAATTCACAACTCACGTTACCCTTCTAGTATAAAAGAAAACTAAAACTAATTAAAGTTGTCAGTACTTCGAGAAAAAATTATGTCCTCAAGATTACATATATGATGAAACGAGTATATTTTTGGCAAGAAAACATGTTAACAGCATATCTTATAATTTGAACAAAAAATATAAAAGCCTCCCTCTGCAACCTACGAAAATTGTGAATAAATTTAGTAAAGCCAACTACTCACCCCCTATTACTGACAATTGCCTTTTTCAAGTGAATGTAATTTGCAGGAAAGATCCCCTGCAAAAGAGAAAAGATTTCCCATTAGAAAAGTAACTTTTGATTCACATTGCATATTTTAAAACAGCAGTCAGATTTTAGCATGGAAATAGTCTATCAACAACATAGTAGATCTTGTGATGTAGCAACCATTTTGCTAATTAAGAATCCAAAGTTGCACAAATTATATTAAATAGGAATTTCATTGTCATTTACAATTAGAGTCCATATTTAAGGGGAAAACTGTGATCTTAAAAAACTATAAAATATTTTTTAAGCTATAGATTGAAAATGTTCCATCAAATCACTCTCAGGATATAGACATGTACAAAGCTTGGCATGTATCTACAAAACCAACATCATCGTCGAACCAACACCTAATAGATTACTCAGCTCTGAGCTGGAGAAACAGTTTTCAGATTCTGACTAACATTTATATTCACAAGAATTATTCAATTTGGGAGCCTCTATAAATATTTCTTCTTTTCCTCTTTCCAAATGGTTTCCAAACTTTTCTACCAATGTAATCTCCTTACTCATTATTAACTATTCAGATTTTCTATTTCTTCTTAATTCATTCTTGGTAGTGTGCACGTTTCTAAGAATTTATCCATTTCTTCTACAGTATGTAATTTGTTGACATGTAATTGTTCAAAGTAGTCTCTTATAATCCTTTGTATTTCTGTGGTATCAGTTTTAACGTCTCCGCTTTCATTTCTCATTTCTTGAGTCTTTTCTGTTTTTTCTTAGTCTAGCTAAAGGTTTATCAATTTTGTCAGTCTTTTAAAAGAACAAGCCCTGAGTTTTGCTGATCTTTCCTATTGTTTTACGGTCTCTATTTCATTTAGTCCTACTCTGATGTTTGTTGTTTCCTTCCTTCTGATAAAGGTGGGCATAGTTTATTCTTTTTCTAGTTCTTTGAGGTATGAGTTAGGTTGTTTATTTGACATCTTTCTTTTTTCTTATTGTAGGCATTCATCGCTATAAACTTCTCTCTTCAAATTGCTTTTGCAGCATCCCATAGGTTTTGCTGTGCTTTTCTTCCCTTTTCATTTGTGTCAAGATGTTTTTATTTCCCTTTTGATTTCTTCTTTGACCCATTGGTTGTTCAGGAGCATGTTGTTCAATTTTCACATATTTGTGAATTTCCCAATTTTCCTCCTGTTATTGATTTCTAGTTTCATACCCTTGTGGTTGGAAAAGACACATAATATGATGTCAGTCTTCTTAAATTTGCCTTATTATGTGACCTATCATATAATCTATTCTGAAGAATAATCTATTTACAATTGAGAAGAATGTGTATTCTGCTGCTGATGGATGAAATGCTCTATATATCTGTTAGTATATTTGGTCTGAAGTATAGTTCAAGTCTAACATTTCCTAGTTGATTTTCTATCTGGATGATCTATCCATTGATAAAAGCGAGGCACTGAAGTCCCCTACGATTACTGTATTGTTATCTGCTGCTCCCTTCAGGTCTGTTAGTATTTGCTTAATGTAACTCAGGCTCCATTTTGGGTGCGTATATATTTATGATTGTTTTGTCTTCTTGATGAATTGACCCTTTATCATTATATAATGATCTTCTATGTCTCCAGTTAGTTTCTGGCTTAAAGTCTATTTCATCTGATGTAAGTATAGCTACCTGTGCTCTCTTTCGGTTTCCACTTGCATGAACTACTTTCTAATACTTATAAAAACTTATAAAAACTCTCCTAAGTCACCTTTTTTATTTTTCTTTAACCACTAATAACTATGAAGTCTACTGAAATTCTTATTGTGCCATAATAGATTGAAAATGTTCCATCAAATCACTCTCAGGATATAGACATGTACAAAGCTTGGCATGTATCTACAAAACCAACATCATCGTCGAACCAACACCTAATAGATTACTCAGCTCTGAGCTGGAGAAACAGTTTTCAGATTCTGACTAACATTTATATTCACAAGAATTATTCAATTTGGGAGCCTCTATAAATATTTCTTCTTTTCCTCTTTCCAAATGGTTTGCAAACTTTTCTACCAATGTAATCTCCTTACTCATTATTAACTATTCAGATTTTCTATTTCTTCTTAATTCATTCTTGGTAGTGTGCACGTTTCTAAGAATTTATCCATTTCTTCTACAGTATGCAATTTGTTGACATGTAATTGTTCAAAGTAGTCTCTTATAATCCTTTGTATTTCTGTGGTATCAGTTTTAACGTCTCCGCTTTCATTTCTCATTTCTTGAGTCTTTTCTGTTTTTTCTTAGTCTAGCTAAAGGTTTATCAATTTTGTCAGTCTTTTAAAAGAACAAGCCCTGAGTTTTGCTGATCTTTCCTATTGTTTTACGGTCTCTATTTCATTTAGTCCTACTCTGATGTTTGTTGTTTCCTTCCTTCTGATAAAGGTGGGCATAGTTTATTCTTTTTCTAGTTCTTTGAGGTATGAGTTAGGTTGTTTATTTGACATCTTTCTTTTTTCTTATTGTAGGCATTCATCGCTATAAACTTCTCTCTTCAAATTGCTTTTGCAGCATCCCATAGGTTTTGCTGTGCTTTTCTTCCCTTTTCATTTGTGTCAAGATGTTTTTATTTCCCTTTTGATTTCTTCTTTGACCCATTGGTTGTTCAGGAGCATGTTGTTCAATTTCCACATATTTGTGAATTTCCCAATTTTCCTCCTGTTATTGATTTCTAGTTTCATACCCTTGTGGTTGGAAAAGACACATAATATGATGTCAGTCTTCTTAAATTTGCCTTATTATGTGACCTATCATATAATCTATTCTGAAGAATAATCTATTTACAATTGAGAAGAATGTGTATTCTGCTGCTGATGGATGAAATGCTCTATATATCTGTTAGTATATTTGGTCTGAAGTATAGTTCAAGTCTAACATTTCCTAGTTGATTTTCTATCTGGATGATCTATCCATTGATAAAAGCGAGGCACTGAAGTCCCCTACGATTACTGTATTGTTATCTGCTGCTCCCTTCAGGTCTGTTAGTATTTGCTTAATGTAACTCAGGCTCCATTTTGGGTGCGTATATATTTATGATTGTTTTGTCTTCTTGATGAATTGACCCTTTATCATTATATAATGATCTTCTATGTCTCCAGTTAGTTTCTGGCTTAAAGTCTATTTCATCTGATGTAAGTATAGCTACCTGTGCTCTCTTTCGGTTTCCACTTGCATGAACTACTTTCTAATACTTATAAAAACTTATAAAAACTCTCCTAAGTCACCTTTTTTATTTTTCTTTAACCACTAATAACTATGAAGTCTACTGAAATTCTTATTGTGCCATATTATTAAGACAAATAAAAGATGTATAGGAATGCATTTTTAATTGTGTTGAATCACTAGATAATTACCTTTTACAAACACTAAAGAATATTAATCATGTTTCTGAAAAATATCACTGCCATGAGAAATGAAATTTAGTTATTAATACTGTCTTTCCATCTCTTCATTTTTTAAGTTTAATAATACAAATAAAAACTTTTAAGAGGTAGATAGATGTGTGTTGTTAATAAACGCTACAATAATCTAAGATCTAGAATGGAGTTGGTATTACTAAAATACATACTCTCAAAAGTATCACATTAGCCCAAAGTAATTAAAAGAGTCTGATCAGACAAAATGAGCTCTAACACTTTAGCATAATTTGGTTTCCACATTTCGATTAACTTATTAATCATTGCTAAGGTTAATCACAAAACGACCTCTCCCACAGACTCTAAATATATTCATTGTAAAAAAAAGAAAAAGAAAAAGAAAAAAACGAATTTAGAAAATAGGTATAATATTTTCTAAACTCTAAAAGAGAACTCTGATTATCCTGCTGTAGAAAGTACATGGAGAGGTAGAGACCTTGAAACTACATGGAGAAGCCTAGCTATTTCAGTGGTCTGGCTGAGGACGGACTTCCAGCTGTCTCTGCCAAGATGGCAGCCATGTAGGTAAACCCTCTTGGATATTCCAGGAAGCTGAGCCTCCAGATGACTGTAGCCACTGGTGACATCACATGAACCTGAATAACTGCCCAGTTAACAACAGTCAAGACACAAAATCATGAGAGATAAAGTGGTGATTAGTTCAATCCACTATATGTTAGATCACTTTGTTGTACAGTAGCTGGTGATTAGCGGACATTTGGTCCTGTCCAAAATGTCCACCCAAAAAGTCCTTTTTACATATTAATCCTGTAAACCAAAAGTATAAACAAACATTATGGGCTATTTGAACCCAAAGGTGTTTGCTAAATGTGAATGTTTCTGACAAAACCAAACTATCAAGGACCTTTTGGTGAAAATCAAATGTCTCAGTGGACATTTTGGACAGGAGCAAATGTCCTGCAAGGTAATTGATATTTTAAGTGTATCATCTTTCATATCTCACTCGACAAGGTCTACAAGCCACACACTATGCATAATTTGGTATTTGAATCACAAACATACTATAATTTCAATGACCATCATCTCCACACTGATCCTCAAACACTACTATTAGAAGCAAGGTGGTGGGGTGGCCAAGATCAAAAATATTACCAAAAATAAATTAATAGCACATAATACCACAAATTACAGCTTTCCAATCATTTATAAGATTTCTCATTTACTCAAGTTCTAAATTTTCGACAATTTTAAGTCAAGATAAAAAACATAAAATACAAATAGAAATGACATCCTTATCAGCATTCCCAATATGGAAATAACACCTGAAAGTGTGTTTTAAAGTTAGAAATTCAAGGGAGAAAGTTACCTATGTGCCGTAGTTCTCAACCAGAGGCAAGAAGTTCTCACCCCACCCCAGGGCCTTTAGCAATGCTTAGAGACATTTTTCATTGTCACTCTTGGGGGCTGGGGGAATGTTACTGATATCTAGTGAGTAGAGGTGATATATGCTGCTAAACATTTTACAATGCACAAGACAGCCACTCAAAACAAAGAATTATCTGTCCCCAAATGTCAAAGAAGCCCTGGCTCTGAAAAATTAAAATTTAAAGATACTGTCTTCTTATAATCCTTACCTTAAAAACTAACAAAATGAATGATTCTACTGGCAAAACTGATGATCAGAACTCTGAATAATTTTTTTTAATAAAAATAATTCATGATAATTTTGATATTTTTCTACACAAGAAAAAGCATAATATGTTAAATATTAAGCTACAGAAAAAATATAAGAAAAGCTGATAATGTTAATCATATGAAAATGTGAGCAGAAAGAAGTTTTTGCAAATGCAATTTTGGAGAATAATGTTCCTAAGTGTAGTATAACTGCTAATTAAAATATATTTTATTTGACCAAATTAATATTATTTGGTAGCAGACTAACTCATAAAATCTAGTTTATAAAATTAGTATTCTACACTTATGCCTGGTTCAAATTCATATTTTAACAAGAACATTGCAATAAAGACATAACTAACTGAATATTATTTGAAAGATTTTTTCATTTTTTATTTTACAGATTCATCAATAACTAATCACATGGCTCCACAGGACTAAGCCTAAGAATAAGTTAATTTACTTTTGTTGAATATTTAAAGAAAAAAATATTCAAAGTCCTAAATAGGCTTTTTCAAAATAAGCTTTGCAGCTATGACTATATATTCATTTGCATTTTGTTCTTTAAAAAAAAAATTCTAATATTGCTGAGACAGAGAAGAAACTGATACAATTCTGTAAATGAAAAAATGAGTGTGGCTATTGTAAAAGATTAAAAGATGGGCAAGTAAGAATTGTTTTTATATCAAACAAACATACTAAGCAGTTTACTACACCAGAAAAGGTAATAAAAATTTTCATTACCTTTACATTTGGCTTCTTTGTTGAAACTCCTCTGTACCAACCTAAAACAAAGTATATGAAGAATATTAAAATCATATTGTTTTAAAAAATCACATTGTTCTCATTTTCTGTAAGACACATGACTACTGTTAGGAAAAAAATTAATTAATGTAAAATTTTCTAATAACAGCACATAACTGTGCCTTCATTAGTAGTAATTTACTCCAGAAGGAGCAGTCTTACAAATACAACATTCCCAATTTTCATCAAAAAGCACAAAGCCCTTTCAAATGAATAAGACACAAAAAGTTAGAAAAGCTCTCGGAGGACATGTAATCCAACTCCATGAAAATTTCCAGATGAAACTCTTAGGGGCAGGAGAATACCAAAATCACATTGGTTTTTTGGTGGCAGAAAGGCATCACAGCCCAGACTTCCTGTTTCCTGGTCTCATTAAATCTCCCAGGCACTAAACAACACTACTCTTATTCTTGGCTTCCCAGCAGCTAAAGTTGACATCTGCGCTTCCATTGTTTCCTCTTAGTACTCATACAAAGCAATAATAATGACAGTTTGAATTACAAGTAAAAACAATTTTAAGAGAAAGGAAATTTCATTGCCAACTTTACTCAGTTCCAATCCATTATTTTCAGAGTTTTGCTATAGTTTGATAAATTTTTTCTCCCTTGAAATCATAACAATTAGAGAGGAAATATCCTTGCTTCTGTTCAGTACAACAGCTGAGATCATAAATTTGAATAACTCAATTTACACACTGACAATCTCAATATCTTCATTCATTTAAAAAAAAAAAAGGTAAAAATCTTACCATCACGACACTTTACAGTATCTTAAAAAACAGAATAGAGAATGAGGGCAGCAGGTATGGCAAAGTAAAGATCTCCAAAAAGCCTCTCCACCATAAAAGCAATGAAAACACAGGCAAAAACTGTCAAAGTCAACTTTTTTAGAACTCTGGAAGTAAACCAAAGACTTGAAATAATCCAAAGAGTATTTATTCAAGAAATCTTAATCGTGGTAAGAACGTTGACCTTCTTAACTTGACTCATCCCATCTCCCTCTCTGCAGTCCTGTGTTAAACTTGAAAAACCAAAAGGCCCATCCCTGAAAAGGACAGAACAAGGAAAAATCAAAAAGACCTAAATAATGAAGAGGTTTACCATGTTCACAAATTGTAAAACTCAGTATTGTTATTATAACAATTATTCCCAAATTAATCTACAGACTCAACACAATTTTAATCAAGGATTTCTTTCAAAAATTTATTTGGAAGGGCAGATGACTACTATTAATAGTCAAAACAATTTTGAAAAAGAAGTAAGTATCTGAATGACTCACACTACCTAATTGATTGCAAGACTTAATATAAACCTACCATAATCTACAGTGTGTGATACTGGCCAAAGGATAGGCATGCAGATCAATAAAATAGATAGGAAAATCCAGAAATAAACCCATACATACACAACTGATTTCTGACAAAGATGTAAAGGCACTTCAATGGAGAAATGATAGTCTTTTTAACAAACGGTGCTAAAACAATTGGACATACATATCAAAAAAAAAAAAACCCTCATATCTCGCACTATAAACAAAATTATCTCAAAATGTATCATAAACTTAAATATAAATCTAAAACGTTTAAAACTTGTACAAGAACAACAACAAAAATTTATCCGGCCCTGAGTTAGACAAAGACTTCTTAAGCACACTCCATAAAAGAATAAATTAATAATGTAATCCTCGTAAAAGTTTTAAACTTTTACTCTTCAAAAGACAGTTAAGAACCCAAAACTATAAAACTCTTAGAAAAAGGCATAGTGAGAATGTTCATGATACTGGATTTGAAAATGATTTCTTGGATATGACACTAATGTCAAAGACAACAAAAATAAAAATAGATAAATTGGACTCTATCAAATTAAAAACTTCTGTACATCAAAAAATACAATTAACAGAGTGAAAAGACAACATATTTCCAATAAAAATCTCAGCAAGTAGTTTTTCTAGATAACAACAAAATGATTCTAAAGTTCATATGGAGAGGTCAAAGATCTAGAATAGGCAATACAATACTGGAGAAGGACAAAGCTGAAGACGGTCACTACCTGACTTCAAGATTTACTGTAAAGCTACAGTAATCAAGACAGTGTGGTACTGAAGACAGAATAGACAAATGGATTAATAAAACACAACAGAGAGTACAGAAATAGACCTACATAAACACCGCCAACTGATCTTTGACAAAAGAGCAAAGATGATACAACAGATAAAAGACAGTACCTTTAATAATGGTGCTGGGACCAGTGGAGATCCCCATGGCGGGGAGGGGAAATTAAACACAGACCTTATACCCTTCACACAGATCAATTCAAAATGTATCACAAATCTAAAACACACAAAACTATAAAACTCAAAACCAAAAGATAACAAGAGAAAATCTAGATGACTGTGGGCATGACAATGACCTTTTAGATACAACACCAAACACACAATCAATGAAAGAAGAATCAATATGCTGGACCTCATTAAAATTAAAACTTCTGCTTTGCAAAAGACATTTTCAAGAGAATGAGAAGATAAACTAGGAGAAAATACTTATAAAAGACATACCTCATAGGGAATGTTATCTAAAATATACAAAGAACTCACCTAAACTTAATAAGAACAGAAACTCAATTAAAAAATAAGCAAAAGACCTGAACAGACACCTTGCCAAAGAAGATATACAGATGGCGAATAAGTATGAATAGATGCTCAACATAAGTGATTTGGGAACTGAAATTAAAACAATGAGATACCACTACACACCTATTAAAACAGCCAAAATCAAAAACACTGACCACATCAAATGCTGGCAAGGATGTGGAGCAACAGGAACTCTCATTCATTGCAGAAGGGAATCCAAAATGGTACAGCCATTTTGGAATACAGTTTGGTGATTTCTTATAAAACTATATGTAGTCTTACCATATGATCCATCAGTCTCACTCCTTGGTATTTAGTGAAATTAGTTTAAAATTTATGTCCACACAAAAACCTGCAAATGGAAGGTTTATATAAGCTTTATTCATAATTGCCACAACTTGGAAGCAACTAAGAAATCCTTCGGTAGATAAATGGATAAATAAACTATGGTACAACTACACAATGGAATATTATTCAGTGGTAAAGAGAAATGAGCTATCATGCCACAAAAAGATATGAGCTTTAAATGCATATTACTCAATGAAAGAAGCTAGTCTGAAATGGCCACATACTGTATGATTCCAACAACATGACATTCTGGAAAAGGCAAAATCATGGAGACAGTAAAAAGATCAGTGGTTGCCAAGGGTTGAGAGGAAGGAAGGGAGGGATGAAAAGGTAGAGAGGATTTTCAAGGCAGTGAAACTATTCTGTATGATACTATTTGGTAGACACATGTCATTATGCATTTATCCAAACCAATAGAATATACAACACAATAGTGAACCGTGATGTAAACTATAGACTTTGGGTGATAATGAGGTGTTACTGTAAGTTCACTGACTGTAACATGTACCCACTCTGGTGCAGATGTTGATAGTGGGGGAGGCTGGGCATGTGTGGGTCAGGGGGTACATGAGAACTTTTGGTACTTTCTGCTCAATTTTGTTATAACTCTAAAACCACTCTAAAAATAATACCTGTTTTTTAAACGCATTTACTAGATGACCTAGAAATCTCACTTCTAGGTATTTACCTAACAGAAAAAAAAGTTCACACTAAAATCTATACCCAATGTTTATTACAACTTTATTCATAATCTTCAAAAATAAAGCAATTCAAATATCCTTCAGCTGCTGCACTGATAAATAAAATGTGGTTTAAACCTACATGATGAAATACTACTCAGAAAGAACAAACTACAGATACATACAACATGAATGGATTTCGAATGTACTATGCTAAGTGAAAAAAGCCAGACACAAAAGGATATATATGATTCCATTTACATCAGGGGTTCCCCAACCCCTGGGTCACAGACCAGCATGGAGGTGAGAGCTGGGCAAGCAAGTAAAGCTTCATCTGTATTTGCAGCCGCTCCCCAGCACTACCATCACCAACTCAGCTCCGCCTCAGATCATCTGGCATTAGATTCTCATAGGAGCACTGGTCCCTGGTTCCAAAAAGATTGGGGACCACTGGCATAACCAATCTTCAGAACTTTTTCATCTTGCAAAAATTGGAAATTAACAGAGGATATGGTAATGGGTTTAAGTGCAGAAGAATGTTTTGTTTTGTTTTTTAAACAATACCTAAAAGGCAGAAGGTTTTTACTGGCTCACTGGCTCTCTTTGTAACCTGGTTTCCTTATAATTTCCAGAAAGTGAGCCAGGCTACAACTATGAACAGTCAAATCAGGTTCAGGGAATAAACTCATGCCATCCCTAAAGAGGATGCTATACCTGCACTCTTTTTCTGAATGATCCCTCTTGAGAAACTGCTCTCTAGAACAGGAGTCTCCAACCCCTGGGCCACAGACCCGGGAAGAAGAGTACAAGTCAATGACCTACTAGGAACTGGGCCGCAAAGCAGGAGGTGAGTGGTGGGCAAGCAAGTAAAGCTTCATCTGTATTTGCAGCCGCTCCCCAGCACTAGCATCACTGCCTCAGCTCCGCCTCAGACCATCAGGTTACAGATTCTGATAGGAGTGCAAACCCTTCTATGAACTACGTAAGCGAAAGATTTAGGGTTCCCGCTCCTTATGAGAATCTAATGCCTGATGATCTGAGGTGGAGCTGAGGCAGTGATGCTGCACTGGGGAGCGGCTGCAGATACAGATTAATGTTAGCAGAGAGGTCTGACTCCACAGAGACCATAATAAATCAACTGCTTGCAGACTCATATCAAAACCCTCTCAGCGAGTGGCAAGTGACAATAAAGCTGCATCTGGTGGCAGGCTTTAAGTCAGAATCCAACACTTATTTTAGTCCACATGTGGGCCCCCCCATTATTTTATTTACCACTTCTAGCCATGCCCCTTTCCCGCACTGCACGCTTGTCCGTCAGTTTTGGTAAGCCCACAAGCTGACCCTAGCCAAAATGAGTAAAAAGCAATTGTCACTGGAGAGCTTCTTTGAAAAGGGGGAAAGACCCAATGATGAGACAGCAGAGACTCTAAGACTGCCAACAAAAACAAAGCTGCATTTAAAAGAAAATACCAAGAGTCCTACTTAAATCACAGGTTCATTGCAACAGGTGATTCAACATTCTCCAAGCCCACTTTGCATAATACATGGCGACTGGCTATCCAATAAAGCCACGATACCTTCGAAACTGCTTTGCCACATGGAGACCAAGCACTCTGCTTTAAAAGACAAGCCTTTGGAGTTTTTCAGAAGAAAACAACCATGAACACAAAGAACAGAAGCAATTAATGAAGGCCACCACTTCATCAGATGTGTCTGCACTGAGAGCATCATTCTTAGTGGCTAACTGCAGTGCTAAAGCTAAGAAGCCCTTTACTCCTGGTGAAGAGCCGATCCTGCCTGCTGCTTAGCTAAGACATTTGTTCTGAACTTTGAGGAGAGGCCACAGTTCAAAAGGTGACATGTGTTCCTCTTTCGGCTCTCACCATAACTAGGTGAACTGATGAAACAGCAGAGGACACTGAGGCACAATGGTTAGAAGGCTTAATGAGTCACCGTGGCACGCAATCTGGGTTGACGAGTCTACCGATGTTGACAACAAGGCAGAGATGCTTGTTTTTATGCGATACATTTTTCAGGGTGTTCATGAGGATATGTTATGTGCACTTTTGTTGCCAATCAGCACCACAGCTGCAAAATTATTCAAGTCTTTGAAGGATTACATATCAGGAAAACGGAATTGGTCATTTTGTGTCAGTATATGCAGAGATGACGTGGCTGTCAAGACTGGACAGCTTTCTGGTTTTACCACTCAGGTCAAAAAGGTCGCTTCTGAATGTAAGTCTATGCACTGTGTCATCCATAGAGAAATGCTGGCTAGCCGGAAAATGTCACCTGAACTTAACGACGTTTTGTAGGATGTGATTAAAATTATCAACCACGTTAAAGTGCATGCCCTTCACTCACATCTGTTCTCACAGCTCTGTGAGGAGATGGATGCAGAGCACACACGTCTTCTCTCCTACACAGAAGTGAGGTGGCTTTCTAAACAGATCATTGGCCAGAGTTTCTGAGTTATGAGAGCCAGAGAATTCTTTCAGGAAAACAGTCACTCCTGGCAGCACATTTCAGTGACACAGAATGGGTCGCAAAACTTGCTTACTTGTGTGACGTATTCGACCTGCTTAACCAATTCAATCTGTCACTTTAAGGGAGAATAACTATTGTGTTCAAGTCAGCAAATAAAATGGATGCATTAAACGCCAAACTGGAATTATGGGGGTAACAAGTAAACATTGGGATTTTTGATATGTTTCAAACATTAGCAGAGATTTTGAAAGAGACTGGGCCAGGGGCTTCTTTCCCCCAGCTGGTGCATAATCACCTATCTCAGCTTTCAAAACAGTTTGAACATTATTTCCCAAGCACAAACGACCCCCGAACTGGGAAGGAATGGATCTGCAACCCATTTGTGAAGAAGTGAATCGACTTTGCCCATGCTAGAAGAGGATCAACTGCTTGAGACTGCAAATGATGGTGGCCTTAAAAATATGTTTGAGACAACTTTAAATCTCCATATGTTCTGGAATAAAGTCAAGGAAGAATATCCTGAGGTTGCCACAAAAGCACTGAGAAGCCTGCTTCCATTTCCAACATCCTATCTTTGTAAAGCAGGGTTTTCTGTAGTGATAGCAACCAAAACGAGATTAAAGAGAGAAATACACTTTGGGTGTCACTGTCTCCCATCACCCCCAGATGGGACCATCTAGTTGCAGGAAAACAAACACAGGGCTCTCACTGATTCTGCATTATGGTGAGTTGTATAATTATTTCATTATATATTACAATGCAATAATAAGAGAAATAAAGTGCACAATAAATGTAATGTGCTTGAATCATCCCAAAACCATCCCCTCCACACCAGTCCATGGAAAAACTGTCTTCCACGAAACCTATCCCTGGTTCCGAAAAGGTTGGGGACCGCTGATTTAAATGACAATTTGAAAAAAAAAAAAAAAATACTAGAGACATAGAAAATAGATCAGTAGTTGCCAGAGAAAAGGGAAGAGGCTGGGAAGGAAAACTGACTATACAAAAAGCATGATGGTACATTTGGGGTGATGAAAATGTTCTGTATCTTGACTGTGGTGATGGTTACAAGATTACGCATTTGTCAAAATTCACACAATTCATAGTACTGTACTCCAAAAAGGATGACTCAATAACCTAACACACACACACAAATATTTATAACATTTTACATCCACCACATTGGTTAGAATTATTTTAAATTTTAACAATGTCAGCTGTTAGAAGAGAATGTAGAGCAATCAGATACTGCTAGTGAGGGTGATAATAAATGGTACCCACTTTCAAGAACAATGCAGTATTATCTGAATATTGTATGACACTGAAATTCTACTTCCATATACTATCCCTTATACAGTAGCACTGAACTGAGGATATTACTGTACTCTAGAGAAATGACTGAAAATCTGTGGGGTTGTCTGAGTTGCCAGAGAAGACATTAAAAACATTTATATTTTCAAAAGGCAAAGATTCTTAAAAGAAAACACAGGCATAAGTCTTCACGGCCGTGGGTTCACATGCAAGCAACAATAGAAAAAAAATAGATAAATTTAACTTCAAAATTAAAAACTTCTGTGCTTCAAAGGATACTAAGAAAGCAAAAATACAACCCACAGAATGGGAGAAAATATTTACAAGTCATATTCCTAACAAGAGACCAGTATCCGAAATACATAAAGAACAAGAGTACGACTAAATAAAAAGACAAAAAATCTAATTTTTTAATGGGCAAAGGATTTAAATAGATATTTCTTCAAAGAAGATATACAAACAGCCGATAAGGACACAAAAAGAAGTTCAACATTATTAGTTATTAAAGAAATGCAAATCGAAACCATAGTGAGAAACCCTGCCCCCCCCAGTGAAATGGCTATAATAACAAAGACAGTAACAAGATATGAAGACTCACACATTACTGACTTTAAAAAAGTTTGCAAATTCCTCAAAATGTTAAAAACAGAACCCCGCTATGACTCAGCAATTCAACCAAAATTTTAACCAAATTTAACCAAAAAATTTTAAAAAGGTATTCAAATAACTATTTGCATGCAAATGATTACAGGAGCACTATTCGCAATAGCTAAAAAGTGGAAACAACCCAAATGTCTGTCAACTAATGAATGGATAACAAAATGTACGATATGCACACAATGGAATACTACTCAACCATAAAAAGGAATCAAGTTCTGATACAGGTTTCAACATGGATGAACTCTGAAAACAGTGCTAAACGAAAGAAACAGACACAAATTGTATAATTCCATTTATATAAAATGTCTAAAATAGGCAAATCCATAAATAAAAAGTAGATTAGTGGTTGCCAGGAGCTGGGGATAGGGACATATGGAGAGTATTTGCTAATGGGTATGGGATTTCTTTCTTAGGTAATGAAAATGTTCTAAAATTAGTGGTAATGGTCACTCAATTCTATACTACAAAAAAAAAAAAAAACGGTAACTTGAACATTTTTAAAGGGTGAATTTTACAGTATGTGAATTATATTTCAATAAAGCTGTGATAAAGGGAAAAAGGCAGGGTAGCACTGAGTATGAAAAGAATGGTGATTACTGCCTTAGAGAATGTACTGCACATATGCAATAGGAGACATTTCCAGGGATGCTTCGTTGTCTTTAATATATTAACACAATATCAAAGTACTGGTCACCCTCCCATACTTTCTCATATTTTATAAATTCTTGAGGCTACCTTGTTAAATCTTATGAAAGGTCATTTTATTATTATTTTTTTTAACGCCTAAAGCATCTGGTATTCCTAGGTGGTCTCCCATCCAAGTACTAACCAGGCCAGACCCTGCTTAGCTTCTGAGATCACAGGAGATTGGCACGTTCAGGGTGGCATGGTCGTAGACTGAAAGGTCATTTTAGATCTAACTGCAATGCCATTCATAGTAACATGTGAATCTCTGTGGCACTACTCTAAGAAAAATTATTAAGGATCCAAGTAATCCAAATTCTTCAGTATAACAGATATTTTAATGCAAATGACTACATATCACTTATTTATGCTTTTTATAAAATGCCAATGAAAGAATAATTGGAATAAAAACCAAGATGATTAAGCCCCACCTCAAAATTTCAGATAAACGCCTGATCATGTAACGTGTTTACAAAGGTCAGAAATTTCTTATCAAGTAAACTCTTACAATATTGCTTATCAAAAAGCTGTTTCCTTATGAATGAAATATATGTTAGACTGTAATATAAACTCTTGCTTCTTATTTGGAGGTAGGAGAACAGAGGAGAGGAAGACAGACTGGTTTTGTTGAACACTAAGCAGCTTACAAAACACAGCATCATGTCCGTGGGATGCCACCATTGTGAGAGTCATGAGAACCCTGCTCAATGACTTTTAGCCATCGCCTTTCCTTAAAACTAAACCCTGCTACAAATCTGGCCAAATGTGCCCATTCCATGAAAGACTCAGAATTGAAAAGGGTGAAAAAAGGATAAGAAGAGAGAAGAGGAAAAAACTAGCTTTTTTTATGTCCATATCACTTACAGAACAAAAAGTTTATAACTTCTCAGATAAAGAATCAATGAAACAACTAAAATATTTCCAAAATCACTAAGAAACAACAGAAAAGAGGTGTTTTTAATTAGCTAGTACAATGAAGCAACTTCTAAACGTCTATTTTCCTATTACGAGAACTCTGGATAATCAATCTACCTTTGCAAATATAATCCTCTCCTTTTATTTTCATCATTTATCTTTGATTTTCCAAGATTTCTAATGCTGGCACACAAAGTAAAACCCCTCTGACTGTCAGACTGTCTGAATCCTCATCAATTTCACTGCCGTCATATGCATTTAACTGACGTGTACCAGTCTTTCCTGTATGGTGATTCAACATCTGATGATTTGATCACTGTCAGGAATTTAAAATTCAGACATATTTTTATACTCTTTCTAACATTTTCAGATATAAATTCTCGTGGAAAACTGAATGAGGAAAGGAAAGGCAGTATTACAACATTCGAGTTTCTAATTTACAACAGGCCGCTTCCTTCAGGAAATCAATCCTCATGTATGTTCAGGCGAACCTCAGAGACGTCGCGGGTTCAGTTGCAGACCACCCCAATAAAGCTAATACTGCAACAAAGTGAGTCACATGAATTTTTGGTTTCCTAGTGTATATAAAAGTTATGTTTGCACTATACTGTAGCCTACTAAGTGTGCAATAGCATTATGCCTAAAAAAATGTACATACCTTAATTAAAAAATATTTTCTTGCTAAAAAATGCTAACCATCATCTGAGCATTTAGAGAGTTGAAATCTTTTTCTAGTGGAAGGTCTTGCCCTAGTAACATCAAAGATCACTGATCACAGATCAACATAACAGATATTATAGTAATGAAAACGTCTGCAGTACTGCAAGAATTGCCAAATGTGAGACAGAAAGTGAGCAAATGCTGTTGAAAAAATGGTGCTGACAGAGTTGCTCCACACAGATTGCCACAAACTTTCAATTTGTAGAAAATGCAACATCCGCAAAGCACAATAAAGCTAAGCACAATAAAATGAGGTATGCCTACATATCTCTGACTTAAGTCATAATATCATAAATGAATTCTAAGAAATGCTAAACAAGTGTGGCCTCCAGCAACCCCAATTCTCCCCTTTCTCAGTAACTCACTGCAGCTCTCTACCTTCTAAGCTGGATGCACGTTATTCACAGACTACTGTAGGAAACGAATTCTTCCACTTGACCCGCATGTCTGGTGATGAAACTTATGAATGCAAGAATTGCTGAGAAAAGTTTGGATGTTGTCTTCAAACTCCAAAAGCAAAGTATAACTCTTTGAGCCGGAGTTTTTCCTCTGTTCAAAACTGTCCAACGGCATCCCGTCTCAAAGTAAAGTACAAAGTCCTACTACAGCGTCTGATCATCTCCCATCACTCTCTCTGCTCCTCCTCAACCAACCCCTCCACTACAGCGATACGATCACCTTGAAATTCCTTCAACACACTGAACAACACACTGAACAAAAAGTATCTTTATACTTTTTGCACATAGGCCTGGACTGTCCTTCTCTAAGAGAACCAAATGTTATCTTCTCAGAACGGCATTGCATGATTATCCTACATAAATACACAGAAGACAGAAGCCCCTCACCCCACCCCAAAGCATGCAGTCACTCTATCTCCTTCTACCTGTCTTATCCTTCTTTATTATTCTACTCCATGATAATAGGGACTTTGTTTTATTCTTTTATAGCTGAGCCCCAGTAACTAAAAGAGTGCTTGACCTGCATTAGGCACTCAAATATTTGGTGACCGGAGGAGTAAATGAATCTGTACATAAGGGGTGATAATACCTACTTGGCAAGTATATTGATAAAATTAGAATTGATATACATAAAGTGTCTTGCACAATGTCTGACATGTTGCAATAACTCAATTATTGGGGCGGAGGAGGGAACAGAAGGACAAGACACACTAAAACTCTATGTGTGCTAAATAAATAATGCTGTAAAGTATTTCTAACCTCCCCAGAGAGACTGGGTTTATGAAATTAAATAACTACAGTCTGAAGTTTCTTAATATAAATGGTGTTCATCCTAAGAAACATCGGGGAACCAAAAGTACATTCTCTTGAATAGCTCTCTTAAATCATTTTCTGAAAAAGTAGAGATATAAATAAAAAAGAAATACTCTTACCCATGTAAGAGGTTCAAATTAGTGCATGCATTAGTATCCCATGTTTTCCTCTTACCAGTGAAATGCTGATACAGTCTTACAGAGATTTGCTACTGCAACAGAAAGTACAATCACCGAACTGAAAACCAAAATGAATGAATATGAATATGAAGAGCCTCTAAACTCATGGAAAGTGACTAATTTTTCCAACATTAAACAGGAATGATTTTTTTACCATATAATCTGTCCATAGTGATTGCTGATAGAGCCTACACTATTTGCATGACAAACATGACTTTACCCACAATTCCTTTGTTTTAAAAACCACCAATGAATTTCTCATGCTTAAAACTGCAGCTGTTTTAACTGACTTTTACTAATAATTCATTTTCAGACAAAATACTATCTAGAGCTATCGATCCACTGGTGGTCTTTCTACTCATGACTTAAAGTAAGATTTCTACCAAAATCAACCACATGTAGAAAGCAAATTAGGATTAGGAGAGTTAAAATAACCCAAAATGTCTCTTTTGATTTACTATCCCAAAACAAAGAATGACCTAAGAGAATAAGCCTACTTTTTTAGCTAGTATAGTTTATTACTGGGTGTACATTTTTTCATGAAAAGCCAAACTAGGTTTCCTCTAAGCTAGGTTTAAATATTATTTATAACATCATAGTCATCAACACAAGAAATAAGTGTCACTACTGAAAAAAGTTCTATGCTAAAAAAGCCAGGAAAAATACTAGTACCAAGGAAGCATAAAATGCAGGATGTAATCCCACTTAAAAAAACATCCATGCAAATCATAATCTCTCTTTAAAAAAAACAACTTATCTGTAAGGGATACCACGAGGGAACCAAAGATGAAAATGACAAAATAATAGAAAAGTTAAGTGGGAAAACAATGGTAAAACCAAAGGCTCTAAGATATTAACTGGACCTTGAAAAATCAGATTTGATTTTAGTGACCTGGTGAAAGCATGTAGTGATTCTGTGGCACAGATGTCTAATAAAAATGTTTGCTTATAAAGCTGTACTCCTCCAACCTTGCCTCATTTTTTGCAGAAACAATCCCATACTGTGTAAACTCCTTTCACCCAAACATTATAATGCTAGTGGCGATCACTGAAAATGTGACACAGACGCATCTCATCAACCTAAATGTTTTTGATTACATTTACTAAAATTCAATAGTGTATATACAAAAAGTCTGCATTAAAAATATCATAAACCTAGACTCTAAAATGACACTTTATAAAATGTGATTAAAAAGGTAAATGAAACTAAATTCCTAATTGAGATGTAATATTAAATCCTACATTAATACTAAAATCACTAAGGACTTTAGAATTTAAGAGTTATGCAAAGTGTATTCTATTTAACCAATGAGTCCACAAAAGAGATAAAAAATATATAGAAAATAGATTTTTAAATAACATATAAGCAGATTAGACTGAGGAGCAAGAAGCGAACTGTAGATTTTAGAAATTCACTATATTTTCAAAGATAATAAAACTCATAGAAATGTAATATACTGTTTAAAGATAATTAATGTACAAAAGATAGAAGAGATTGAGAATTCTAGATAATTGTCAAAGAAGTAGGACAGTAGCATATTACTATGTAGGTTTACTCACCAACCACCATGCAAAGGTGTTCAGTAAGTACTCATGTGTGAATAAAATGAGATAGGAATAAGGCTTTATATTTGTCAAGTTAACTCTGGATTATATCTTCCATGCCTTGGTCATGCCAAACACACTTTGTGTGTAAAAAAAGCCAGTTCAAACCTGATTTTTTTAAGAAAACCTGTTTTAAAATTTAATCCCATTAGATTAGAAAAGCAGTCAGTAAGAGAAATATAAATTGAAGAAAAAAGGCTGTTTGGGAAAATATTCTGGGTCTTGTATGTAAATACACATATTAAAGATTAATTCACCTGAAAGCTATGATTACTTAAACATATAGACAAAATAAAAAAACAGTGGTCGCCTCCGCCATGCTCTGTGCTAGGTTTTTTCATATCTATAATATCGAACACTGCGGAATTCCATTTTGTTAAATATGCAGTTACTTAGGTTGTGAAGTATAAGTCACCCAATGTATGTGAAGTTATAGTACTGAAAAGAGATAACAGTGCCACCACAACTGCTACTGACAGAGACGCTGCAGAACAGTGACATCAGTGTTAACCCAAAAGAATGAAGCCTCTATATAGATCAGGCCATGTGACAGTCAACAGTCAGCAGTCCTTTATAAAGATTCTGGGTCCAAACCAATCAAGCCAGATGAAAAGCATCAAATGCAGTCCAATAAAAAGTACCCCCTCCCAAAAGAGGTTTCAAACTTTTTATTTTAAAGGTGTAACATACTCTTCCTGACAGACATTTTTAAAATGCAAATTTATTTGCCCCCACGCCACCCCCCCAACCCTGGGATAATAGCTGCACAGGAAGTAAAGACAGGTAAACAAAAAGGCACAATTTCTCTCTCACTCCATATCATGATTAAAAATAGTTTAATTAAAAATCATGGTTTATTATAAAGAGCAGACTAATTGAACCGCCATTAAAAAAACAAAAACAAAAATACAGTCAACTCTATAGTTCTTCCCCTGTTCTGCCCACCAAGAAGAACTAGACATCCCTCTAGCGCCATACCATCAGAAAACCATAGGGTCACTCCCTGGAAATTGGACCAGACAGGCTCAAAGTACAGGGACCCACACTTTGTTGAGGACAGAGAAGAGCATCCCTACTCCTACTGGGGTGCCAAGACAATGGCACAGGCTTCTAACCCCCATGCATAATACCAGAAGATGACTCCTTCAAAATAATTAAGTTTAAGAGAAAGTCTTAAGGCCAGTGGTAGTTGGGCTGGGGGTGAGATAAGATCCTCTAATGAAATATAAAAATCACCTGATGAGCCACCAGTGTGAAACCCTCCCCTCCTCGGCCTCACACATGCACAACAAAGGCTCGCCAGTCATTTAAGCAAAGCCTCTATCACAGAGCACAAAGAGCACAACAGGAAAAGGGGCGAGGAGAGGAGACTTGGAAGAGAAAGACTGCAGCAAAAAGAATAAAGGTTAAAAAAAAATTTTTAAGACTTCAAGGTATAATAGCTTCAGAGAAAAAACATATTTACACCTAAAGAGAAAAAAAAAAAAACTAGATAGCAAGAAAATGCTCTTGTAAAAGGAAAATATAGAAGTGAAAACAAAAACCCAGTAGGTATAAGAGATGATATTGCCTATATACCCCAGAACAAATAACAATGAGATAAAGACATAAAAAAAATAAGGAAAAAGATCGACTTACAGACTCAGCCTAGATAGGAGAGGCACCATTCAAGTAACAGGATTGAAAACTAGGGGGGAAAAAACAATAGGAAGGAAAAAAATCCTAAAAATAATGAAAAAAATTTTTCCTAAAATGGTAAAATATTAATTTCCAAATTGAAAAAGTCCAATGAGTGCTCAGCAAAATAAATGGGAAGAAAAACAACATATACCCAAAGTTATGATTGTAAAATATCGGAATCCTGGAAATATAAAGCCTAAAAGCTTCCGGATAATAAAAGAATCAAACATTCGAAAGCCATCTTAGTTATACAACAGCAAATGGAGCAATGCCTTGGCTTTGACATGTATGAAGACAAATAATTTTCAGCATAAAATTCCATACCCAACCAAATTATCAATCAGGTAAGAGAGCAAAATATTTTTTATGCATTCAAGCTCTTGAAAAAAATTTTACCTTCCATAGCATTTTTCCTCAAGAAACTCCTAGAAGATTTCCTTTCCACAAAAATTAGAATGTCCTTTAAAAAGGATGAAATAGAATCTAGAAAACAGAGGGCCCAACATGAAAAGAGACAAATGTCATTCCCAGGATGTGTCTGAAGGAAAAACCAACACCAAGATCTGAAACATTTGAGTGGTCTGATAGTAGTTCTATTGAGGAATTTGGGGATAAACTGACAGGTACTTGAAAAACTAAGCAAATTAGAAAATAAGTCAAATATTAATTCTAGAGAAAACAAATGGCAATACAAGAAATGAAAGTATATTATATAGACCAGCTGTGAATCATAATACAAATACCAAATACTAATTTAACAAAGATGATAAGTATATTGGAAGAATGTAAGAGGTATGTTTGTATATGTTTAGAATGGGAAAAAAATAACAGAGCTAAATAAGTAAGAATAAAAAGGAAAAAAAAACTAATAGAAAATAACCATATTATATCTTCAAGTTTTCTTTATTAAATTATTCTGCTGCTTTTATTTTTAGATTTTTTTCCCAGCTTTATTGAGATATAATTGACATAACATTGGGTAAGTTTAAGGTGTACAATGTGTTAATTTGATACACTTATATACTGCAATATGATACCACCACTGTGTTAGCTAACACCTGGTCACAGCACATAACTGCCACTTCTTTTTTGATATAAGAACATTTGAGAGCTACTTTGTAACTTTCAAGCATGCATATAATACACTATTAACTATAATCACCATGCTATACATTAGATCCCTCAATTTATTTCTCTAACATTCTCTTGTTCGTAGAGAATCAGAATGTTATAAATTTTTTGCTACTACACACAATGCTATAGTTGTCCTCATGTGTATATATGTAGAATTTTCTTCAGATCAATGTCATTCAAATATTTTTTACCATGGCCCAGACTTAAAATATATTTTAAATCACAATCCTATACACAGAAAACTAAAGCGAATCACATGAAAAAAATTTAATGATGCTACATGCCATTGTTCCACTTACCAATTTACTACTCCTCAGCACCAATCTACACTTCTTTATCCTGCTTTTTAACACTGAAGCTGGAATCCATGATGGTTAATCCTATGTGTCAACCTGAATGGGCCATGGAGTGCTCAGATATTTGGTTAAACATTATCCTAGGTGTGTCTGTGAGTGTTTTTAGATCAGATTGAATCAGTAGACTGAGTAAAGCATATGGTCTTCCCCAATGTAGGGGGCCTCATCCAACCCACTGAAGGCCTGGATAGGACAAATAGGTGGAGAAAGAGATTGTGCTCTCTGCCTGCCTATCTTCAAGCTGAGACATTTGTCTTCTCCTGCCTTTGGACTTGGACTCAGACTGGAACTACACCATTGGCTCTCTTGGGTCTCCAGCTTGCCAAATGCAGATCCTAACTTCTCAGCCTCCATAATCATGCAAGCCAATTTCTTATAATAAATCTCTATATGTATACTATACATATACATATAATATACTATACTATACATATAGGTGTGTGTGTGTTATTCTGTTTCTCTGGAAAACTCAGACTAATACTCCTTTGCCAACTCACTCGGTATTAGGCTTTGTCAATAGACATTACTAATGGGATACTGAGCGGCTACAACAGGAAGAAGCATTCCTTCTCTGTTCTGGGGTGCTGCTGCTTCATACTGTCAGCACCCGAGCCAGTTGACTGGCATGTTGGAAGCCCAGTGGTGCTTGCCTCAGCCACCTTTACAGACAAGCTACAGTTCTTATTCTCTGGAAGTTTCTCCATCTGAGAAGATGCACCTATGGACCAGCTCTGGCTCACTCGCCCCTTCGCATAAGTTTTTCTGCTACCCCACAGGTTGCTCCTATGGACCAGCCCTAATCCATGCCCTCTGGCAAGTTTCACCATGAACAAGCTACATGTTCCTATGGCAGCCATGATATTTCCAAAAGGACCTAAATCTTAGCCTTGAGGTGGGGAAGTTATTCTTTTAAATTCTTAGTTCCTTGCTTGTCAGCTCTTCCTCAGCCCTAGAAGTACTAGCTGATTTCTGCATTTGCTACTTCTGTATCCCTTTAAAGCTTCTTTAACCCTTTGAGTAGTTAACCACTTTTTACTAGTTAACAATTATTTATAATTTTAAACATTCCCTGTTTAAATAATTAGTGTGATTTCTGTTTCCTGATTGGATCATGACTGATACGCAATATACTTTTGATATTTTTTATTCTACTCTTTTTTTATTAATATTGATAGCGGAATTTGTAACCTCATAATGATTTGATGGAGGATAGCTTAAAAAAACACTTCTTTAAGGTATAAACTTTGGCATTAAACTGCTAGGTCACAGGATTATCTACACCTAATATCAGCAGTGTATAAGCATTACAACTAAAACGTATCTCTGCCAACATTTGAATATACCAGGCATTTTACTCTTCTCAAACGAATGTGTGTGGAACTGTCCATCATTCTGGTTTTAAGTTGCTGTTCCTTGACTGTTGACAAGATTATGTATTCCTGTGAAGTTCCTGATCATATTTTTGTTCACTTTTCTATTCACTTACTATTTATTTTCATTGGTTTATAAGAGTTCTTTTACATTCTGGTTGTCAGTTATAGCATTGAAAAACTTTTTTCCAGTCTCTAATGTGATTTTCGTCCTTTTTTTACATTAATCCATTACACTGATGCATAATCTATACAGTGAAATGCAGACTAAAATGTACAGTTCTATGAACTCAGACAAATGTAACACCAAAGTAACCTATATTTCACCAAGACATAGAACTTTTCAATCACCCTGAAAGTTCCCTCATGCCTGTTCTTCAGTCAATCCTCTCCCAGAAAAAAAACACTATTCTGATTTCTATCACCATAAATTTATAATGTTGTTTGTTCCTGAATTTCATATAAATGGAATCATACACAATGTAATCTTTATATCTGGTTCTTCTGTTCAACATCATGTTTTTAAGATTCGTCTATGTTGTTGCATCTTTATACTATTATCAATTTTTTACAAAGTTCTTTATTCTTAAGTAAATTTTTATTGATCTGTAACATCCATAAGTGTGCAAATCATTAGTCTACGGCTAAGTAAATTTTCAAGGCATATATACACATATGTCTACCACTCAGATAAATATTTGCATCATCCCAAAAGCCATTTTTGTCTCTTCTAGTCACACACCCTTAAATTGATACAGAAAGAAAAATAGATAAATTGTTACTACACACAACATTACAGATATTACAGATACACTCTTGGCAAAAGAAACAGATATGAGAGTGGTAATTTAACCACTATTTTGACAAACAGCACCAGCTACTAGTTTTCATTGGTTCTGTACTTTATATACATGGAACCATAACAGCATGAACACTTCCATCTAACTGGCTTCTTCTGTCAAGAGTGAATCTATGATATTTGTCTGTATCATGTGTAACAATTCATTCATTTGCCTCTATGTATCACAACACATTGTATGTATATACCGCACTTTACCGATTCTACTGCTGCTGAACATTTTGTGTTTTTTTCCCAGTTTGCAGCAATTATGAATAAAGCTGCTACAAACATTTTATACATGTATTTTGCTGTTGAATTTACACCTATGGGCAGAATTGCTGGATTGTAAGGTACATGTACATTCAACTTTCATAAATGATGCCAAAGAGTTTTTCGAAGTGATTATCCCATTTTCTCTCCCACTGGCAGTGCACAAGATTATCAGTTGTTTCACATCCTCACCAGCACTGGGTAGTGCCAGTGTTTTGAATTGTAGTCATTCTAGCAGCTATGTGGTGGTATATCACTGTGGTTTTATTTGCATTTCCCTGATGACTGACATTAAACACCTTTCTATATGTTTATGAGCCATTAGAATATGTTTCATGAGAAGCCTACTCAAGACTTCTCTCTATTTTTCTATTGGATTGTCTAATTTTTTCATTTAAAAAAATTTTTTAAGTATAGTTGGTATACAACCTTATATTGGTTATATTAGTTTCAGGTGTACAATATAGTGATTTGACATTTTTTATAACTTACAATGTGATCGCCCCATTAATTCTAGTATCATCTGTCACTGTGTAAACTTGCCCTAATATTATTGACTATATTCCCCTTCCCTTTTCATCCATTCGCCACCCATTTCCTTCTGGTAACCATCCCTTTGGTCTCTGTTTTGTTCTGTTTTTTAGATTCCACATATTGGATTGTCTTATTTTTGATTGACAGTAGTTAAACAGAAGTCCTTTGTCAAATATCTCTCTCACCCTGACTTGCCTTTTCCCTCCTCTTAATGGTATATTTGGAACAGATCTTCATTTTAATGAAGTATAACTTATTTTTTCCTTTGTGGTTAGTGCTTTCTGGATCTTTATAAAAGATCTCTTTCTACCCCAAAGTCAAAAAGAATATTTTCCTATGCTTCCTTCAAGGTGAATTACTGGTTTACATCTCACACTTAGCTCTGCTATCCATCTGGAATTGAGTGTGAGGTATATGCTGTGAAGTAGGGATCAAGATCCACTGCTTTGACTATTGAACCAATACTATTTATTTAATAGGTCATCATTTTTCATTCCAATTGGTCCAGCATCACCTATTATAAAGAACATCATTGTCCCATTGTACTGTAATTATCACCTTTTTTCATATATAACTGGACAATATACATGAAAGTCTTGTTTCTAGACCCTCTACCTTGTTTGTTTATTCCATCTTTGCCCCAAAACTATAATGTCTTAATTTATAATAAATCTTGATATCTGGATGTATAAATCCTCCAGTTTTATTATCTTCTTCATGATTGTCTTGGCCCTTTGTAACCTTTTGCATTTTCATATAAATGTTAGAATCAGCTGTTCAATTTCTATACCCAAAAAAAATAAAAAAAAAGCACCTGATGAATTTTTGAGATTGTAGTAAACCAAGATCAATTTTGGGAGAACTGACATCTTTACAACAGTGAGTCTTTCAATTCATAAATATAATAAATCTTTTCATTTACTTAGATATTCTTTAATTTCTATCAATAATATTTTTGTAGTTTTTAATGGAGATGTCTTGTATTTTTTATTAGATTTATTTCTAGGTATTTTATGTTTGTGATACTATATAAATAGCATTCTTTAATTCATTTTCTAATTCTTTGTTGCAACACGTAGAAAAACGTGTATTTAAAATGCCATCAAACTTGTAGCCACCAAACTTGCCAAATTCCCTTGTTTATTCTGTTTTTTTATAGATTCTATTTAATGTTCTACACTCACAATTATAACATCTACAAATGATAGTTTCAATTTTATCTTTTTATTCCTTATGCATTTTATCTTTCTTATCTTACCGCTCTAGCTAGTATCGCCAGTACAATGTTCAACAGATATGGTGAAAACAGGTAACCCTGTCTCCTTTTCATCTCAGTGAAAAATCCTTCAATGTTTCACAACTGAATATGATACTTACTGTAGGCTTTTTAGTAGATGTCCTTTGTCAGATTAAGAAAATTGCCTTCTATTCTTATTTTGCTAGTAAAAAGTCCTTTAAATCAAGCACTAAATTTTCATCATGAAGGGGTGTTGATTTATACTTCTGTTTTTAGAAAAATTTAAATAAGTGCTGCACTAGAGCTCCCTTTCCAGAAAAGCGCACGCCCAAACTTACATGGTTCCTTGGGTCATGGTACGCTGAACTTACTCCCATATCCACCTAAACAGTAGCCAACTGGATCAGAGCTCCACTTTCATGTGCACTGTCTCCATAGCAACACCGCAACATTTCAACTCTGCTGTATAATTTGAGATGGCTTCTAGTCATGCTGAACTGCTAGCCTAGGCTGCTCAGGTCATTTCCTATGGTATCAATTTTGTTTTTGTCAGTGCTCTGATTTTGTGTGACTTCTCTTAACTTTATTTTCCCATATATCTTGTTGATGTGAATGACTATTTTGAAGAATGTTATTTTTCAATAATGCATAAATGTTATAGCAGAAATACCCATATATGTCACAGAAGAGGATAATAGTCAAGCCAAACTTCATTTGAGCATATTTATTGCCTTGTTTTAATTATGACTAATCATGCCCAGCCAATCACACAGAAACATACAAAAGAACTGATACAATTCAATTCTATTCAAATGCAGCTAATAAGCATGGTGAAGATTATCTATCTAACTTAGGAAACCAAAAGTAATCATTTGACATAGTATGTAAAAATCATTTTCTGACAGCCAGCAAGTTAATTGTTGCTATGAGAGTCAAAATAGTTCATACCTTTATGAAACACAGATCAAGAAGTATTTTATAACAGTATATTATAATGTAGTTAGTTATGGTTTCAAAATGATTGCTTATAATCTGTTACTATATCTATATAAATATAAAACAAATATCCCAAATGATCACTATGTGTGTGCTTTACAGGCCCACTTACCTTCACATTTTTCAAGAATCTGGACTGTTTCTCCTATTTCTAAGACCAACCCTTGAGGGACAGATCCTCGAAAACTGCATATCACTAGAAAAACAAGGATAAATACATCAATTAGCATTTTTAAATATTGAGACAGTGTCAGTGTCCTTGAACTTAAATACTAAATCTTCTTAAATACATACTCTCCTTTCTTAACTAATCGTCTCTCAAATATGTAAGCCCCTAATCAATATTTTGAAAGGTGATATTAAGTAGTTCAGGACATTGAAGTACATTTTAGCAAAATTACTATTCCTGAGTGGTATGTGCATGCATGTGAAAGTATTTATGCAAAAATATTCTCTCTCTCCTTTAGTCTGACTTGTGTGTCCTTTTTGGGCAACTGTGCATCAATTATTTAAGAAAATACTAACACTGGAAGCTTCTTATCTAATATAAACAGATAGGTATTTTTACAAAGAATCACTAAATAAATATGATCCTGCTTTGAGAAACAGAGTCTCCATAATAAAAATAGAAACAAAAATTAATGAAATAAAAAGCAGATGTATAAGAGATGATCTATTGATATCAAAATCCCATCTTTATTTTTTAGAAAATTGATAAATTGATTCCAAAATTTATATAAGATTTCAAAGAACCAAGAATAACCTTGTCAACATTACAGAACTTATATTACCATATATCAAGCATTACAATCTAAAATTGGTTCTTTGAAAACACTAACACTGGTAGACACCTAGGCAAGACCAAGAAAAAAAAAAGTTATAAATTACCAATTATCAGCAATCAAAACTTTAAAACATTAATGTAATTAATAATAAATTATATACAAAATATTACAAAAAACTTTATACCAACAGAGTTAAAAATTCAGAACAGATGGACAAATTTATAGAAAGATAAAACTCATCAAAAACTGACAGACATTAGAAACTGGAATAGTCTTATATCTATTAAAGTGATTCTTTAATTAAAATCTTCACACAAATAAAATACCAGTTCTTATTACTTTACCAGTAAATCTGTCCAAACATTTGAGGAAGAAACAACACCAATCACAAACTCTCTCAGATAATAAGGAAAGAGGAATTCATTTGGAATTCAGCATGATAAAACCTGACAAGGACATTATAGGAAAGGAAAGTTACAGGCCAATCTCTCTCATGATCAAAGATGCAAAAATCTTTTTTAAAAAAATCAAAAGCAAATCAAATCCAACTATATATAAAAAGAATGATACATCATAACCAACTTGGGTTTATTACAAAAATGCAAGATTGATTTAATATTAGAAAATCAAAAGTAAAAATCATATGATCATCTCTATAAACGCAAAAGAGGCATTTGATAAAATGCAATGTCCCCTCATAACTAAAATTCTTAACAGACTAAGAATAGAAGGGAACTGCCTTAATCTGATAAAGGTTATATACTATGTGTCCATAGCGAACATCAAATACTTTGGTGAAATACTGTACATTTTACCACTAAGGTTAGGAACAAGAAGAGGATGTCCACTATCATTTCTATTCAACATTGCACTGGAGAGGCAACAGTGCAAATACAGCAGAAAAAAGAAATAAAAGGTATGTATAATGACTAGAAACAAAGAAATAAAAGTGTCATTCTCTACATGTTTGAATATGTACTTAAAAATCTGAAAGAAAATAGAGCTAAACTATAGCAGAGAATATCTGAGTGTAGCAAGGTTTCTAGATACAAGGTGAATTTTTTTAAGTCTTTGTAGAAATAAACAATTAGAAAATGAAATGTTTTAGAAATATACCATTTATAACAGGATTAGAAATGCCAAGTAATTATTAAAAAATCTAAGAGACCTATGGAAGAACTCTTTACAGAAAACTGTTAAGATATTACCATTAAAGATGTTAAAAGCCTAATAAATGAAGGTATATATCATATTAATGGGTTGCAAGACTCATAGTATATATAGATTTGCCCCAAATTTATCATTAGAGTCTATGCGATCCCAACCAAAAACAGGTGTATTAATATATTAAATAATATAGAAAAATCTCTATTAACTTATTAACTAAAGCAAAGAAGTGCTAATTCTAATTATGTTTACACGTCTGAAAACTATTAACCAAGTTTTCATTAGTGCTTGACGTAAATGGTAAAGTAGATGAAAATTTCAAAAGAGTAAAATTTAAATTTCAAAAACAAGAAAAATCTGAGAAACTTCACAGCCAAGAGCAGCCTAAGATGATGCAAAAACTAAACATATAGTGGTATCCCAGCTTGAGATTCTGGAATCAAAATAGCGGGGGGAGAGCTTAAAGAATCTGAATAAAGTACAGGCTTTAGTTAATAATAATAATGCATCAACATTGGTTCACTGTGACAATGTGTCATATTAATGTAAGACAGTAACAAGGGAAACTGGGTATAAAGTATGTAGAAATTGTAATAACTTCACAATTTTTCTAAAACATAAAAACTTCTATAGAAAAAGTTTATTAAAGATAAAAACATTTCAGTTCAAATCTTAGCCTTGTCATTTACTAGCTGTGTAGGCACATACTTAACCTATCTGAATCTCATTTTCTCATGAACAAAATGGTCATCAAATCATTTAAGTCACAGTCATTATGGCATTAATGGAAAAAATATATTATTAACAGAATACCACAATGCCAGGCTTATAGCTGGTATACAACAAATTGAGGCCATTATTTGCAGGGCGAAGACATTACATACACTGCAAAAAAGTCTTCATGCCTTGACTGAATCAGTGAGTGTACTAGTTAATTCTATTGAAGGTGTTGTTGGGAGATTCCCACAACAAATATTTGGGACATCTTATTCTTACCAGCTTGGTACAACAAAAACTATATGAACTGACCAGTAAATACTATTAAATACATAATCACTGACTTCCTATTAGGCTATAGAAGGTTGTGACAGGCCACTGCTCCTGCTATAACTATTTTTAAAATAATAATAAAAAATCACATGTTTTGTAGAGAGATCGGAGAACTGTGAACATAGAGAGATTTAAGAAACTAAATTTCAGAAAGGATAATCTCTTCTTAGGTGAAAAGAGACAGCAAACTACTCCGGACATTTGAGACATGGACAGATCAAGTCTGCCACAAAGGGACTCTTGCTAGACTCAAAAGAAAACAGTGATGTTCTTAAGAAATATGTAAAGTGGCATAACACAGTAGAATCTGGAAGAGTCCAAAGTGCAGAGCTAGTACTTCCACATACTGCTTAATTTCCAGAAGAAAAACTTTTGCTGAGTGGGTAGGTAGCAGGCTGGAAAGGAAGAAAGAAGTCTCTGGTTTCAGGTACCAAAAGTCCTACTAGAAGAAGAAACCTACAATACACACACACAATAAATCACACTCTAAAGAAAATTTGAAACCAGAGGTGAACATAAAGTAACTGATGGTAAGACCCAGCCCCAACCCAGCTCAAAACACCCTTGATGTAGAAAAACACATGCCTTCTCTGGGGGAAATGATATTCACTTCAGTCTCTACTGCACGTATAAACACAAGGCCCGGCATGAAATCTGAGATAATATACTGAAAAAAACTGAAAATGTGGCCCATACTCAATAAAGTCCAATAACCATACCCTCGAATGACCCAAATGTTGATACCAGGATAAGAGAATTTTAAATGACTAATATCAACAAACTGAAGAATTGATAAAAGATGAACAAAATAAATGAAAGAGGAAATTTAACAGTTTTAAATCTCTAAGTTAAAAAAATAGAATTTAAAACTAAAAATTAGAATATTAAAAATTGCATATTCACTGATTGGGCTTAACAAGAAAATGAGCAGGGCTGAAGAAAGTATGAGTGAACTCCAAGACAGGACAGTAGAAATTACCCAAACAAAACTACAAAAATTAAAAAAGAATGAAATAAAAAGTATAACAAATATGTGAGCTAACGGCATCTCCAACCCATGTGTAATTAGAGTCTCAGAGGGGAGAGAGAGAATAAAGCAAAAGAACTATTAGAAGAGATAATGGCTAATAATTTTCCAAAGATGATAAGATGCTTACATTAGAAAAAAAAGAAAAATCTCAAATCAATTATCTAACATCCCACCTTAAGAAGAAGCAGTTTAAATCCAAAGAATGCAAACAAAAAGAAATAAAAAAGATACTAGCTACAATTAATGAAATAAAAAAGATCAAACAAGTGAAAAAAAATCAATGAAACCAAAAATTGGTTCTTTGAAAAGATTTCTACAATTGATAAATCCCTAGCCAGAGTGACTCAAAAAAACAACAACAACAACAAACCCTTCTACAAAAAGACTTCCACAAGAATGCTCTTAGCAGCTTTGTTCACAATAACCCAGAACTGGAAACAACTCAACCATTTATCAAGAAGAGAATAGATAAAATACACGATACTGATACAATGCAATACCACTTAGTGATAAAAAATAAAAACCAACTGATACAAGAAACACAATGGATGAATATCACAATCATTATGCTGAGCAAAAACGTTAGGTACAAAACTGTACATACCACATAGTTCTATTTACAAAAAGATCTAGAAGAGGCTAAATTAAGGTGAATAAAATCTGAACACCAGTTGCTTCCAGAGGAATATGGATTGACTGAGTAAGCACAAAAAGAACATTCTGGGAAGACAGAAATAGTGCTGGGGAGTGGGTTACATAAGTCAAACCTGTACAATTAAGACTTCTGAAATTCAGTACATGTGAACTGTACCTCAAAATGGATCAAAGACTGAATGTAAGAGCTAAACCATAAAATTCTTAAAGAAAATACAGAAGTCTCCATGACCTTAAACTAGTCAATGCTTTCTTATATATGACATCAAAATCATAAGCAAGAAAAGAATAAATAAATTGAACCTCATCAAGCTTAAAAACTTGTGTGCTGCAAGGACACCATCAAGAAAGTGAAAGAAGACTCCCTGAGGAATGGGAAATTTTTGCCTATCAAACACAGCAGGTCCCTGAACAGTTTCATTCAACATCTTTTCATAACTTTGATTGAGGGGGGGAGAGGAATCGATTCTTGGGCAGGACCACTGGCCATGTGGAGTGTGCACGTTCTCACCTTGTTTTCTCCAGATACTCTTGTTTCCTCCCACATCCCAAAGATGTGCACATTAGGTTAACTGGAGTGTCTAAACTGTCCCAGTATAAGTATGACTGAGTGTGGGTTTGTGGGGGTGGGTGTGTGAGTGAGCCCTACAATGGAATGGTATCCTATCCAGGGCTGGTTCTTGCCTTGTGTCCTGAGCTGCCAGGACAAGCTCTAACCACTCATGACCCTGAAATAAGCAGGTTGGAAAATAATAATCTTACTTGTTATTAATTTTCTTAAATGTATGTATAACACATTTATTTCAATGTTTAATATCAGAAGTATTTTTGAGTCGTTATTTAGATGTTTGGTGATTTTTGTGACCAGAAATATGCCATAGGAACTTAGCTCTTGTTTATGTCAATTAGCTTATAATAAAATTGGTTTCATTCTGTCATTTCATGGAAAATAATAATCTTACTTGTTATTAATTTTCTTAAATGTATGTATAACACATTTATTTCAATGTTTAATATCAGAAGTATTTTTGAGTCGTTATTTAGATGTTTGGTGATTTTTGTGACCAGAAATATGCCATAGGAACTTAACTCTTGTTTATGTCAATTAGCCTATAATAAAATTGGTTTCATTCTGTCATTTCGCTTAAAGTCAGTTTCCAAGAACCTACTGACGACATTATATAAGGACTTACCATACAGTATAAGAATTTTGCACTAGAATAAAGAACTTTTACAATTCAACAATAAAGAAAAACAATTTAAAAATAGACAAAGGATCTGTATAGACATTTCCCTAAAGAAGATACACAAATGGGCAATAAGAAATAGCCAAAGCAACCTTGAGAAAGAAAACAAAGTTGGAGGTATCATGTGCCCTCATTTCAAACTATAGTATAAAGCTATAATAA
>NW_006434366.1:1723457-1736829 GCF_000325575.1 Pteropus alecto | reverse complement strand
GACAACAGTTTAATGGTTACCAGAGGGAAGGGGGAAAGGAGGGAGGGAGGTAAGGGTAAAGGCAGTCAAATATGTGGTGACGGAAGGGGATTTGACTTTGGGCACTGAACACACAATGCGATATACACATGATGTATTATCGAACTGTCCACTTGAAACCTTTATAATTTTATTAACCAATGTCACCCCAACACATTTAATAAAAAAAGTAAAAACAAACATCCTTATGGGTACTGGGGTTTTTATTAAACCATCAAAATATAAGAATGAACATGTGTGCTCATTATTGCTATTGTGCATGTAATTGCTGCTATTCCGTGGTATCATAATACTCTCAAGATGGAAGGACTACTATGAATTGCACCTAACATTTATTTAGATAAACTGTGATGCCTATGTATTCACTGAACTAAAACTGCTTATAAAAAGTCAACTGTTTTTAAGCTCTGTCAACAATCATGTTACAGATCCAAGGACATATGAAAAAGTCACTTCAAGGACTTTTTTTTCTTAAAAATAGTTTTAATGCAACAAGTGTACCACATTATCACCTTAGTCTTACTTTAGAAACCCACAAAAATATTATGAGTCTGTTACATAGTTTCCTCTTATTTCTAGATTAAAAATATAGTAAAAGAGTTTGAATTTGAAGCATTATCGCACTGCTATTTCAATTAATCCTAAAATGATTACATTAGATGAGAAACCATCCCAACAACAGTTATTTTTGTGTTATGCCAATAAAAGGAAAAATAAAATGTGACTAAAACTAAAATAATTTATTTGGTTTAAATCTTAGAGTAGACTTATATCCTTAATTAAGTTTTGCTAGGGCCAATAATGAAATTAATTTGTATTCCTTGAGCTGGATAAGGGGGTGACGTACCCTGGGAGTAAATGGATAATAAAGGAAATCTTGCCTAAGGCACACAAAATCATTTGGGCATAAATAATGCCCAAGTAATCCACACCTCTTTCTCAACTGATAATTAATTAACTATTTTAGCACTACCGCATGCAAAGCAAGTGAAGCTCTGCAATACAAAATAAAAAGTAGACTGTATATTCCTTAAGAGCTAATAGGAAGCTGAGCAAAGGCCAATGTATAGAATGAACTGGGAACAGAAATGGAAATTAGAATATTAACTATGGAGCTAGGCTCAAAAGAAAATACTGTCAGTTAAATGCCACCTCAGTACACCTGGAATGATTAAGTTTCCAGAAATGGCCCAAGACTTTTATCAGATCTCTTACAAGAAAGTAAATATACCAATCAAACTATAATTTGCTTCTATAGACTTCTCTTTTTAGAATAGTTACTGGGTGATAAGGAGCCCCTAAGATAGAATTCTTCTATGAGCCATGCTTACTTAATCTATAGATGTAGTCAAAAATGTTCACTGACAAGATTGAAAAAATAGGTAGAAAAACAAGTTTTGAAAAGGGGTGTTGACTACAGAGTGGTTCGTAAAAGTATATATCCTAATTAGCCTCTGGCCTTAAACCAGAGACAAACACAGCTACAAATAAGCTAACTCTCCTGAGCTATTTACAAGGCCTGGTAGGGGAGAAAAGACAAAGTTTTTACTTCTTTTCTTTCAATTCTCCTTTGCCCTAAACATAATCCTTCCTTCCCTATTCCCATTCCCCTGTGCTACGCTACACATTAGAAATGTACTTCCAACAGAACGTAAGTGATAAAAAGCATATCATCTACAGCTTTGCAAACTTTAAATGTTAAATTGCCTTAGGATGTGGAAGCAGAACAAGATGTTAATTAAATGTTTGTAATAAGGAAAGACTATTTAAAGCTATATCTATACAGGCTATAGGGAGGAGGTGAGTATTAATAGAAAGAAACTAACCGATGAAGGCCTTCTTCCATCTTGAGCACTTCCCTAGGAATATCAAACACATTCCGTTTAATAAGGAAGGAGGGACAGGCAGTTATCAGGAGAAACTTAAATGGCAGCCTGCTAAGAGGCCAAAAAGACAGCATTACTTGTTACAATAAACAAGAAGTCATTCCAAGAGAGTTCATCTGACTCATAAGTCACCCCAATCTATCCTTCATAATTAATCCCAAAAATAACCAACCTAACTAATTAGCTTTTAACTGTAAAACTTCCCAAAGACCAAGATGCTGATGTCCCCTATTTAAGACAATACTGCTGGTAGCAGAATTTGCAAGTGTATCAGAAGGCAATTTGGTAAGCCAAAAACCCTTGTGTAACGGGGTGGAGAGCTGGGAGGAGATATTTCAGCCAAGTCACGCATACCCTAAAAGTACCAACCTTATCCCACCATACAGCATTATTCTCTAGAGACTATATTTAGTTCCAAAAAACTTCCGTCTCTCTTCTTTGAAGCTCACATAAACACTACCGACATCTGGCTCTTTGGAGCCCTCTTTTCCACACTGTTGACTGACCAACACTCACTCTGTTCATTCCTTCCCCAGTTGTGACCACATTGCCGTCTTTGCTCCCTAGAGAGGACATCCCAAGTCCTTTGGCACCTTACATAATCTCTTGGTTTCCCTGGCCCCCATAGTGGTTATTGACATCCACTGTGGGAATTCACTGGTTTAATTTTCAGAAGTCAACTTTACAAAAGTGAATCCTTTCCCTTTATGATCTTACCACTTTCAAGATTATACTGAAGGGTCTAGTCAGCACAGTCAAGCAAGAAAAATAAAAAACATCCAAATTAGAAAGGAAGAAGTAAAACTCTGTTTGCAGATGGCATGATTATCAAATGGAATCTACCGAAAAAGTTACTAGAACTAATTAATAAGTACATTTAGTAAGGTTACATGTTACAAGATCACTATACAAATAGTAATCATTTTTCTATATACTAGCAGAAAACAGAAAAGGTTTTTTAAGAAAACAATACCATTTAAAATAATATCAAAATATGAAGTATATAGGTATGGATAAATATGACAAAATAAATAAAAAATTTGTACACTGAAAACTATAAAATATTTCTAGGAGAAATTAAAAAAACAAATTGAGAGATATGCCTTGTTCATTGGTTGAAAGACTTTGTATTATTAAAATGACAGTGTTCTCCTAATTGACCTATAGATTCAATGTAATCTCAATCAAAATCTCATTTTTTTTTAGAAACTGACAAGCTGATTTTTAAAATCAAATTGAAATGAAAAAACAGAATAGCCAAAACAACTCTGAAAAAGAAAAAGTTGGAAGACTAATATTACCTGATTTCAAAAATTATTATAAAGCTACAATAGTCAAAACAGTGTAGCATTAATGTAAAAACAGACTAATAGATCAGTGGGACAGAACAGAGTCCAAAAATAAACCCACATATATACAGACAGCTGATTTTTTACATAGATATAAAGACAATGCAGTGGGGAAAGGATAGCCTGCCTGTCCAACAAATGGTGCCAGAACAACTGGATATCCGTATAAAAAAATGAACTTTGATTCATATCTTGTACAGTATTTTTTTAAAAACTTGAAGTGGGTAACAGATCTAAATATAAACCCAAGACTACAAAACTTCCAGAAGACAACATCAAAGAAAATCATTGGGACCTTGGGTTAGGCAAATATTTCTTAGATAAGATACTGAAAGCAGAATCTGTAAAAGGACAAATTGATAAATTGGACATCATGAAAATTTAACACTTTTGCTCTTTGAAAGACACTTAAGAGAATGAAAAGACAAGACACAAGCTATAAGAAAATCTTTACAAAGCATGTATCTGATAAAGGACTTATGTTCCAAATATATGAAAAAATTTTCTTAAAAATCAACAGTAAGAATGATGTCACGCACAGTGGCAGCACAAGTTGGTGCCTCCACTGGAAGAACCAGAAAGCTGGAAAGAAATTACCAGAATCAACTATCTGGGAACTCTGGAACCTAACTGGACACTTATAACAACCAGAGAGGAGTGCTCAGTAATGAAGAGATGAGGAGAAAGGTTGCTGCTCTTGGGCAGGAAAACAATGGATACAAATCAGTGATCACAGCCCATTCCACAGGCTCTGCTTGGCTAAGAGAACAGTAGTCCACCTTCTTGGAGCAGCTGCCTGGTGCCAGGGCAGACGATGTGGACCTTGTCCTCCAAAAATTCAGTGTTAACACATTTTGGATGGTCTGGCAGATCCCTGAAGAACCAGTGCATCTGCCTTGCTTGTGACCCAATTCCATTCACAATAGCATCAAAAAGAATAAAATACTAGGAATAAATTTAACCAGAGGGGCACAAGACTTGTACATTGAAAACAACACAACACTGCTGAGAGACATTAAAGAAGACCTAATTAAGTAGAAACACCCCAGGTTCATGGACTGATAGGATTAATATTATTAAGATGACAGTGCTACCCAAAGCAATCTACAGATTCAGTGCAATCCCTATCAAAACCCAAAAGGTGTTTTTTGCAGAAATGGAAATGCCCATCCTAAATTTCAAGAGACCCCCAAATAGCCAAAACTCTTGAAAACGAACAAAGTTGGACAGCTCACACCTTCCAGTTTCAAAACTTACCAAAAAACAACAGTAATCAAAACAATATGGTATTGGCATAAGGATACACATATAGATCAATGGAATATAATTAAGAGCCAGAAATGAATCCTAACACATGTAGTCAATAGATTTTAACAAAGGTGCCAATACCATCCAATGGGGGCGGGGGGCGAGGGGCAGAATAAAAGGCTCTTCAACAAATGGTGCTGGAAAAACTGAACATACATGCAAAAGAATGAAGTTAGATCCTTATACCATATACAAAAATTAACTCAAAATGAATCAAATACCTAAATATAAGAACTAAAATTAAACTATCAGATTCTCGGAAGAAACCATAGGGTCAAAAATTCTTGACATTAGCTATACCAATAATTTCTCGAATATGACACCAAAAAAACAACAAAAGAAAGTAGGTAAATTGGACTTCATCAAAATTAAAAGCTTTTGCACATTGAGGGATACCATTAAAAGAGTGAAAAGATAGTCCACAGAACAGTTTTAAAAACTTTAATATACAGATATATAAAGAACTGCTACAACTCAGCAAAAATAAAAATAAACTTAATTCAAAAATGGGCAAAAGACTTTAACAGACATTTCACCAAAGAAGATACAAAAAGCACATGAAAAGATGCTCAGCATCATTAGTCATTAGGGAAATGCAAATCAACCCACAAAATACCACTTTACACCTACTAGGAGAGCTATTATTTTCTTTTTAAAAAAAAGAAAATAGTAAGTGTTGGCAAGGATGTGGAGAAATTAACACCCTTGTGTATTGCTGGTGGGAATGTAAAATGATACAGCTGCTATGGGAAACAACTTGGCAGTTCCTCGATAAGTTAAACACAGAATTACCATATGATCCAAGAATTCCACTCCTACATATACAGTCGACCTTGAATAATGCAGGTCTGAATTGCACTGGTCCACTCATACACGCACATTTTTTCAATTGCTCTGACCATGTTGTTCAAGAGTCAACAGGTGATTAGGAATCTGCATATGCAGAAGGCAGACTTAAGCTACATGCAGACTTTCAGCTGCAGATGGTGGGCACACCTAACTCCCTAACCCCCACATTGTTTGAGGGTCAACTGAATACCGAAAAGAACTGAAAATGGACCCAGATTCTTATGCATTAATGTTCATAGCAGTGTTATTCACAATAACCAAAAGATGAAAACAACTTAAGTATCTATCAATAGATTAATCCATAAACAAAATGTCACACACACACGCAGGAATAATATTCAGCCATAAAAAGTAATGGCATCTGATACATGATACAACATGAATGAACCTTGAAAATATCACAAGTGAAATAAACCAAACACAAAAGGACAAATATATGAATCCACATACATGAAATATCTAGACTCGGGGTAAGGGGGAATAAGGAGTTACTGTCTAATGGGTTCAGAGTTTTTGTTTGGGATAATGAAAAGTTCTGGAAATAGATAATGATGATGGTTATACAACATTGTGAAGTTATTGAAAGGTGATTAAAATGGTATATTTTATGTTACATATATTTACTACAGTTTTTTAAAAGTTACTATGGTGAAAACAAAAACCCAGATAAGGGGCATGAAATTTTAAGATCAATTGAAAATATTGCTTAAATAAATTAATGATTCCAAAACTTCAAAAACTACAAAAGCCCAACAGTAATAAAATGTCCTAATTTTTAAATAGGCAAAAAGATTTGAACATTCATTCCAAAGAAAGTAAACAGCACGTAAAAGGATGCTCAGCATCATTAGTCACTGTGTAAATTTGAATTAAAGACACAGTAACATACCACTAACAACTATAGATGGCTAGAATTAAAAAGACTGACCATACCAAATGTGGGCAAGGATGTGGAAAAAACTGGAATTCTCATATACTGCTAACAGGAATGTAAAATGGTACTATCATTTTGAAAGGAAGCTTAGCTGTTTCTAAAAAAAAGTTAAGCTCACATTTATTATATAACCCACTCCTAAGTATTTCCCCAAGAGAAAAGGAAAAAGACAACCATTCCAAGACTTATACATGAGTGTTCATCATAGCTTTATTTGTAATAGTAAAAAAAATTGGAAACCACCTCTATGTCCATCAGCAGATAAAAGATAAACAAACTATGATATGTCCATACAATGAAATACCATTCAGCAAAAATAAGGAGTGAACTATTGATACATGCGGAAACGCAGATAAATCTCAAAATAATTAGGCTAAATGAAAAGAAGCAGGCAAAAGAGTACAGTCTTTTTTATTTATATAAAATTGTAGAAAATGCAAACAAATCTACAATAACAGAAAGCAGATCAGTGGTTTGTTTGATGATGGGTGAAGGGTCAAGTCTATTTGCCAGTCTTACAGAGAAAGAAACAGGTAACAGATTATTCCATTACCAGCCCCAGGTCACAGAACTAGTAAGAAGTAAAACCAGGATTCAAAGCCAGAACTGGGTAGTAATCAAAACCTTCCTCTTTATACTTCTTTTGAAGAAAGAGAAGCATATGAATGAGTAGAAATCCATTCAACAAATATTATTATATGCCAGGCATTATTCTAGGCTCTGGGAATATAGCAGTGGACAAAAGATAAAAAAAAAAAAAAAAAAAACCTGCACTTGAAGAACTTAAGCATTCTAGGAATATACAGGTTATAAACAAACAAAAATATATGGTATGGCAGATGGCCAAGTAAATGCTGAAGAGGAAAATAAAACAGTGCTGAGGAATGGATGGTTTCATTTTAAAATGTAGACATGTTTGAAGGAAGATACTGCAGAGTAATGAAAAAGATAGTCACTGATGTGAAAATGGAGGAGCCATGATATGACTTGGCTGCTCTAAAAATAAAATAAAATAAAGTAAAAAGTTAAGCAAAGAAAGAATCATTGGTAAAGTGACTGGCACCTAACAAAAAAATTTTAATTTAGTATGATTCACTGTTATATATATCTGTTCTGCATTAGGGATAGTTACACCATTCTCCAATAGGTCAATAAGAATATAAGACAGCAAAATGATACAAAAACTGCAAGAGATGAATATTAGGGAAATTACTGGACTAGAAGATATTTAAAAATCTGTACCTAAATCTAAATAAAAACCCAAAAACTCAAGTGAAAGAAGATGACTCAAAAGTTAGGATACAATCTCAACATGCTGTTTATTTGGCTGGAAAACTATCATTATGCAGTAGCATAATTACAGAGAATTGTTTCTGCCTGGAAGTACAAAACATCTGATTAAAAATAAGAAAAAAAACCTAGCAACCATACACTGAGATCTGAAATATGATAGTTTAAGACTATTGATGGTAAGTCACAAACCCTGAAAAATTAACACAAACCAGGCTGATTAGGCACAGTAGGTGAACTGAAAACAAGTAATAAAAACATAGTACTTTATTCAAGCCCGGGAAAAACCCTACCATTTTGTGATTTGGAAACGGTTCCTCACTGTAACTGACTGCATCAAAGGCCAACACTGATAAAATGCTGGGATGGAAAGGGTGGATCTAATCTTCATCTATTATAGAAAGCAGAATAAAGACCCTAAATCACTTCACTTAAAAACCTAACTTCACGCTTCAAGCAGAGAAAACTTGTCCAAGAATTTAATGAAAGCTATGGCCACTCTGAGAAACATGCATATAAATTCACTGACACCTATGGAAAACAGCCATTGATTTCTTTTTATTAAATGTACTAGGGTGACACTGGTTAATAAAATTATAAAGGTTTCAAGTGGACAGTTCGATAATACATCATGTGTATATCGTATTGTGTGTTCGGTGCCCAAAGTCAAATCCCCTTCCATCACCACATATTTGACTGCCTTTACCCTTACCTCCCTCCCTCCTTTCCCCCTTCCCTCTGGTAACCATTAAACTGTTGTCCGTGTCCATGAGCCTCTGTTTGGTCTTTGGTGGTTGCTTTCAGTTTTATATCCCACGTATGAGTGAAACAGTATGGTTCTCGACTTTTTCCGTCTGACTTCTTTCACTTAGCACGATAATCTCAAGATCCATCCATGTTGTCACAAATGGCAGTATTTCATCTTTTCTTATGGCTGAGTGATATTTCACTGTATATGTACACCACATCTTTATCCAGTCAGCTATCAAAGGGCACTTCGATTGTCTCCACGTCTAGGCCACTGTGCATAATGCGGCTGTGAACATCAAGGCACATACAGCTTTACATGTAAATGTTTTCGAATGTGGGGGCGTAGATACCCAGAAGAGAAATTGCTGAGTCATATGGTAATTCTAGTCTTAAGTTTTTGAAGACTCTCCATATCGTTTTCCGTAGTGGTTGTACCGATTTGCATTCCCACCAGCAGTGTATGAGGGTTCTTTTCCCCCACAACCTCTCCAACACTTGTTATTGCTTGTCCTGTTCAGGCGTGAGGCGGTTATCCCGTTGTGGTTTTAATTTGCATTTCCCTGAGAGCTAGTGAAGCTGAGCATCTTTTCATATGTCTGTTGGCTGTTTGTATGTCTTCTTGAAAGAAGTGTCTGTTTGGGTCCTTTGCCCATTTTTAATTGGATTGTTTATTTTTTTATTGTTGAGTTGTATGAGTTCTTTATATATTTTGGCTATCAGCCCCTCATCGGAGGTGTCGTTTGCAAATATCTTCTCCCATTCAGTTGGCTGCCTCTGTCTTGTTGAAGGTTTCTTTTGCTGCGCAGAAGCTTTTTAGTTTGATATAGTCCCATTCATTTATTTTTGCTATTACTTCCCTTGCCTTTGAGGTCAAATTCATAAAATCCTCTCTAAAAGTAAGGTCCATGAGTTTAGTACCTATGTTTTTTTCTATATAATTTATTGTTTCAGGTCTTATAGGTCTCTGATCCATTTTGAGTTAATTCTGGTGTATGGTGACAAACAGCAGTCTAGTTTCATTCTTTTGCATGTGGCTTTCCAATTTTACCAGCACCATTTACTGAAGCTTTCTTTTTTCCACTGTATGCTTTCGGTTCCTTTGTCAAAATTTCTTTGCCCATATATATGGGGGTTTATTTCTGGGCTCTCAATTCTGTTGCATTTGTCTGTGTGTCTGTTTTCTGCCAATACCATGCTGTTTTGATTATTGTTGCTTTATAGTACAATTTGAAGTCAGGATTGCTTTGGCTACTCAGAGTCTTTTGTGATTCCATACAAACCTGATGAGTTTTTGTTCCGTTTCTTTAAAAAGTACCATTGGGATTTTGATGGAGATTACATTAAGTCTGTGTATTGCTTTGGATAACATGGCCATTTTAACTGTGTTGATTTTTTTCAGTCCATGAACACAGAATATCTTTCCATTTCTTTGTATCTTCTTCAATTTCTTTTAATAAAGTCTTATAATTTTCAGTATATAGGTCCTTCACATCTTTTGTTAAGTTTATTTCTAGGTATTTTATTCTTTTTATTGCAATTACAAAAGGAATTGTTTTTGTTCATTTCCTTTTCTGAATTTTCATTGTTAGTATGTATAGGAACACAATGGATTTTTGTACACTGATTTTTCTATTCTGAAACTTTACTATATTTGAGTGATTTCTTAAAAGACTGCAAGCATCTAGCACTCTCGATCTTAAATTCCTGGGTCAAGCATTTAAAAACTAGGTCTTCGTGATTTATGGGGTAAACCTCTTCAGATCCTACACTCCACTGCTATTAGTATGGAGCATCCCAATACCTGAGAACAAATTCCTTAATGAATTACTAGGCTTTTTAAGTTGGCGAAGTTAAAAATCATTGCTTCCTCTTTTCTAGCATACAGTTGGGCCATAAATTTTTTAAATTCAAATTCCAAAGAAAGCTAGCCAAATACAAGCATATAATTTCCCTCTCTCCTAAAAAAAATTTAATCCTATAACCCATAGGAGGAAGAAAATGAGAAAAGAAACAAAACCTAAATCATTTTAAAAGTGGAAAAACAGGCATGTCTAAGAAAACCAAACTCATACCAATAGTAGAATCAACCAATTTACACCTCAAAATCAAGAACTGGCAGTAATGATAACTCCAAAGTGGCGAGAAGGAGAGACGGAAGAGTTCAGGGAGGTGCTAAATTAAAAAGGACTGGTTTCAAATTGTCTAGACTGCATTTATATCATTAAATTCACCCCCTCCAACCAATATTTCAGTGTTTCCCCTTTCTTCCACTCAAGAAAATGACTGGAAGTTTATTCTCTGGAAAAGTAAATGGATTTTTACTCTGCATTGAGTGACATAAGGCACATCTGAGGACTGAGGATAAGTATAAAAATAAGAGGACCATGTGAACATACACAGAAAAAGACTCCAGCCCTCTTCTATGTGGGCTCTCAGAATGCCGGTATCCAAAACTTTTTACCCTTCGGGCATTCTCATGCTATTCATTTACAGTTAATAAAAAGGGCCCCAAAGACCCAACATATTGAATAAAAATAAACCCACATAAAATAACATACTGTGAAACTTGTGAACATATTGTGAAATCTCAGAACCCTGGGAGTAGAACTGTGTTTCTACTAATAAGTTTCCAAACAAAAAAATATTCTACCCAAAAGATCAGGAATCACAGACTTTTTAATACTAACACAATAAGCCAAAGGACCATGGAACAATGCTTTGAAAATGCTGAAGGAAAATGATTTCTAAAGACTTAAGATAAAATTAAGACATCCTTAGACATGCAAATGTCTTATAACCAGGACTTGTAATTTCAAAACTCAGTAATAACAAAAAAGAATGGGCAAAAGATTTGAACAGAGCCTTCACAAAAGGAGACATACCGGTGTCTTTTTTTGAAATTACAAATTACAAATTACAGGAGGAAAAAATGTAAACTAAAACAACTCTGAAAAACAATTTGACATTATCTCCTCAAACCGGACCATGCGTGTGCTACAACCGGGCAATTCCTCTCCTCGTCGCAGACCCTAAAAAAAAACACACATGTATGCCAGGAAGCAACACAGCCAGTTAGTAACAAAAGAAAGAAAAAATAAACAAACATCGACTGACAGAGAACAGATTAATGAAGTACAATATATTAAAGCTACTCATAACTGTTTAATCTTGGACACATTAATTTTTTATTTTTCGAATTATCAAATGAAATTTTTCTTTCCGTGTATAGTTCTGTGCATTTTAGCAAATGCATTGATTTGTGTTACCATCACCACAAACACTCCATCACCTCCCCTCAAAAAACTCCCTGCTACGCCTACCTTCCCCCATCTCTACCCATGGCAATCGCTGACCTATTTTTCCATCACTATAGTTTTGTCTTTTGGGAAATGTCATAAAAATGAAATCATAAGTATCTAAAATCTTTATGAATGACTTCTTTCACTCAGCATAACCCCTCTGAAACTCATTCAAGTTGCTGCATGTGTCAACAGTCCACTCCTTTTCACTGCTGGGTAGTACTCCATTCTATGGGCATACAACACTTTGTTTATTAACTCAAGTCCCAAAGTGACCATCGGGTAATGCAGATATGGACAGATTCAATACCAATGGCTCAGCTCACTGACCACCGGTATGTCTCCTTTTGTGAAGGCTCTGTTCAAATCTTTTGCCCATTCTTTTTTGTTATTACTGAGTTTTGAAATTACAAGTCATTTGCCATACAAATGTTTTACAAATATCTTCTCTAGGACCGTGGTTGCCTTTTCATTTTCTTTACTGTTTTTCGAAAGCGAATGTTTTTAATTTTGATTAAGTGCATTTAACTGATTTGTTTTCCTTTTATAGTTTGTGCCTTTTGTGTACTATTCAGGAAATCTTTGTCCAATCCAATGTCAAAAGGATATTTACCTTCTAGAAATTTAATAATTTTAGCTCTTATTTCTCTGACACATTAGAAGTTAATTTTTCCTTAAGCAAAAGGCTGTTATATCCAGCAAGTTAATGTTTTGTGTTTTCAATACTGGATTTTTCACTTATAGAATTTCTATTTTATTGTATTCTACTCATCTTAACTCTGGTGAAACACCATTTTACTCATTTAAGCATATTTTGTACTACTTCAGTGAAGACGGTTTTAGTTTCACTTTAAAATCTTTATTTGCTAGTTCCAACATCCGACTCATCTAAGGCCGCATTTGGTTGATTTTCTCTTCCATTTCTTCACATGTCGGGTAATCATGGGATTCTATCCCGGTCATTATGAATTTTAACTTGTGACGATTAGAGATTCTGTTATTTAACTGTCGCTTCTTTTGCTTCAGCAGGCAATCTATGGATGGATGATTTAAACTGCGAACTCGTTTCTTGGGCTACAGCTCCAGGCTCAGCTCAGATCTCTGTTAGCTGAGCTGCAATCAGTCTGTTCGGTTCTGGGATCAGTGAGAATTCTGGACAGAAAGAATTTCCAGGATCCTCTCTCTGGATCTTCCCCTTTCACAATTTCTGCAATCAGTTGATGGCCATGATTATCATTACTCTGGTTTCCCCAGCCAGTAAGACTCATTTCTCCACTGTCACCCCCAATATCTTATTAAAAGCCATGAAAACAGAAACATACTTCACACAGTTCTCTCTTCGGAGTGTGTACCCCACACCAGAGTCTACAGGCTTCTGTTCACTCTCCAGTCACTTTAAGTAGCTGGCGTTTTCTTTATTATGTAGAAATATTATAGATTTCTTTTAGGGTAATCATCTGGAAGAGTCGTACTCTGTCACTACTGAAAACAGAAGCTCTGGACTGCCAATAGTCTGGTTTTTAAGGTGAATTCATGGATGTTTGTTTTCACTACCATGCCTCATTATCTATATATATTACATATATTTTTTTGTGTTTACCTTTTAAGAATTATATAATTTTTTTAAAAATGCGGTTATTGTGGGAAATGTTTTAAAATACTTTGTAG
>NW_006434366.1:1698141-1723405 GCF_000325575.1 Pteropus alecto | reverse complement strand
AATGAAACTAAACAGACAGGCAAAGTTGGTTTCTCTTCTCACTTGGGAAACTGGTAAAATATTTCATCTACCATGAGAGAAATGTAAGGTAAAAAGTCTTTCAAATTTTATATACAAATTGACATACTAAAAATTACCTTTACAATTGACCCTCTGAAACTGCAGGTTTTATATCTGAGGATTCAACCAACCACAGATCAAAAATATTCTAAGAAAAAAAAAAAATCTCAGAAAGGTTCAAAAAGCAAAACTTGAACATGCCACGTGCTGAGCACTATGCTGAATCCACATGAATGCAGTGATGTTTAAGCATACCCTGCTGTAGCCTATCTGCGAATACTACACCATTTTATCTAAGGAACTTAAGCAACATCAGATTTTGGTATCCGCACAAAGGGCGAGAAAGAGTGGGACTAGAACCCATGCCCTACAGATACCAAGAGACAGCTGTAGTTAAGTTTTTGGGGAGTCGAAAGTTATACATGCAGCTCTTCAACCGCAAACACAAGGGTCAGCGCTCCTAACCCCCACACTTAAGGATCAACTGTATATAAATCAATATATGGAATCAACAGAAATATAACAATAGGAAAGAGCTTATTATAACAGCAACCAAAAGAGTAAATATCTAGAAACAAACTTAGGAAATATGCAAGTTCTATTCAGGAAAAAAAAAAATTTAAACCACCCCTGCAAGTAAAATGCATATGCAAAAGAATGCACATTCACATTTGCTTGTACCATGTACACATATAGAAACTCTGGGTGAATACGTAACAACTGTGGAAAGAGTAAAAGACTGAGTGGGCAAGGGAAACATCACAGTTTACATTTCAGGATTTTTAAGCCATCTATTAGCTTAATTCAAATATATGAATTAAAAGAAATCCAAATAAGTAAGTTAAGCATTAGGAGCTAAACCCAACAGAATGAAGTTTAATAGGAATAAAGATAAAAACCCCTAAGTTAGGCTCCAAAAGATCAACTAAACAAATACAAAAGGTCTTAAGTAGCTCACATGAAAAGCTTGGTTACCTCTGGTGATTTAATTTAAAAAAAAAAAAAAAAAGGGCATGAAATGATCACCAAAATGTTAGTCACTGTCAATTTCATTAACAAAAGCTCAGGCCCAGAACACAGACAGTATAAATTCTATTCTACTCTGAAATGAATAATCAGGATACCTCTTGTATGCCGTGCTCAGCTGGGGAGGCATTTTATAAGAAGCGCTGATAAGAATATGCCAAAAACTGGAGGAACAGATAAAACTATACCAACACTGACCTAAATTCTCTTTGAGACAGAGAGAAGTATAATACATAAAACATGACTTCAAAGAATGATGATTCTGCTTAGGATATAATTATAAACACCAAGTATGTCAGAATAAATAAGATAACCAGCCTTTACTCAGCTCTGATGAAATTCAGTTGCCATGGAAAGATTGTTATGCGCATTAAATGGGATGATAATATATTTTAAGAAAAAACCAAGACACAGTAACAGTTTAATAGATGTTAAAATTCCCTACTTAATATGAGTGGTTCCCCATGCCAACGAGATGAATATGACCCCGTTCTCATCTTCATTCTCTAGACTCACCTCTCAACAATTCCTCAAATCCGCATCCTTCCCGGCTGGAACTATGAGCAGTTGGCGCCCTTATGCCCAAGCTTTTTTATGCCTTTGTAGATGGTGTTCTGCAAAATGCCCTTCCTCTCATCGCTCTCACCCCACTCCAATCTTCTGAAAACTTCAACTCATCTTTCAAGCCGCAACCCATCCATTTCCTTCTCTTTGAAACATTAGAATGACCTACCCCCAAGCAAAGTTAATTTTGCCATTCTTTGGTCAACAGTCAACAAACATGCACTGGTCATTTTCCATGTATCTAGCAAGATGCCAGGTGCTGGGGATACAGTAGTAAACAAAACTAAACGCTGCCCTTTCAGAGCTCAGTTAAGTGGAGAAGAAACACAAGTAATCTCTACGAAATGTGTTCAGTGCTGCGTTGAAGTTCATTAAAGGTGCAATGGGTGCATAGAGCAGAGGAATCAAACCTGGTCTAGCAGTCAGAAAAGGCCTCGTTGAGCAAACAAGCTGAAAACTAAAGGATGAATACGAATAATACAAAATGGGTGAAAAAGAGTAAAAGTGTAAGAACAGCATGTGCAAAGAGCAAAGAGGCAAGAGAAAGCATAACTCTTAGGGACTAAAAGATTAGATTGGTAGATAACACAGCTGAAGAGAGGGAGGCTTGCAATTATGCAGTGAGAGACATAAACCAGGGTCAGATCTCCAAAGAGCCAGAGGCCAAAGAGAACATGCCACATTTTAAACAACTTAAAGGTTAATTAATCAGATTAATAAGTTGGTGACAAAAATAAATCATTTTAAGAAATTTGGACTTTACCCCAAAAAGCAGCAATAAAAATGTTTTAAACAAGAGAGTACCAATTTTATTTTAGTAAAATCACCAGAGAAGCTGCAGTGTAGAAAAGGAAATAGGGGAGAGTATCAAAACTGAATGGAAGCAGAACAATTAAAAGACTGAAGAGCAATCCAAAGAGGTCATGGTGGGCTGCCCTCCTTACTTCAAGAGATATTTAGAAGCATTAGTACTTGGTGACTACTGAATATAGACTGGCAAAATTCTAGCTTCATACGACTGATACCATTTATTTAGACAAAAAAATGCTAAAGCAAGAACTGGTTGGAGTTTTATCTAGACAAGTAGTTAAGGTGCCCATAAGACACCCAAATGGAAATACCTAGTAGAGAATGAGATATCTGCATTTGGAGCTTAAAATACATACCTGAAATAAAGAATATTATTTATCAGACTAGAGATGGTAATACTTTCTTTGTGCCACCCACCACATCTAGGACATAGCATACTTACTAAACATTATCATAAATTCTTGAAGAAGAGCTCAACTTTCATACCTAACACAAAATGTTCAACAAGGTTTTCATGCCTTGAAAGTGAATTTCTTTCTGCATAAACTCAAAATAAGCTCCATAACTCATCTCTTGTTCTCATTATTCGTTCTACAAATTTACTTCACAAAAACATGTTTATTCTCTAGAATTTCAGTATTTACCAAAAAATATAAAAGCAAATAATAAACCTTAACACTTTACTTCAAGTCCTCAACCTCAGATGAAGTCCTACTAAAAGATACAGAGCCACAGATGATTTAAAAAAATAAATAAATACCTTTCTACCATAAGGAACTGGAAAAAGATTAGAAAAATATAAACCTAAAACAAGAGGAAGAAAATGATAGAGATTAAAACTGAAGTAAATGAAATTTAAAAGAGAAAATCGACAAAATCAAAAGTTAGTTCTTTGAAAGTATCAATAAAATTGACAGATCTTTAGCTAAACTGACCGAGGCAAGAGAGACAGGCAGGCAAGCAGACAGACAGACACGGACGGATGGATGGATGGAGAGAAAAGGATGGAGGGACACTCAAATTACTAAAATCAAGAATTAAATATGGGATATCACTACCAACTCTATAAAAATAAAAAGCATTATAAGAAGACACTATGAACAACTATACACCAACAAATTAGATAACTTACATAAACTAAACAAATTCCTAGAAAGGTACAAATTACTAAAGAAATAGAACATCTGAATATGCCTAAAAAAGTGAAAAAATCAAATTAGTCATTTTAAAACTTCTCACAAAGAATGCATAGTCCAGGAAAGCAGAGGACAGATGGCTTCTCTGGAGGATTGTACCAAACATTCCAAGTGGAATTAATATCCATCTTTCATAAACTCTTGTAAAAAATGAAAAATTAAAGAACACTTTCCAACTAATCCTATGAGACCAGTATTACCCTGACACTAAAATGTGGCAAAGACACTATGAGAAAGCTAAAGACCAGTATCTTTTCATTAATACAATACCAGTAATACCAGTATCTTTTCATTAAGACCTGTACACTGAAAACTATAAGACATTGATGAAAGAAAGTGAAGACGACAACAAAAGGAAAACTATTCTACACTCATGGATTAAAGGATTTATTATTGTTAAAATGTCCATTCTGACCAAAGAAATCTACAGAGCCAATATAATATCTATCGAAATTCTAATGGCATTTTTCACAGAAAAGAGAACAGATAATCCTAAATTTGTATGAAACTACAAAAGACCCTGAATAGCCAAAGTAATCTTGACAAAGAAGAAAACTGAAAGCATCACACTTTCTGATTTCAAACTATATTACAAAGCTATAGTAATCAAAACGGTACTGTATTGGAATAAAACAAACACATAGATCAATGGAACAGAATAGAGAGCCCAGAAATAGGCCCATGCATAACTAACTAACTTACAACAAAGGCGCTAACATTATACAACGGGGAAAGAAGAGTCTCCTCAATAAATGTTGGGAAAACAGCCACACGCAAAGAATGAAACAGAGGTCCTATCCTATACCATACACAAAAATCAACACAAAGTAGATTAAAGACCTGACCTTAAACAATAAAACTCCTAGATGAAAACACAGGGGGTAGGCAATGAATTTTTGGATTTGACACCAAAAGCAAAAGCAACAAAAGCAAAAACAAACAAACGAGACTGAATCAAACTAAAAACCTTCAGCACAACAAAAGAAACCATCAATAAAATGTAAAGACAATCTATCAAATGGGAAAAAATATTTGCAAGTCATATATCTGACAAGAGGTTAATATCCGAAATATATATAAAGAACTCATGCATCTCAATAGGAAAAAAAATACAAACAATCTGATTGAAAAATAGGCAGAGGATCTGAACAGGCATTTTTCTGAAGCAGACATACAAATGGCCAACAGGTACATGAAAGGGTGCTCAACATCACTAATCATGAGGTAAATGTAAATCAAAACCACAATGAGATATGACCTCACACCCACCAGAATTGCAATAATCAGAAAAATAGAAAATAATAAGTGTTGACAAAAAGTGGAGAAACTGGAATCCTTGTGCACTGTTAGTGGACGTGTAAAATGGTGCAGGTACTCTAGAACAGGGGTCCCCAACCCACAGGCCATGGACCCCCACCCCCATGGACCCCTCCGTGGCCTATTAGGAACTCGGCCGCACAGCAGGAAGTGAGCATCAGGCAAGTGAGCAAACCTTCAACTGTATTTGTATTTGCAGACACTCCCAAGCATCACCACCTCAGCTCTACCTCAGATTATCAAGCATTAGATTCTCATAAGAGCACAAACCCTAGTGTGAACTGCGCATGCAAGGATCTAGGGTACCCGCTTCTTATGAGAATCTAAAGCCTGGTGATCTCAGGTGGAGCTGAGGCAGTGATGCTAGCACTGGGGAGTGGCTGCAAATACAGATTAATGTTAGCAGAGAGGTCTGACTCCACAGAGACTATAATAAATCAACTGCTTGCGGACTCATATCAAAATCCTATCGCTGAGTGGCAAAATACAAGCTGCATTTGGTAGCAGGCTTTAATAGTGGTAGGTGAGTTGATGTACTTTACTGGTACAGCCACATCTGGTGGCATCTAACTCTGCATTATAGTGAGTTGTATAATTATTTCATTATATGTTACAATGTAATAACGATAGAAATAAAGTGCACAATAAATATAATGCACTTGAATCATCTCGAAACTATCTCCCCCCAACCCCCGGTCCATGGAAAAATTGTCTTCCACAAAACCAGTCCCTGGTGCCAAAAAAGTTAGGGACCGCTGCTGTAGAAAACAGTATGGCAGTTCTTCAAAACATTAAAAATTACCATATGACCCAGCAATTCCACTCTGGGTGCCTGTCCAAAAGAACTGAAAACAAACATTCACACAAAAACTAATACATGAATGTTCACAGCATAATTATCCATAATAGCCAAAAACTGGAAACAATTCAAGTATCCATCAACTGATGAATAAACAAATTGTGGTACATATCCATACGACGGAACATTATCAGCCATAAAAAGGAACGAAGTGCTCATACATGCTACAACATAGATGAACCTTGAAAACCTTATGCTCGGTGAAAGAAAGCAGATGCAAAAGGCCACAGAATTTTATGATTCCATTTCTAAGAAATGCCCAGCATAAGCAAATCCTTAAAGACAAAAAGTTGATTTGTAATTGCCAAGCGTGAAGATGAGGGAATAGGAAGTGACTGCTAATGGGTATAGGGTTTCTTCTGGGGGTGATAAAAATGTTTTGGAGGTAGATACTGGTGATGAATGCACAACTTTAGTATATTTTAGTAAATATACTAAAAAGTGATATGAACTATGTGGTATGTGAATTATATCTCAATAAGGCTATTTTTTAAAAAGACAAAAATAGAAAAGAGAATAGCATTCAAAAGATGATAAACATCATGGAAGAAAACCGCAAAAAACAGAAGGAAATTTTATATAACTGATTTTTATGTCCAAAAAATAAAAACAGCACAGACTTTAAAACCTAAGAGCAAATACAGTCAATTATCAGAACAAAACAGGTGAAAGCAGGTGTCAGAAGAAATCTTCACAGGAAAACTTTAAAATCATTAGAATAATTTGAGAATTACAGTCAGAACGACTGATCATATATGGAAGAAATAAAAATCCATGAGTCTGTAATGATACTAAAAGAAAAAAAAAAGAAAAGAAAAACACAAGAAAGTAGAAACAACTCTGTAAAAAAGTAAACCAGTAACATAAAGGGCAGGCCAAAAAGAAAAGTACATACAATGTAGAGAAAAAAAGACAAGTTGAAATGTTTAAAGAAGTTCTTAACCTCAGTTCAAAGTTGAACTTCAAGAAGTCCATAAATACTCTGAAATGCCTAGTTTTTTGCATATGTGGATTTTCCTGAAGAGATGGTCCGTAACTTTTGTCAGATTCCCAAAATAGAATTTGACACTCACCCCTCTCCCAACAAAAAAGCACCACTAGATTCAAGTTAACAGCTGTAAAGACAAATGATACATAATAAAATTTTTACTTAAATGGTTTAATAAGCAAAACCAAAACTAGGTTTCTCAAGTCCATGCTCCAGGACAAAGGCAGGTTTGTTTCAACTTGGTGGCCACAGATATGTAGGCATCTTCCCAGCAGAGCTAGTGGGTGAAGACACAGACCCCAAAAGCAGAATGCCTGGTCTGAATCTTGGGCTCCACCACATACTGATTGTGTGACGTTGGGCAAGGTGCTTAGCCTTCCTGTGTCTGTTTCCTCATCTTTAAAAATGATTATAATAGTAATATATACGTCAAAGGATTACAACGAGGATTAAAGAGTTAACATATGTACTTAGAATAGTACCTGGTACAAAGTAAGAACTATATAAGTGTTCGAAATTATTATTCAATTATTTACTTTTTTAAAGTATGCATGTACATACATTTTCATAAATACAGAGAATCTGAAATATCAAACAATTAACAGCAGTTGCTTGAGCTGGGTGAGGGGAGAAGGAGGGATACACTTGGTGGGGAGGTACATAAATGAGTTAAGAGGAGGCTTAAACAGGTGTTACTTTCATAATTTTTTAAGAGCCCTAAGGATCTTTAAAAATTAAGGACACCATATCTGCCTATACCGTGTATAAGCAAACTGCATCTCCATAAGCATTCCATGGCATCGCTAAAGTTGTACTCTTTCAGCAAAACTAGAACAGCAATACAAAAACATCACAGGATTCAATACTAAAGTTCACTTTCCTCTGTGTGAAATAAAAGAAAGCACCATTGCTAAATCTTTTAACACAAACACTAGTCCTCAGAAAAGAATTCTGAGTCTCTGCTTTAAGATGAAAACCAGCTATTTATAAATTAAGAGCTACTAGGTTATCTTTTTACATTTCTAGATAACGGCACTTCAAGTTAGAGACGATCATTTCAAAGGTGTTTCATACACACAACAGGCAAAGAGAAATTTTCAAAGGGGTGAATGTGCCTTAATATAAACTAGGTACCCCAACTGAGTCCCAAACAGGTTTTAGTCATGAGGTGATGAGGGGAGCACATAATGTCTGGTGAGTCAGGAGAAGAACAAAGATTTCAAAGAGCTGGTTTGTAGAGTGTGCAAAGGGAAGCCAAGGGTGAAAGCATGAAGAACAGATGGGAGAAGACAGCTCGGGCTCTATGTCCCATCATGGCCACAGAGACAGTGAATTATCAGAGACAGATAGACAGAAGAGGTGAAGTAGCTTTCTCTCCAAGAATTTGAGACCCAGGAGCACAAGCAGTGCACACAGCAGTTCCAGCACTGTTTGGGGGCACAGGTGTAAAATCCCAGTTACAAAGACCGTTTGAGAATTCTTAGTAATAAAAAATCATGACTAGAAGGGAAAAGAATATTAACGCACAGCACTGAAGTTTAGTTTCAGAACTTGTTTCTGTCATTTAACTTACTGAAATAGAGTTTAAAAGAAAATGCAGCCCAAGGTATTAATTCCATTTGCTTCATGAACTAATAAAATGTATTTGTCATTCCCTCAATCAATAATCTATTTCCAACCTACAATCTCCAAATACCACAGAGAAAAACACCGTCTCATATGTATCAAAGTTAATAAAGTCATTTAGAAAGCAGCGATGCCTACCACAACACAACATCCTTACTGGAATTACACGTAAGTTCTGATCTCATGTGAGGAATGATGAGTGCATTCATTTTACTGGAGAGACAGGAAGACAGTGGTTAAGTGATTTGTTCACAATCCTTACAGGATTTCCATGTTAGGAACAGTGATGCCTAGTTCTTGGAAATAAATTCCATTATCCTTTTATCTAGTTTTTCTAAATCTAAAATCACTCTTATGCTCTTCCATTTACCTTCCTAAAATATCTTTGTCCCTTGATCAAAATGTTTCAATGGCTCCACACGGCCCAGAGAATAAGGGTCAAATGTCTTACTCTAACATTCAAGGCCCTTCACACTTTCAGCCAAACCTATCTTCCCAGTCTTCTCCCAATGTTCACAGTTCTCCAAAAACATCTTGCACAAGTCTCTAATTCATACACCACCATTTCCTACTGCCTGGATCTCCTCACACTTCCGCTTCGCCCACAAAAATCCTATTCACACATCAAGACTCAGTTCTTTCACCCTTAGGAATCTTCCTGGTGCCCCCAGGCTCTGAAGGCCTATGGCACATTCTACCGCTACCACACTGACACCTACTACAGCTTTGGGTACATGGTGCGTATGTGCATCAGGTAGTCATCTCTTTGCTATTCTGTGTGCCCAGCACTCCTAATCCTCACCTTTTATAGAAATTTTCCCACTCTCTGTGATTACAGTGGGGCTGTCAGTCAAATACCCTCAACCACTGGAGGGCACGTGAAGTAGACTGGGCCACTCTGTTCATTTCCTTAAGTCTTCCCAACAAGAAATAGCTCTTTCCTATCCCATCATGCACTGTAAAGACATAACCCCATAGCTGCCAGGAGCTGTTCCCCAAGAGTGAAAGGAGTAAATTTAAAATTATTGACTGCAAAAAACAACCCAACACATAGACAGATGCGGAAATATAAAATGGAGACCCAGAGCTCCTGATGTCCTGAGGCTCTGATCCCAGCCTAACATGAATTCTTCGGATAAACTCTTCAAGTACAGGAATATGTTTGTTTCCACATGGTAGGTATCTGTCAAATATTTCTAAACCAATTCCTATCTTCTGATGGTTCTAAAATTAAATGATACAGAAGAAAAAGCCCTGTACAGGGAATCAGGATCTGAATTCAAGACCCCAACAGCCTACCTGGCTATTGAGTGACCTTAAGCAAGGCACTACACCTTGATAATCCCATGTGAAAAATAAGATGGTTGAGCTACAACATTATGGTAACTTCTAGATCTAAAATTCAATGAACATATAATTCTTAGCTAAAAATTCTTGTCTACTGGCTCTGTTTTAACAACTATCATCATAAAACTTCCCAAATCTAATTTTCACAATTCTCTAGATTAAGGGTCTCGAAAGTAGGCAGACCTATACTTTCTTCCTTCACTGTTTCTGAGCCCAGCACATACCCGATCTTCAATAAATGTCTACTGAAGCAATAAAAGAATTCAATGAGGTATCATAACTTTCCAGTGAAATTTATATTTTTTTCACTTCATGTTACTACCCATGCTTTTAATTACCTCAAAAAAACTTCAACTTCTCCTACTCTTGCCAAGAAACAAAGTTTAACTTTCCTTTCCCTCTGTGGTCAATATAACAACTATAGTTGATATTATCTTGCCAATCTTGTAGTATATAATCAAAGTACCATCTTTATCCTCCAACTCCTAATCATAACTAAAAATCATTTCAAATTCTAGATTTTCAGGACTGCACTTTTCTTCAATGATTTCTACCAATTTCTATCTTCATATTAAATCTGCTTGAACTGTTTCCACCAATCCTCAACCACTACAACTGCATGAGTCTCCCAACACTGAAATTTATTTTAAACTACAGTCTCTATGAAGTGAACAATTAGAGAATACCCAACTAGAACATCCCTAAGTGAAAGTGAGAATCACTCCAATGTGTTGATGCAAGAAGATTAGACTGACTTAGAATGAATTACGTTGGCATTTAACTTTCAAATCATTCTCATTTGATGAGGGGATTCGAGGAAGAACCATAAAATAAACATCTCAGAGGTGAGATCTGGGTTAAGTAAATTTTTTATTTTTATTCATCTCTACTTGCTATTTTTCCAACAGTAACATGTTGTTAACTTGTGTAATTTTAAATTATTCTTTAAAATTATATAAGTATATAAGTAAGTTTTTAACTAATATGATAAGAAAGAATGAAAGAGGACTGGGGAAGAACACAGAACTACCAGCAAAATGGGGTATGAATAATGAAAGGAAGAAAAAGATAAAATGCCAAGATTCACATGATACAATACACATTTCCACAAATACATATAAAACACACATAAGGCTATGAACGAGTAGTAGGATGGGCTAAGTGAAATGGAAACTAATCATGCTATGAAAGAAAGAAAAAGAGTGAATATGAAAAATCCACAGCTAGCATCAGACCCAATGGTGAAATACTGAAAGCTTCTCCTCAAAGATCAGGAACAAGACATGAATGACTGCTTCCACCTATTCGACATAGTGCTAGAAGTTCCTTCCAGAGCAAGGGTGCAGGGAAAAGAAAAGGTATACAAATTGGAAAGGCAGAAGTAAAATTCTCTCTCTTCGCACATGACATGATCTTATATGTATAAAACCTTAAGAATCCACAACCCCTCCCCTCAAAAAACCATCAGAGCTAACACAGGAACTTGGCAGTCACAGACTATAAAATTAACACGCAAAAATCATTTGTATTTCTATACACTAATAATAAAATGTGAATAATTAAGAAAACCATTTCATTTACAATATCATAAAAATAAAATACTTAGGTATAAATTTAACCAAAAAGGTGAAAGACATACATGAAAAACTACAAGACACTGTTGAAAGAAATTGTTAAAAAAAAAAAAGAAGAAGAAGAAGAAACAGACACCTCATTTAAAGTAGGGAGGCCAGAGCGGGGAGCCTGTGTCAACCGGGAAGCACAAGAGGGAAACTATTTGTAATAGCCCTTCCAACTTCCTTTCCCCTCTACAAAACAGCTTCCTGTTTTAGTGGACTTGCACATGGCCCACATGGCTGCACACGTTCTGGATTGCGATTCCTTGTTGTTCTTGAATAAACCCATTTTACTGGAGAAATATCTGGCTGACTTTTGGTTTAAGGTCAACATATTCTAAAGATTCAAATAGACCCCTAAGAATCCCATCCCAGAATCAATCAGTACCCCATAAGAAAAGAGGCCCTTCAAGGTATAAAGCCCATAACAGAAGATTACAAAACTCAGAGTCTCATTACCCTCTAACACTAGTCCCTGTAACACTCCCATTTTACTTGTGAGAAAACTCATTAACCCTGATACTCTTCTCCCCTCCATTACCAATGAAGCCTCTCATGACTGCTTAACACTGACAGATCATCTCCTGACCCCTCAGGATGATCTGCAGAAAACTCCTTTGGGTAACTAACACATATTTTTCATGGTTTACTGATGGTTCATATTTAAAGAGTGAAATGGTAAGTACTATGTTGGGTATGCTATTGCAATTCCTTTTGAAGTCATTGAGGTAGCACCTTTACCTGAGGGTACTTTAGCCCTACAGGATGAATTATATGCTTACTTTAGCTTGTACTTTAGCCAAGAGAAAAAGTGCAATAGTAGATATGCTTTTGGAGTAGTTCATGATTTTGGAAAATTGTGGGAGCAACATGGCTTCCTTAGTTCCAGCAGAAATAAAATTTTAAATGGCCCATACATTCAGGAACTATGGAATACTATAGTTTTGCTTGCTGCTTTAGCTATCACTAAGATCCCCATGAATTCCAAACTTGTCTCTCTGGAAGCTAACAGTCATCATCTTGCTGACATTTCCTCAAGGAACCAGCAGCAATAAAACCTCTACTATGTATGGTCCAAAGGGATATTTCCCCAACTGATAACTTAGAAAAACTAGCTAGAGAAGCCCAACTGTCCTCAGAAAAAGAAAACAAGATTTGAAATCCAAGAACTGTTGATCTGATATGCAATCATAACAACATTTCTGTCAACAATAGATCGCGTATTATCACAATGGTCGGATGAGAACATAATGGAGCTGAAAAATTCCTATCACTCTGTGATGTTCACACAACGACAAAATCATCTAACGATGCACTTCTCAGAATATATTCCTGTTGTTCAGCACAGCATGACCGTAAAGAGAAAGCTCTGGTTTGGGCCAAATAATAATACAGACTCTAAAATTCCCACCCCCAACTATTGTACCTGCATTAAACCACTGGCCCACTGACAAAGAGACAGCATTCATGAATCAATATCGGTGGGAAAATAATAATAAGCCTGCAAAAAAAGTGCCTATTTCAGCGTCCCACTTGTCCAAAGTACAACTCTAGAAAGCCTGTTTGCACCACTCGTGGACATTTTAAATTGCCTAATGGACCATTTAAGGGTTGGTGAATAGATTTCATACAGCTTCCCCCATCCCATGGATATAAATAAATACATTTTAGTCATGGTCTTTATGTATTCTCACTGACCGATGCTTCCCCTTCAAGACAGGCCACTGCCTCTTCTATAGCTAAAGTCCTTTTAGAAATGATTTTCCCTACCTGGAGATTATCCCTACCTGTCAGGTGTTGTTTGGCCGGTTTTACATTTCCACTGCACTTACCGCCCTCGACCTTCAGTTTAGTCAAGTGCACTAACGGCATTGTTCAGACAACTGTTAAAATTCATAGAGACTCTCCAAATACCCTGGCCAAAAGCAATGCTGTTAGTCCTTTTAAATCTCAGGTCCATCCCTTTTGGAGCTCATAACTTTGATATAGTCACAGGATATCCCATGCACTTGGCGCCTACCTCTTTCCAGTTGATACAAGAAATACTTCGATATTGTAAAGGCCTAACTGCTTCTATTTAAAATAACCCTATTTTGGCAGAATAACCTTTTCACAGTGCACTCTTGGAGATAAAGACTTTGGGCACTACACTTTGCATCCTGGAGATTTCATCTACTGGAAAAGACATCTCCAGAAGGACTCTCTCCAACCTCACTTGAAAAGCCCCTATCAGGTGCTGCAAAGCAACCCTTGTACTGCCAAACGCCAAGGTTCACGTGACACATCTGAAGAAAGCACTTAAGACGGGACTGGCACAACATCTGCTGACCTGAAGGTAAAGTTTTGAAGCAGACGACATCTGAAAGACAGCTTTCTCAGATGTCCAGGACAGGGCTGCATACCTTTTCTCACTGTTGCCTCTTCCTTCTCTTTCATAGAAAAGAAAAATGCCCTTGCCCACATTTCCTAGTCCCTTGCAAAAAAAAGGAAACCTCTTGTAAAAGGGAAATCTTCCCTTGATTTTATGGTCTTTCAGAAACAGTCTCATAATGATCCTTTTCACTTGCTCTTTTGATGAGTTAAAAGGCTTAAAATTCACAGAAGTTGTTTTCATCTAGATTATTAACTGACTCCAGACTCTTATCCAAAATTCACAGTCTCTGAATTTACAACCTACAGGCTATATTACAGATAAGACATTATATTCCAAAGTTTTCTTTTGGGATAACAATACTGTTTAGTTGCTTCATGTCTTATTCCTACATTATGTCTTCCCAAAGTGTTAATTCTTTCTGTTCTGAATATGCCTTAGCCATATTCACTATTTTAAGATACAGAATTTAAGAAATACCTGAGAGATCTCCCTTCTACCTCTCCTTATTACTCAACTGTGACCACAACAGTTCCTAATCCATGAACTTTCCCTCCAATGCGGGACATGTCACCCAAGGAAGGTCCTTCCTGGCATTTAGGGACAAAAGGCTGCTGAAGCAGGAAACACCTGACTCTTAATCAGCAATGCTTTAAGAGAAAGGTCTGATCAAAATGGAGAAATGTAAAAAAATTAATAAAAAGAAAACTCATTTAAATTGAAATAGGGAAGCCAGAGGGGGAGCGCTCATGCCCTATGTTGACTGCAAAGAACAATAGGGGAAACTGTCTGTAACAGCCCTTCCCAACTTCCTTTCCTTCCATAAAAAGCTTCCACTTCTTTGTTTTAGTGGACTTGCACATGGTCTATCAGGCTGCATGTTCTGGATTACAATTCCTTGTTGTTCCCAAATAAACCCATTTTGCTAGAGAATGTGTGGCTTTCTGTTAGTGGTCAACAAAACTAAAGAAAACCTAAATAAATGGAAAGACACCCCATAGTCATTGACTAAAAGACTTAATATTAAGATGAGAATACTACCCAACAATCTACAAATTCAATGCAATCCCTATCAAAATCAAAAAGTCTTTTTTTATAGAAAAAGAAAATTTTATCCTAAAATTCGTATGGAAACTCAAGAGACCCTGAAGAGTCAAAACAATCTTGAAAAAGAAAAACAAAGTTGGAGGCCTCACACCTCCTGACTTCAAAACCTACTACAAAGTTACAGTAATCAAAACAGTGTGGTAATGGCAGACATATATATCAGAAAACGGAATAGAGAGCTCAGAAATAAATGTTTACATAGATAGTCAAATGATTTTCAAATAGAAGTGCTGAGACTACTCAATGAGGAAGTACAGTCTCTTCAACAAATGGAGCTGGGAAAACCAGATATCCACATACGAAAGAATGAAATTGGACCCTTACCTTATACTATACATAAAAATTAACTCATGGGAGGTGAACACACAATGTATATATATATACATATGCCTTACTGTTAAAATGTACAGCTGAAACACTGGATTTCGTTAACCGATGTCAACATAAAAAACAATTAATTAATTTTTGAAAAAAACCTCAACATGGATCAAAGATCTAAATATAAAAGCTAAACTCTTAGAAGAAAACAGGAAAAGCTTCATGATGGATTTAACCATGATTTCTTGGCTATAATACCAAAATCACAGGCAACAAAGAAAATATAGATACAGTAGTATCCCTTTATCTGTCATTTTACTCTCCATGGTTCTAGTTACCCACCATCAACTGCGATCCAAAAAAATTAAATGAAAAATTCCGGAAATAAACAATTCATAAGTTTTAAATTGCATGTCATTCTGAGTAGCATGATGAAATGTTGCTCCATCCTGTCCAGGAGGTAAATTGTCCCTTTACCCAGTATCTCCACACTGTATGCACTACCCACCCATTAGTCACTTACTAGTCATCTCAGTTATGGACTGTCACAGTATCGCAGTGCTTATATTAAAGTAACCATTATCTTACCTAATAATGGCCACAAAGCCCAAGAGTAGTGATGTTGGCAATTTGGATATGACAAAGAGAATCCATTAAGTGCTTCCTTTAAGTAAAAAAGTGTGTAAAGAAAAATTATAGTGTATATAGGGTTTGGTACTCTCTGTGGTTTCGGGCATCCACTGGTTATCTTGTAACATATCTCCATGGATAAAGGGGAAAATACTGTAAATGAGACTATAAGACTACTGTAAAAAAGAACACTATGACAGAGTGAAAAAGCAAACCAAGAAATTGGAGAAAACATTTACAAACCATGTATCTGATAAGGGTTTAACATCCAGAACTTAAGAACTACAATTTAATGACAAAAAAATTACTAAAAATGGGCAAAGTATTTGAACAGACATTTCTCCAAAGAAACATGCAAATAGCAAATTAGTACATGAAAAAATGCTTAACATCACTAATAATTAGGGAAATGAAAATCAAAACCACAATGAGATACCACTTCACAGCCATTTTAGATAGCTATTATGAACAAAATTTTTTTAACGGAAACAAAGAGACTTCCAGTCATGATGGCAGAGTAGGTAAATGATCTGTTCACCTCCTCCCACGACCACATCAAAATTGCAACTAAACTATAGAATCACCTTCACTGAAAACTGCCTGAAGACGAGCTAAACAGAAGTCCTATAACTAAGGACACAGAAGAAGCCACATTGAGACTGGCAGGAGAGGTAGAGACATGGAACGGATGGCAATGTGATGTGGCAGTTAAGAGGAGGACATCTTGGCTGTGAAGGTCCCAGCCCCAATGGGATCCCTAGCCCAGGATTAGAGTGCTGAGAAGAGAGGTCCTCATAACTTCTGGCTGAGAAAACCAGTTAAGATTGTGACTGAGTGAGACAGAGGGCTGATGGAGTCCAAAGTGTTCCCCTTAAAGAGTCAACACACAAATTCATTCATTTTGAGCTCCAGAGCTGGGGCGGCAATCCGAGAAGTGCCTAGGACAAACAGCGAGGATGTGAACTGTCTGGCTTCAGGACAAGGGCTGGAGGGGCAGCATTCTCCCAGATAGAAGTGCTAGAAGACACCATTGTTCCTTTGCTGAGCCCTCCCCCAACACAGCCTGCAGGCACAAGCGGACACCAAGTCTGAATTTCCGTAACACCCTTCGCCCCGATCTGGTGATTCCCTGAGACCCTACCTCATCCAACTTGTGAGCCCAATCGAGATGCTTCCAGCAGCTTTTCCATACAAACAGCCTGTCTCAGTTCACACTATGGCCTTTCCTAAAGTCTCTCAAAGATTCACAAACCCCAGAGAAGCAGTATCTAGCCCAGGCATGCTCTGTAGCTCTTGCTAAGTGGACCCAAGCCCAGTACTTAGTGGTGGTGGGCCTTGGCTTGCAGCTTAGCCTCTCCTAGGCACCTCCAAGCCCAGCACAAGCAGCAACCACCCACAGATCATTTTGTAGCTCATACCAGATGATCCCAAGCCAGGCACAGGCAGTGACTAAACTTGGCCTGCACTGGAGCCCCTCCCAAGAGGCCCCAGAACCAATACACCCAGTGATCAACTTCAGACCATACCAGAATACGACCAACCACCTCCACAAACAACATACCCAAAGGGCAGACTGAGCAGGAACCAGAGTACTGCTAAAGTGAATCCTGATCCCGCACACAGCTCTTCTGCTGTAGTTATAGCCATTCCTCACAGCCAGTTCAATCACTTCCACTGACATGCCAAGAGCAATCAAGGGTCAGGTATGATAGGAGAGCACACACAACCCACACAAGGGACACATCTAGAGGCATGTGACAGGGAAACTGTGCCACTGGGCACCACTTGGAAGACAAGGTAGCAGAAAACAATCACAACAGCAAGGCCACTCTACCAAGACCAAGAGATGTAGATCTACCTAATACACAGAAACAAAGGGAGTCAGCCAAAATGAGAAGACAAAGAAACATGTCTCAAATGAAAGAACACACTAAAACTCCAGAAAAATGACAATAAAATGGTTGTAAGCAATGTACCAGATGCAGACTTTATAACACTGGTTATAAGGATGCTCAATGAACTTAATGGAAGACTACTCCCCTAAGTACTCAGTGAGATGAATTCAGTGAGAACTTTAACAAAGAGATAAGAAACATAAAAATGGATATATAAAACATAAAAAAGAACCAGTCAGAAATGAAGAATACAATAACTGAAATGAATAATAGAGGGAATCAATAGATTTGATGAAGCAGAGGATCGAATTAGCGATTTGGAAGACAAGGTAGCAAAAAACACCCAATCACAACAGCAAAAAGAAGAAAGAATCAAAGCAAATGAGGATAGTTTAAGGGGCCTCTGGGACATCAAGCATACCAACATTCGCATCATAGGGGTACCAGAAGGCAAAGAGAGAGAACAAGGAATTGAAACCTATTTGAAAAAATAATGATGGAAAACTTCCCTAACATGGCAAAAGAAATAGACATATAAGTCCAGGAAATGCAGAGTCCCAAACAAGATGAACCCAAAGAGGCCCACACCAAGACATGTCATAGGTAAAATGCCAAAGGTTAAAGACAAAAAGGGAATCTGAAAAGCAGCAAAAGAAAAGCAGTTAGTTACCTACAAAGGAACTCCTATAAGACTGTCAGCCGATTTCTCAAAAGAAACTTTACAGGCCAGAAGGGACTGGCATGAAATATTCAAAGTAATGAGAGGCGGGACTTAAACCAAGATTATCCAGCAAGGCTATCATTTAGAATAAAGAGCTTCCCAGATAAGTAAAAGCTAAAGGAGTTCACTGCCACCAAACCAATAAGAAATGTTAAAGGGACTTCTTTAAAAAGAAAAAAAGATCGGAAATATGAATAAAATGGCAATACTTAAAGTGTAAATGAATTAAATGTTCCAATCAAAAGACAAAGGGTGGTTGAATGGATAAGAAAACAAGACCCATACATATGCAGCATACAAGAGACTCACTTCAGACTAAAATACACACACAGACTAAAAGTAATGGGATGGAAAAAGATATTTCATGATGGACCTAAAGGGTATTGTGCTGAGTGGAGTAAGTCAGATGGAGGAAAACAAATGCCACATGACTGCACATATATGTGGAATCTAAAAAACAAAACAAACAAACAAAAAAAAGAAACAAAATCATAAATACAGAGAACACTTTGAGGGTTACCAGATGAGAGGGGCCTGGAGGGGTCAGGGAAAAAGGGGGTAGGAGGAAGGGATTAAGAAGTACAAATGGGTAGTTACAAAACAGTCATGGAGATATAAAGTGTAGCATAAGGAATAGAACCAATAATATTGTAATAACTATATACAGTATCAGAGGGGCACTAGATTTATTGAAGTGATCACTTTGTGAGCTATACGGATGTCTAATCACTATGTTGTACACCTGAAACTAATATATCATATGCCATCTATAACTGAAAAGTAAAAACTATTATTTTTAAAAAGCAAAGGAACCTTAAAAATAAAAATAAAAAACAGAAACTAAGTATTGGCAAGGATGTAGAGAAATTGCCATTCTGTGCATTGCTGGTGGAAACGTAAAATGGTGCAGGCACTATGGAAAACAGTATGGCAGTTTCTCAGAAAACTAAACAGAATTACCATATAACTCTATTTCTAGGTATGTACCCAAAGTATTTAAAAACAGAGGGTCAAACATATACTTGTATGCCAATGTTCACTGCAGCATTATTCACAATAGCCAAAAGGTAGAAACAGCCCAAGCATCCATCGACAGAGACTAGATAAACAAAATCATGGTATATACAATGGAATATTTTTCCAAAGAAGTATACAAATGGCCAATAAGCACATAAAGATGCTCAATATCACTAATCATTAGGGAAATGCAAGTCAAAACCACAACGAAATACCACTTCACATCCACTGCAATGGCTACTCTCAAAAAAAGGAAAATAAAAAGTGTTGGCAAGGATATGGAACCTTCACAGATTGCTGGTGGTAATGTAAAATGGCACAGCTGATGTGATGTGTAAAATAGTTTGGCAATGACTCAAAAAGTTAAACATGAAATTACCATTTAATCCAGTAATTTCAATCCTACATATACACCCAGAATTGAAAATAGGGACACAAACAAGCACACCAATGTTCATAGCAGCTTTATTCATAAGAGTCAAGAGGCAGAAACAACTCAAGTGTACCTCAACAGATGAATGAATAAACAAATGTGATGTATACACATACAGTGAAATATTATTCAGTTATAAAAAGGAATGAAATTCTGATACGTGCTACAACATGGAAGAACCTTGAAAACATTATGCTAAATAACATAAGCCAGAAACAAAAGGACAAATATTGTGACTCCATTCATATGAGGTATCTAGAATAGGAATATTCACAGGGACAGAAAGTAAAATAGAGGTTACCAGAAGCTGGAGAAAGGATTATCAAGTTTCTGTTTGGGAAGATGAAAAAACAACTCTGGAAGTAATGGTTAGCAGTGATAGTTATTCAACAATTTCAAATTGTTGAATAACTGTACACTTAAAATGGGTAAAATGTACATTTTATGTATTTTTCCCATAATAAAAATAATTTTAAATATTGAGCTGATGAATTACCCAGTTAAAACAGATTATTCTGCATACCCGACACAGAAATCTGCTAGCTTCTGAGAAAGCAAATCGATAAAAACAATGAGTGCTTTATGGGACAACCACAGTGTCATTACCTACAGTCCTATAACACTGTCTTATTAGAGCTTAAATATTTCAGTATGTTGAAATGTATGAAAGATTTCTTTTCGAAAGTTTCCTCCCCTCCATTCACAGTGCTCCAAGCATCTCTACATGCTCCTTCTCATTCCCAGATCAAAAAGCAAAACAATACCCCTCTTTCTTGGCTTTCCTCATGACAAGATAGTTGCAACAGTACCAGATGTCATGCCTACATGCAGCCACCCAGAAGGGACATTGCCCTCTGCACAGAACAATGCTGCCTGAGGCTCCATCATTCCCAGAGCACTGCCTCTGTTCCAAAGACAGGCATTCCTACAGAGCCAACCTTGACCATGAGTCAGGAAGTTCTTTTAACAGGACCGAGTCTATCATAAAGGCACTGAATCTCACTTCAAAGGAGAGGAAAGAAGCCACTTTCGTTTTTCACACAGCTGATTACCCAGGTTCCCTTGAACAGGTTCAATTAAGGTCTAGCTTGCAAATGTATGGCTGCGGAGGGAGAGAAGCAAACAGAAGTGGGAGCTGGCAAATGGGAAAAAGAAAAGGATGATATTCAAAGTAGGTACAGAGAACAGAAATGTACAGAGATAGAAAGAATACACACACACACACACACACCCCATTTCAAGTCACTGACAGTGAATCAGAGTCCCACGTATCCCCCGAAAATTCCCTGAGAGCGTTAACAGATGAAAAAAGAAACAAACAAAAGCACCACTAATAGAATTAGTGACCCTTCTAGGGATTTCAGTGAGGAAGGAAATAAGTATCACTGTGTTAACACCATAATCACTTATTTGTTTTAGCAGTATCAAATCATCAGAAAGTTGTTAAATGACGCTCAAGAATTTGAACTGGTGCTTGGGGATTTATTCCTCTCAAGCAATTTCAATTTTGAAATTTTTTTAATTAAATTTATTGGGGCAACTTTGGTTAATAAAATTATATAGGTTTAAAGTACAATTCAATAATATATGTATATTTCCCTCTTCTAGATATCTAACCAAAAAAATTGAAAAGATCAATTCTGAAATTTCTGAAAATGCAAATCTGCGGAGGAAATAATGCCCTATGCTGACAAGGGTACAGAAAAACAAGTACCCTCATTGTCCTGGCAATAGTTCATTTCCAAAAACAAACTGCTCAGGAGGTTAGGTAAATTATATTACATCCATATTGTAGAACAGCTGTCATTAAAACAATGAACCTTCTAGACATAAGAAAATGTTCACAGTATAATATATTTAAAATTTTTAAAAAAGAAAATATATATAGTATGATCGTAAATTTTAAATGCTTACTTAAATGCATATACAGAAAAAAAGACTGGAAATATATACTAATATGTTGAGAGAAGGTATGTCTGGGTAACAAAAATAAGATACACCCTTTCTTTCTTGTGTATATTTCTATATTTACCAACATTTCTATAATGAATGCATATCTTATATAATCGGAGGGCAAATGTTACACAGAAAAAAAAAGGCTCAAATGTATTTAACAGACTGAATCCACAGCACAGGGAAAAATAGAATACATTAGAAAAAATTCCAACAAAACCTTTTCTTGGTGCTTTTAAAGGTTTAACCTTGAGTTCTCTGGAAAAGTCACTCATCCAAAACACAGCTTCCCCAAAGATGTCAAATGAAAAAGGTACTGTTGGGGTAAACTCAAACTACATCCCAATTACCTGCTATAAGATTTCCGAATCACTATTGTAATAACTGGAACTCGAAGTGAAATGAATTCATACTGGACCCCCAAGGCTCCCACCCAAAATCAGTCATCGGAACTCAGTAGTAAACCTTCCTAACAGGCTCAAGAAAGAAAGGTCACTGGGAAAAAAAAAAAGTTTATTCATGATGTCACAATTTTCTAACAACTAAATATTAGATTTACAGCCTGCCTTTTAAATGCTATCAGGATTAACAAAGCAAAATAAAACTCTTTACTAGGTTGGACTCTTAATTAAACGTTTATTGATCATTCACTATGTCAAGGTCCTAGGGTTACAAGCATGAAGAGAAAGTTCTTGTCCTGGAGAAGCTCAATCCCCTGAGGCAAAGACATGCAATTAAGCATGATCTAAAAGGATAAGTGCCATACTAGAGACTGGTCCACCTGCAGCGCTTCTTAATATAGGGCAGAACTGTGGAAGGCATCAAAGGATGACACTTGAGCGTTTTAAGCTGGCTTTCTTCAGGCAAAGAAAGGCCTTCACTGCACTCTTGTCATATTATAACAACCTGAGCAAAGTGACAAAGGAAAGTTCTAGGCTTGTCTGGAAAAGGGTGACTTGTCTAGCATATCTAGAGTGTAGGAAATGTGGAGAAAGTCAGAAGCAAAACCCAAGAAAAACGTGGTGCCAGCCTTCCTCCTGTACATGAAGATTAAAATGGACTTTATCTTTTCAATGCTAAAATTTCTTTGTTACTTTCCACACCTAAAAGTAATTCCACCCAGACCTCGTAGCAGCATCTTTCCTCCTTGGCTATAGACCACAGTCTGGCCAGGAGCCCATCCTAACTTCAAACACTATTAGGTTCACAAAGGTAGCCAGCTGGCATTGTCATGAAATGTTCAATGAGTCATCCAGATAATTTGCATTCAAAACATGACATAACAAACAAAACCTATTTGTTTATAAACTGGACACTTCCCTCTAGATGATAAAATTTTTTCTGATTCAGTTTAACATTTTTATCAGCCATTTGGAAAAGGCAGAAGACAGGTTTATCAATTGTACAGATAAAGGTTCAAAGAAAAGAATACTATGTGGGATCACAAACTCAAGCTTCAAAAAGACTTGAGAGCCAAATACATCCAGCCCCACCCACGATGTAGGACAAACAGGGACAAGCCAAAAATACTCCCCCTCAATGAAATATAATGTAACATAATGTAATATCTTTTAAAAATCAAACTAAAATTTTACATTCATGTTTATTATCAATCATACAAGGTCAAGATAGAGGCGATCTAGCTTGATTTTAGCTCATATGAAATGAAACCCGTAGTCTAGCTGTTACAGATTCAATGAGTAATTAGTGTGAAATGACAACCTCAAGTCTCCAAAAATCAGGCTTTATGCTACGTAAGTCTCCAAAAATCCAATTCAATGCTACAAATATGTGTATGAAACCTTCATGCCTGATACTGAGTTATATCTGTTATATTTATACAAAGATAAATATGGCACAATCCCTAGTTTTAAGAGTTTATAGCCTAAAGCAGTGTTTTTTAAAACCATGGGTCACAAAATCAATTGAGTGAGTTGCCACCAATATGTTTTTAATGAAACAGAAGTGAATAGAAAATGTCAGAGTACACTGTGCAAAATGAGTACATCATGAAACTTAACTTTTTCATATATATGTATATGCACGTGTATGTACACACAAGAGATAACAATTTTAAATGTATTTCTATAAGACTCTATTAAAAGAAATTGAGGAAGATAACAAAGAAATGGAAAGATATTCCATGTTCTTGGATTGGAAGAATCAACACAGTTAAAATGATCTTATTACCTAAAAGCATTATACAGATTTAATGCAATCTCCATCAAAATCCCATCGGCATTTTTTAAAGAAATAGAACAAAAAATCATCAGATTTGTATGAAAGCACAAAAGACCTCGAATTGCCAAAGCCATCCTGAGAAAAAATAACGAGACTGGAAGCATCACTCTGCCCAACTTCAAATTATACTACAAAGTGACAATAATCAAAACAGCATGGTATTGGCAGAAAAAAAGAACAGAATCGAGAGTCCAGAAGTCAATCCATGTTTACATGGGCAAATAATTTTCAACAAAAGAGCTAAAAACATACAGTGGAGAAAGGAAAGCCTCTTCAATAAATAATGCTAGGAAAACTAAAAAGCCACCTGCAAAAGAATGAAATTAGACTGTTGTCTATCACCACACACCAAAATTAACTCAAAATGGATTAAGGACCTGAATATAAGACCTGAAACAATAAATTGCATAGAAGAAAGCATAGGAACTAAACTCATGGACCTTGGACTAAAAGACATTTTATGAATTTGGCCTCAAAGGCAAAGGAAGTTAAAACAAAAATAAATAAACAGGACTACATCAAACTAAAAAGCATTTGCACAGCAAAAGAAACCATAAACAAGGTAGAGATATTTCCAAATGGGAAAATACATTTGCAAGCAATGTCTCCAATAAAGGCCTACTATCCAAAAAATACAAAGAACTCATACAACTCAGTAAAAAAAAAAAAAAATCCAATTAAAAAATGGACAGAGGACCTGAACAGACACTTCTCCCAAGAAGACAAATGGCCAACAAACATATGAAAAGATGCTCAACATCGCTAGCTATTAGAGAAATGCAAATCAAAGCCACAATGAGATATCATCTCACACCTGTTAGAATAGCTGTTAACAACAGTACAAGTAATAACAAGTGTTGGAGAGGATGTGGAGAAAAAGGAACCTTCATACAATGCTGACGGGACTGCAAACTGATATATGCCACTATGAAAAACAATGTGGAGGTTCCTCAAAAAACTAAGAATTGATCTACCATATGATCCAGCAATCCCTCTACTGGGTATTTACCCCAAAGACTTGAAAACCCATATCCAAAAAGATATTTGCACACTGATGTTCATAGCAGCATTATTCATGGTGGCCAGGGCATGGAAGCAACAGAAGTATCCTACAACAGATGATTGGATAAAGAAGCTGTGGTACATAAATACAATGTGGTACATATATA
>NW_006434366.1:1696740-1697551 GCF_000325575.1 Pteropus alecto | reverse complement strand
TAAAATAAAATAAAGTAAAAATACCACTCTAAGGTACAAAGTATCATAGACTATAAAAGTATAAAATCTATCTGGTTGGGGGAAGAGAGGGGTGTGGTCAAGGGTCTAGAAAAGATTTACCAAGATAGCAATACCTGAAAGGACCCTTGACAGATAGGAAAGAACATGAGAGATGAGCACTGCGGGAGAAGCACCCCACATAAAAGAAACAACATGAATGAAGACATAATGCTGCAAATAACAAGTGTTTAATAGGTGGCAAACAGTCCTAGCGCATGGCAGCACTAGTATAATTAAGTCCAGACAGAAGGACTTAGGAAAAGTTCGGTTTGGCTAAAGTGTAAAGTACAAGCAGGTCAACAGATGAAGCTGAAAAAGCAAATCTGAGCCATAACATGAAATTCTTGAGAACAGAGTAAACATTTAATGAATGTTAGCTATTTCAACAAATCTTAGTTCTGGAGCTAAGTTCTGGATCTTATCTCTAAGATCCCCTACAATTCTAAAATTTTATGAATTACTGAAGGGCTATGATGCAAATTATATGTAAGTACAGAATATAAACTTGTAAGAAATTACAGAGTCTATTCTATTCAGTAAGAATATTCTAATCGCAGCTGTCTAGCAATAAAATCGACTGTCCCAAAAAGTGGTGAGGGTACTATAACTAGATGTATTTGAATAAAGACTAAATGCACTTATGTTTGAGGTATGATACAAGTCTACAATATAAAGTTCTGCATTTATCATATGCTAATTATTCCATCAATTTTGGTTCTCACTCATCAATCAGCAAGAGCTCATGAATGAA
>NW_006434366.1:1691759-1696694 GCF_000325575.1 Pteropus alecto | reverse complement strand
TGTGGGATTGTATTCCATTGTAGATAAGTAGGAAAACAGGAAGCTTCTGAATGACATTTCCCAACATAGTAATTATCTTTACTAGGGTATCGTAATGGTGATAAAGCAAATCAACTGCAAGTACCTGGGCCACAGCTAAAATAATTTTGCAATGTATTTACAAAGTTTTTTAAGTTCCCAGAGCCTTTATGTGGGAAAAAAATCTTTCTTTTCCACACAAAATCTGTCAAAAGCGGTTATGCAAGTCTTGAGAGCATAATCATATACAGGTTTGTTCATTACAGTAAAAGCATAACATCAGAATTAAAACCCTAATATAGCATATCCAATAACTGCTTACACAGTGGGAATAATTTCAGATCAAATGTCTTTATAATCAAGAATAAAGACACAACATTTCAAAAAAATGATTCAAAATACAAACTTAAAAATTAAAATTCAGCACCAATGCAAAAATATGGTATGAATATATGGTACTTTCGACCTGAATGACCATACTCTTGAGACTGTCATGCTGCAGAATGTGTCTAAAAATACTAGATAGAAAATAGTGTCATGTTTACAATTTAGCTTAAAGTTTCTAAAGCACATTCTAACACTGCATGATAAAATGAACTGTAACATTTTAATAGTCTACAGAATATTGCTGTATATCTTTTAAATTACAAATGTTGATAATATCCAGTTGATGATTTCCTGTTTGCTTTACAGAATGGCAGACCAAAACAAAGACCTCTTGGTTTGGGAAGGCACTCAATAAACGTTCGCTAAATTCGACTTCTTTGCTCCCTACTAATAATGTCTTAGAAAGAGGGCAACAGAATCCAACATACTCCTCTAGGCTGTTTAAAAACCTGCCTTCTGACATGTCATGTCCTGAAACTATACTCATTTTCAATGCAAATCATTACCTTCAGAAGCAGAACACTAAATATGATGTAGTCTTATAAAAATGTTTAATACAGAAATAAAACTCCTTAAATATAACCACCCGATTGACTGAAAAGTCTGTAAAGAATCTCTCTTTTGTGACCGGAGACACACTACTGACAAATTCCTTTCAGAGACAACACCGTGTAATGAAAGAAGCTGTGGCTGATAATTCCAAAGTCCTAGGTTCAAATCTCAACTCAAGACTTCCTGGCTTAAGTACCTTAGATCACACTCACTTAACTTCTCTCAGCTGAAGTTCCTCTCATCTGTTTGAAAAAGAGGGGAGAGGTGATGTTACTGTGTAAGGCTCGGGTAGAATTATGATGTGGAAGTTCCCTGTAAACACTAACTCATAACACGTTGAGCACATCCTCACTTTTCAGAACAAAATAATGGATATATGTGTAACACCTTCTCTCCCCCTAGAGGATGTCTTTACCTCCAAGAGGTATGGGGCCCTTTCAGAGTCTGCAAAGGCTGGGACTGCTTCATGGAGCAAATAACTAAAGAGCCCCTGCCTGCACCCTATTTCAGTGAGTTGCACCCCACTTACCAACAGATTTAGTGAAATTCTGTGAACACTGGTTCGTTCAGATCTGGTTTCATGAACCTGTTCCCTCCCCCAAAGGATCTTTATAAGGTAAATTTCTTTTAAGGTCTTAAAGCTTTTTTTTTTTTAACAGTGGTTTTTTTTCCCTATCTGAGGAAAATAAAGCAAAAGGAAATCAGGTAAAAGTAAGGCAGAAAATATGCATTACTTTTTAAATTAGAAAAAAATAAATAAAACATTACAAAATTAAAATAAGGTATTCCAGTTGGTGATGAGGAAATTCTTCACCATCTACTAAACAAGAATTAGGAAAGGATATACAACGAATGCCCTGAATTATTTAAAAATTTACCTCATGACAGAAGAAGAAGAAACAAGATGACCTCCTGAAGCTGCTTCCACCTCTAAGATGCCAAACTCATATGCATGTACTCAAATGTTTACTGCTTTTCTATTTTAGGGGTTCAATTACAAACACTTTTATTTGTTGTTGGTGTTTGCTGCTGCTGTTAGAGGATGCGAAAAGTATTTTCTTTGTCTTTGGTTTCCATATTTGGTAGCTCAAGGGCAATCACTATGGGAAAAGACAGATGTTTCACAAAAATATTTGGATTTTTCTCACCTAATGCACTTTGTGGAACAGGAAGCTCCTTGGAAAGGTAAAGTAAATAATGAAAGGACGTAGGGCTTTCCAAGTATTCATGGCAACAGAAAGGGAAGCAGAGAGTCTCTGGTTGGAAAAGAGACGTAAGGAGTCAGAATATGGATCAAAGTGTTCAATAAAGAACAGACCCTTGTAACAAAAAGACAGCAAGAGTCAAGTGTATCATGAAATACTGCCCACTGCCAGGAAGAAACTTAAGGAGAATATTCAATTGTCGAAGGACAAAGAAAGGACTAACAGCCTCTGAGATCCAGCTTCTTCATCTCTATCATGAAGGTAACATTAGGGATGCTCTGGGACGCTAAGGGGTGTAACATAAGGGAGAATCCCCAGCATAATGACTGACTCACTTTTTGGATCCTCAGAAAAGATTAGTTTCCTCCCCTCTCTCTGATGTTAATCAGATTAAACTGAAAGGTAAGCTTAGCTATCACCTTGTCCTAAGCAATAAATCAAATAATTTGAAAATTTTGTAACCTATACAGAATTCCTATTAAAAAAAATAAAAAACCTAAAAGGCAGTAAGATATTCCTACTACACAATCTCAAAAACCTTACCAATATCAAACCTCACCAGTGCAGTGGAAAAACTCCTTGCACTGCTATACCAGAGACTCCTTCCCTCACCAACATCCGAGCGATTCCTTCAAATTGGTGGGAAGTGGGTATAAGTTCTCCCTCCTTGGTGTAAGGATTATGAGTTAGCAAACAGAGAGAAATCTGTGCTCCAAGTTGGTGATAAGAATCAAAGCTGAAACTCAAAACATTTTCTCACAGGAATGATGATAATGGTTAGATTTTTAAGCTAGCAATTAAACAAATAATGCAGCTAACATACCATTTTTAATTGATTATTTTTCTCCTCTTAGTATAATATTTAAGCTACTTTATAGATTGAAATGGATTTTGTGAACAGGCCTAGGAATGTACCTCTAACACGCTTAGGGGAAAAAAAAAAACACCATATCCTGAGGTCCAAACAATTTCTACAAGAACTTTCAAACCGTAATTAAGGAAGAAACAGAACAAGAAAGCTAGCTGTGAGAGAAGTAGAGAGAGTTGCCTTGTTTCGCAGAAAATGAAGCTGAATTACACTAAATCACAGCTGCTAACGACTTCAGAATAACTGCCTCTCTCATTTAACGAGCATTTAAGTCCTGCCCTGTGCCCAAGGCCGTGCCCTTCCACAGGAAATAAGATTTTTCTAAAACTAAACCCAGTCGTAGTAATGCAAGAATTTCACTGCATCTTCCTGAGTACATCACGCACCAAGTCCTAGTGTTTTGAGATTTACATATGCCTATCTTGATTACCTTGCACTGCCTCCTTCTCAGAACTAACACACCTGAGGAAATACCTACCTGGTGTTATTACTCTAAGTACTAAGAGGAAAAGAAGAAATTAACATTTATTAAACATTTGGTAGGCTCTCATTTGATTTTCACAACCCTGTAAATAATACCCAATTTACACATTAAGAAAATGTTGCCCACAACACTAGTAAAATGAAGCCAAGATTCAGAACTCTGCCAACTCCACTGCTCAAGGGCTGCCCCCACAAAGGAAAGAAATTATCCATTAGATGCCACTGGATGTCTGACCACTTTCACATCAATTACTTGTTATTCTAGTTAAGCAGTTCTCGGAGCAAGTTATGGAGAAGACTCTCCATTTCACAAAATCTATTTCGTATTTAGGGAAAGCTCTAACAGAAAGGGTAAAGCGTCCCCAGAGGTGAATCCCGGCTCTTCGCATCATTTCCCCATTCCGGCTCAACAGAGACTCATGCACTTTCCTCCCCTGCATCCGAGCGAATGTTATGTCAGTACTGCATCGCTAATTAAAAACTCCCGCAAGTTACCTTTCAAAATAAGACTTTCTCCCAGCACAGATCTCACTGCAGGTCCTTAAACTTAAATAAATTCAGTTTTCACATAACTTGCCTGATGGCAGTCCTAAACATTTGTTAGCACTGTCGGTTTAAAAAGTGATTTTGTACTGAATTGTGAACTAAATCTTGATTTGGCTGCCATAAAAATGCGAAACAAAAACCTATGTTTAGACAGTTTACCCAGCTATACTTTCGCATTACAACTTGGGCGGGGGGAGGAGGGGGGGACTGTACATTCAGTATTTTGAATTTGTTTCTAATTGAATAAGATGACAGGTGACTTACAATAATGCAATGTGACTGAACTCTATCATGCAATTGCCACGAAACATTAACATAAAACTAACGTTCAATCCCTTAAATTATTAAATATTCTTTTTAAAGAAGTTAAATGTTATAAGAATTATTTAGCTTCTGGAGTTTAACACTCGTAAGAGAATTTTTTTTTAAAGAGGATTCTGAGAGAAATAACGGTGTCGTCTAAAAACAGATTTGTTTTTAACAAAACCTGGGCTATAATATACACTAAACTGAACGCTGAGACATGTCCAAAATCACTTATCATAAGGTAATTGTTTCTAATAATGAAGGCAAAACAAATTAAAACCGATACACATTTGAAGTCGAATGTCTGCAAAATTCTGAATTGGGAAAATGTCAACGTGTTTTATGCTCTTTTTTTGGGGGGTGGGGGGGAGTAAGGTTCCAGTCCAAAAATAAACATTGGGCTCATCCACCCAGGTGCGGAAACTCCTTAAAACTGAGATTTGGGAGCAAAGAAAACAGATTCCCAGAATTTGGCTTCTTGGGTAGAAGTGCCCAGCGCCTCACACCCGAAATCTCCAACCTCGGACGGCCGCAGGGCCCGGCCCACCCCTCGCGCGGGCCGCACCTGCC